>NW_012267240.1:730827-771308 GCF_000151885.1 Dipodomys ordii | reverse complement strand
CCTTCCGCACCCCTGCTGTTCCCCCATACCTTCCTGTGCCCCCATATTCCCCATACCCCCCCTCAGACTCCCTCACACTCCATCCCACATTCCCATCCTTCTCATACCCTACCCCTCCCCCGACCCCCTCCTTCTCCTCACACACCTGGGGCCCTGTTCCTACCATTCCAGGCGGTGTTTTCTCCAGTAACAACTTCCTGGAATCCTTGCCCAGATACCACACTGTAAAGGCTGGAGTTGGTCCAGGGAAGTAGTAGCAGTGTGAGGAACAGGAGAGTCCTAGGGTGCATGCCTGTGATAGCAGGCTCCGGGCTCCACCCACCCTTGTTTTCACTTAGTCCTGTTGGGTATAGTTCTGCAATAGGAGCCAGGCCTCAGGTAAGCAAAACCATTGACCAAGATGAGGCAGTGAAGGGACTCACATGTCACAAATAGGTCTCTGACAGTGCTGTGTGAACAGTAATCAGATAAGAACGGTTGAGGATCTGTGTGGTGTACTGCGGGGAAAGCCAGCCAGTGCACAGTGAGTGGACAGGTATAGGAGGCTGAGGAGCACACCTGCAGAGCCCAAATCCAGTGCGGGAAGGACCTCAAGTTGTCGACTAAGCAATTAGAGGTGCCGCAAAGATGAGGGCGTGGTGCGCGCCTTCATGTGACAGCTGTCACTGAGATTGATGACTAAGTTGTCATCAGGGAGATCACACAGTAGAGGGACGGAGGGTCTCCCACTGAGTGTTACAGGATTTAAGGGAAGGTTGGGGCTCTCACTGTTCTGACAGCCTTAGAGTAATGCATAGTTGTGTAGAAAGAGGTCCTGGCCAGTTCTGGGCTGAGAAGTGGATCCCAGGTCCTAAGTTGAAGTTCCATCAAGTTAAAGATTGAATTTCATAGTCATAAATCTCATTCTTCAAGTCATTGGAGTTCAGGCTGCCCCTCTATGAATGTCCCTTAGATCTTCTGAGAATGATTCTTACTGAATGAAATAACTTGTAAAAAGCAAGGCTAGAGGTGCGGCTAGAGGCAAGTGGTAGAGCAGATAGGCCAACCAAGCAATGCAGAGCAAGTATGAGGTGCTGAATTTGGCAAAAAGAAAGAGCAGCAGTGATTCAGAGGAGGATGGGTACAGCATGCCCTGGGAAGAATGCTGACTACACCATTTCCCATGGCCTGACCATCTCAGCAGCCCAAGTTGTCTTTTCTCCAAGCCCTACTGAAAGAGCCAAGGACTAGAGCCTGAGTATTACCAGGTGTTACAAACTAGTGCTCTGGTCCCTCAGTGCAGATGTGTAGCACCTCCCTTGCCTTGTGTGTGAGGCCCTCAGATTAGAGACGCTACAAGTGTGGTAGCTAGCACATATACATCTTGTTTGGCTTTGATTTGCTACTTCTAGGATTTTATATGAAGATACACTATTTTTTTCCAATTCCCTAAGGATAATAGGATATAAGTAAAAATAAAAGCAAGTGTTTAATATTCTGGTTTTACCATGAATTAACCCTACATATAATTTTAAGTATATAAACACTTATCAACACGTGTTAAAATTGTGTGATCCACTGAGCATTTCCTTGCCCTTAATTTTGGAAAAAGTCTGCCTCCCACATGGCACCTCCATAGCAAGGTAAAACTGAATGTGACTTATTGTTGAGATATAGTGAAAGGTGTCACTCTGGAAGTTGGGTGGCATTGTGGGAAAAGCAAGTCATCTGCAGTATTCAAAATAAAGGAACATGAAGTAAGATCTGGATTTTGGTGAGCAGTATTCATGGCTATAGTTGTTGACAGCAGTGGAGACTACAGCATGCTGTCTCTCAAGTTGTAGATGCTCACACCTGTGTGTATGGATGGTATAGCCATTTGAGTAATGGCTGTACGTCCTGAGCTTCATGGTTTTCCCCATTGGCGGTCTTCTTGGATTCATGCATCCATGGATACCAGAGATCTGTGTCTGTCCTCCTGTGTGTGTTCTGGGTGGGACAGACACCAGAAATGTCACAGTGATAAATTACAAGACGTGTTGACCATGAACAGCTGGGTGTCTGGATCTGAAGTCTGCTTCCCTGTCCCAGCTCTGTGGACTTAGCTTACAGGCAGGCCTGTGTGTGCACAAGTCTGGTCCTCAAGTTCACTAGAGGCGTAGGGGAGCCAGCTGGGGCTGGGCTCCCATCTGTGGCCCCTGCAGCTCCAGAACACAAATCACTTCTATTCGTATGTAATTTACACCAAGGAACTTAAGTTTGTGCTTCTGCTTATCTATGCTGCACATAGCTCACCCTGCTGTCAAATCTTGTCTCAATAGATCAAATATTTTGATAAAAGAAGAGACTATTTGAAGTTTAAGGAAAAATTTGAAGCAGGTGAATTCCAGCCTTCAACACCAACTTCAACGTGAACTTCCCATAAGGACTGAAGTGATTCTTTCTGCTCATTCAGAGATGTGGTGCCAATTCTGGAGCAGTGGTCACACGACTCGATTCCTGTCAGTGCTGTGATCTGTGTAAGGCACTCGGGAACTGAGATCACCAAGGAACAGAAAGAAGATGCCCATCTTTCAAATGAACTGAGGGATAATAAATATGCTTAATCGTCATCTAGTAAGAAATTTAAGAAAAAAATTAAAGTTTATTATAAAAACAATCATTTCCCTTTTCTGGAATGGGAACAAGAATTAGGCAAATATTTATAGTTGACACTTAAGACACTAAATAGGTTGTCATGTACGCTGGAGTTTGCATTTAAACAAAAACTGGTGCTTGATTGGTGTTAGAACTCTGTGTCAGAACCCCATGTGGACAGGCGTACATGGATGGAGGGGACAGACATGAGGACTCCTCACCCGTGTGTGCGCACAGGGCCTGCGCACACAGGGCTCTGCAGCAGCCAACGCAACAGCAGAGAGCCATGCAGCTCCAGCTCGTGGCATCTAGCAAGGCTCCTGGAAGAATGCAGGATGAGCTTGGAGCATCATTGTGTAATGTAGAGAGAAGGTGCTAGGAAATCATGCCCGACCGAAATAATGGGTGAGGACATGTCTTCTTTCCATTAGAATTCTTGCAAGTGTAGAGGAAATGAGTGAGGTGGTATCACCATTAGAACACCACTGTTATAGCTGGTGCCCGCACATGGGAAAGCCAGAGGACAAAGCCTAAGTCAGTGAATTCTATCTGTCCCAAGGATCTCCCCTAAAATAGCAATTAATTACTGTGGTAGTCTTGAGACACCCCAAGTACCTTGCTACCTCTCCCTGTAATGGGTGCTTTCCCTCCCCTGTGTGACTGGGCTGAGTGGCACTGCTAACTGCAGATGGTGGACACACACCTGGCATCCTGGGTCTATTTGAAGAATGAGGTGTAAGAGTAGTTCCAGTCCTTTAGGTGTGTGTTACAGGTAGTATTTGTTATCAGACACCCTCGTGAGCACAGGTGTAGGAGAAATTTCATGACTTTAGAATTGAACGTTAACTCATAGAGAGCTGGCTTGGCACTTTGCCAAATGATTTTCCAGGATGAGAATTAGAGTGCAGAGCATGGAGCTGGGCCCTGCAGCCAGACCTGACCACTGTGGGCCAGAGACAGCTGACCCCTGAGAGAGCCACTCAGGACCTCCCTGCTAACTCGGGGGACCCTCAGGGTAAAAGCTGTCTGCCCAAAACTAGTTTGTAGGAAGGACACATTTTTTAAAAAAACATTTATTTACACAGTTAAAATTTCTACTAAAAAGGCATTCCAAGTTTGCTAAGTGTTATTAAAAGGTAGAACAGGCACCAGTGGCTTATGCTTATAATCCTAGCCTCTCAGGAGGCTGAGATAGGAGGACTGAGCTTCAAAGCAAGCCTGGGCAGGAAAGTCTGAGACTAACCACCAAAAACCCAGAAGTAGAGTTGTGGTAGAGCTCTAGCCTTGAGCAGAAAAGCTCAGGGACAGTGCCCAGGCCCTGAGTTTGGCCCCAGGACTGACACCCAAAAGGGTGACTGGCACAGGTAAATTAAGGCACGAGAAATGCTTTGGTATTCTGTCCTCAGACTGAGTCTGGTCTCAGCTGGCGCTCTGCTCTGGGACAGGAGGGGCGTGCCCGGCCTGCCTTGCCCACTGCCGAGTGTACTCCCAGATCAGCAGCGCTGCGCTCACGTGCACGTTCAGGGACCGGACCACACCCTGCTGCGGGATCTCCACACACACGTCCAGCTGCTGGATCAGCCTGGCTGGGATCCCTTCCCGTTCATTTCTGTAGAAGAAGAAGCCGTCAATTCCCTCACACCACAGGCTAATGTCTTCCCTTCTATTCTTGGAAGGTTTTAATGAGAACCAGCGTGATAGGTGAAGTAGCTAAGCTCCAGAGGTGTAAGAGCAAGAGGCTGACGTGCCTGGCTGTCACCGGAGCAGCCTGCTGGTGAACTGAGGAGAACCAGGGGTCTCCCACCAGTGTCACAGATTTTCAGATTCCACTAACGGCCATCTGGTCTGGGTGACCACAGGACATGGAGTCTCACCATGGGACAGGCCCCGGGAAGTGCCTCACCCTAACAGGAGCAGCGACTTCTCGGGGAAGTAGTACTGGTCGAGGCCTGAGCTTTGGGCTGTCTGCTCCACTCCGATGATGGTGTAGCCTTCTGACTTTTTCTGCTGCAGATAATCAACCAGCTGTGCTGGCTTCACCTTGGCAGTGGTGTGAAAGGAGAGTCATGTTAATGAAACCCTTCCATGACAGCTGTGCTTGGACTAAGACCAGGGCAGTGACAATAGAAACTAAACTGGTTAAACAAGAACTAAATGTTATTTAAAAGAACTTCCCTCAACATCAAAGATTTCTAAGAATCATGCCTAAATAGAGGTATAACTACACATTTTACTATCTTAAAAAGAGCTACATGATTGATGGTTTCTAAAAATACAAGAGAAATGCAATAAAGGAACCTAAGAACAAAGTGAAACTGTACTTTTGAGGCAGTACTGGGATTTGCACTTCCCAGGCAGGTGAGCCACTCTGCCAGCCCTGTAGTGTATTATTTTTAATTTACCGAAGGCTGACTCAGCCAGGTGCTGCTGGCTCAGACCTGTAATCTAGCTATTCAGGAGATCCAGAGAACTGCAGCTCATGGCCAGCCCAAACAGAAAAATCTAAACAGATTTCATCTCCAAAATAACCAGCAAAAGGCCAGACTGGAGGTGTGGCTCAAGTAGAGCATTAGCCAAGTAAGCAAGCCAAGTAAACTCAAGATCCTGAGTTCAAACCCCAGTACTAGCAAGAAGAAAAAAGCTGAATCCTTAAAATTATTAAAAGGTAACAACCAAGCCAAGTATTGTCACAAACAATTTAGTGAAGCTTTTCCTACCCACCTCCAGGAGAGGAAGCCACTGTTCTGCTGATACGCTGAGGTGTTGAAACTGCTTGTCATGGACACACTGGAGGCTGCCCACCACTAGCGCTGCAGCCCCGAACACCTCGCAGGTCCGGCACAGCCCTGCCCGGAACAGCTGTATGTCACCCCGGGCACCCACCCACGCGAGGCTGGCTGTGTCCCCTCTCCCTGCAGCTCTCCAGAGGGCGAGGCATGGGCACAGCCAGAAAGGGTGATGGAAGGGAAACAACAAGCTGCCTAGAGACTACCACTTCACCTCCTAAGTTGGTGGGCTTGTCAATGAGCGAGGCCACCACAATCAGTCTACCCACAGCCTTCCCAAGCCGGGCAGCTCGGTCCTGGGCCTCAACTTCCAGCTCTGCATCCAGGGCACTCAGTCTCCATGGGATGATCTTCTTCTGTACATTGGTCCCCTCCACCTGGCTGTCCTCACCAGCTGGAGAGCCTAGCAGGGAAGGGAAGCAGCACCAATGTGCACGAAGGTTTAGTGGCTCAGAAGATGACTTCTTTGGGGAAAAGTATTACTTTGAACTCGGGGCCTCATGTCTGCCAGGCAGGTTGCTCTACTACTTGAACCACAACTTCAGGTTTTGTGTTTTTGCCTACACTGGCCTCCCAATCTCTTTCTCCAGTGTAACTGAGACTACAGACATGCACTACCATGCCCAATTCAATGAGATTTAATTGAATTTTAACAGAAGAGCTTTACTTGGGTTCCAATGTGTCATTTTTTAACAGTAATTTTTAATCTTCAAATGTCTTAGAAGCATGGGTGAAGTGGTAGAATACCAGCCTAACGAGCAAAGCCTCCAAGGCTCCCAAAGAAAAAGGGAAGGAGGGAGAGGGTTAACAGCACAGGGCAGGCAGAGGTGGGGATGGAGGCGGAGACAGATGACCAAGAGCTCTGCTCTGCTCCTGAGGACATGCAGGTGTCAGTTTGGCCCTTCAGAGAACTTGTAATTTACAGATCTACCTAGCAGAACAAATACTAATTTATAATCCTATTGGAAGGAGAAGTTTTATGTAGAGCAGATTCAGCCCTGTGAAGCTTTCTGCAGCAAAGTTAACTCACAACTAAAAGTCCTGCTCCGAGCCACGCTGTGAGCTCTTCTGCCCCCTCTCTACGCAGAGGCAGCACGTCCAGGTCAGTGCTAAAGTGACATTACCAACACCATTCTAGGTCACTGGAATTGCTGAAGTGGAGCGTCTCACCTGCATCCTGCTGAGAGCAGTCTCCTGGACGTAGATCCTGGAGCAGAGTCCGGGAGAGGTACCACTGGGAGCCTGCATCGGAAGGCACGTCTGGGAAGCTACAAAATTTGCCAAGGGATAGCCACTCCTCCTCCACCATGCCCGACAGCCGCGGGAGGGTGTAAAATATGGTCTGCAAAGAGAATTGTGCTGAACATGAGGTGCAAGCTAATTATGATTATGGATGGACTCTTTCCAAGCCATGGCATCCACTCCCTTACATGTACCCCCTCGTACCCACTCCTCATCAACTCTAAGGAACTAGAGGATTCATTCAGGGAGTCCCGAGAACCCCAGGGGTCTACGCGGGCACCTTGCCTTTATGGAACACCCCACTGTGCTAATATAGTAAAGCTCACTCCTCAGGGGAATGTGTCATTTTCTAGTGAGGGACACATTTGGGTTAAAAGAAACTTGCCCACAGCCAGACTACCAGACACCTCCATGAGCAATGAGCACTCACATTCAAGCTC
Source organism: Dipodomys ordii (assembly GCF_000151885.1). Taxonomy (NCBI): domain Eukaryota; kingdom Metazoa; phylum Chordata; class Mammalia; order Rodentia; family Heteromyidae; genus Dipodomys; species Dipodomys ordii. The sequence continues at coordinate 764,224 of NW_012267240.1, read as the reverse complement.
CTCTCACCACCCTGAAAACTCAGAATCTGAGTTCTTGCTTAATTTTACGATTTGCTGTGTGACTGGGTAGCCATGTAACCTTTTCTGGCTCTGTGTGTGTGTGAGATGCTGGACTTGAACTCAGGGCCACAGACACTTTCTTGCCTTGGCTGGCTTTGCACCACAATCCTTAGATCTGAGCCTCCTCAGTAGCTAGGATTATAAGCATGAGCCATTGTTTCCAGCTTAACTCTCTCATTTTTAATGGAAGGATAAAACAAGATTAAAAGCACGAGAAGCTGGGAGGGTGTGAAAGTGCACACCTATAATCCCAGCCACTTGGAGGAAGACTGGGAGTCTGAGCCAACCGAAGCACAGTTGGCAAAAACAAAACACAAGCTCTGATCATATAAGCCATTTCAAAATAGACTTCAGGAAATGGAAACAAGGTTTTTTTCTTTCTTGTTTTCTTTTTGTCTTGTTAGTTCATTTATCCGTCTTTGGGAGAGACAAAGGATGAACAAAAATGTAGCAGCAGTACTCATGGATACTACGTTGAAAATAAACTAAACTTGTGGGGGGACAGGAGAATAAACTAGGTGTGCCAGGTGTAAGTGCACACAGCCTTGCTTTTGTGCAAGTTCTTTACAGGAAAGTTCTGGATCAAATGCAGCCTGTTGTGACTAGAGGTGAGAGAGGAAGCACTATGCTTCATGCACACTTCAGTGAGTGCACACTGAATTAACTTGCATCAGGTGTAGTAAGGGTTACGGCTCTCAGTCATGTAAACACTGTTATGGCTGGTGAGGTGCTGTTATTGGCCACATAATTTTTATCATCCAGATCCTAATGTGCCATTAAACAAAGGGCTGATCTGTCTGTTGACAGTGGGCTTCAATACAACAAAATCTCCCCTTTACAAAGGTTCTGTACAATCCGATCTGTTAGTTAAATCTTCCTTTCTGGTTTACAGACACTGCCAGAGAAATACCAAGTGGAAATGACTAGCCAACTTTGTGCTTAGGAGTGAGAAACCACTTTGACAAAATTCGCCAAAAACTTTACAATGCTCTGGGAATGTGGGGGGTGGAGAGTAGGGGTTGGCCATGGACTCTGGGCAGTGAGGGAGAAGGGAAGTCTGGGGTCAAGGACTCCGGGAGAATCTGTACACGACCTCCACTTGCCTACCTCCAGACAATAGTCCTCCAGCGGGTGGAACCGTGCAAAGAAGAAGTGCTCCTGGATGCGCTGCCAGTTCCTCCTGGCATTCCTGTGGATGGACAGACAGAGGGACAGCTGGGCTGAGGTGGGGGCCCTGGGCAGGAGGACACAATCTCTCATCCTAATGAGGTACTGCCCCATTTCCAGAGATGTTCACCCTAGGCTTGTACCTGTCTCTAATATCCACATATCTTCAATATTTCACTATTTTTACTTTTGTGAGAACTGTAGACAAACCCAGCCCCCAACCTCCCAGGCAGGGAGCCCTACATGGGGGCTCACATCATGAAAAGTTCACATCTTGAAGTGAAACTCAAAGTCGAAAAATGAAATTAAGTAACTGTTTTGAAGACACAAAAGCCAGTAACTCAGCAAGCCTTTCCCTCAGCCATCTGTCTGGCAGGGCGTGAAACTAAAACCCAGTGTGGGGGATGCAGATGCAGATGTAGCCTGTGGCCTGCTGACACCAGGAAAACTTGGGGGAGGAGTCCCTAGCTCCGCCTGTCAGAAGAGCTCTGTCCACGAGGGAAAGCCATTACAGAAGTCACTAAGCCAGGTGCTGGTAGCTCAGGCCTGTAGTCCTAGCTACTCAGAAAGCTAAGATCTGAGGATCATGGTTCAAAGACAGTGAAAGCCTGTGAGACTTATCTTCAATTAAGTACCAAACATGCTAGAAATGGAGCTGTGGCACAAGTGTTAGAGCAGTAGCCCTGAGCAAAAAAATCTCGGGGGACAGCGCCCAGACCCTGGGTTCAAGCCCGAGGCCTGGTATGCTCATTTGTGTGGGTGCATGTGCACTCATCCACTCCCTACCTGTCTGTATGTACAAACACATGCTGCTTGTGTGAGCCCCTTGAGAAAAACATCTGACAATGATTCATGTGATTCTTAAATGCACCAACTCCAGCAGCCCTGAGAGGCGATTAACATAATAAGCAGGAGGAGACAACGCCTTGTAGACAGGAAGGCACCACCGGCTCCCTGAGTTGCTCTGCTCCTGTCATTGGCCACACCACTTCTACTGATGCCTTTTCTCCTCTGGAAGGTTCCTACACACTTATCCAGGAGCTCTGTACTAAGCAGGCAGAGGCTGCCAGAGGGTTCTGTGCAGTCTCATGGTGTGGGATGCCTGCCCTGTGCAAGCTGTCCCTTCCCCCCAACCCCCCCCCCCTCCAAGCCTCTGCTGCCACCTGAACGAAGCTGCCAATGAGCCAGAAGTTATCGTGGGAACGGGGAAGGGCAGATTAACAACAGGTCATGGGGGGCAGAGAGCAGGAAGGTGACAAATCTGCACCCCAAAGACAGCGGCTGGCACTGGGCTGGCCCATAGCACAGTGACGCCCAGGAAGGAGAGGCCAGCATCCCCTCACTCCTCCATCCTCTCCTCACTCCTCCAGGCTGGGGCATCCCTACCCTGCAGCATGCAAGCTTTCTGCCTGGCTGAGGCTGCGCTCGATCACCAAGGTCCATGCAGCACACTCCTCTACGCCCATCGCTCGACACATCTGCCAGACTTTCTTGAGGGCGACCAGCGCATACAGCCGGACACTGAAGTTGTGGCTGAGACACCACTGCAGGGCGACGGCAAGGGCCTGCCGCAGCACGGGCTTCTGGAGAGAAAGCAGCTCTGTGTCACCAAGGACCAAGATGGATCCAACCGCGGGCTGCACCAGCGACAGCCAGCCCGCTGACGAGGGGGAGGGCTCCCATGCTCCCTCCTGCAGACTGGCTCTCAGGTCTGAGCCTCTTCTCAGCACTCCTGGGTTAGCCCCTTGGACAGGCCTGAGCGGAGTGCCAACCTCCTCCATCTCTCAGTGCCAACCCTGGGCTGCCAGCGTTAGCACTGTCCCGGAGAGACCCAGCTTTTGGTGACCTTGCGGTCATCTCAAGGTCACCACGCAAGACCCACCCCACCACCCCACCTCTTCCTTGATTCTGAGCTCCTGTCCTTGTCAGCGGTGATGGGGCCACAGACAGTGAGGCAGTGACCCTGGGTCCCCTCCTGGAACCCTGGTCCCTGAAGCCTAGAGGATGGACGGGAGGGCCCTTCAGAGAGCTCTGCAGCACACATGTGACCTCTTCACCAGTGCCTACCACTCAGGACCTTTGCTGCGCCCCAAGGGTCAAGCACAGCATTTCACCTACACTACTTTCAATCTGCATGGTTTGACAGCATGGGTTTGTCCTTCCAATGATCCATCTACTCCCTAACGGGGAGGGAGGCCAGCCTGAGCACCGAGGCGAGAGGATGCCTGTCCCGAGGCAGTGCACCAGCCAGCCTCCTTTGCTGTGCCCCAGCCCCGGCTCTGCCGGGGGAACTCTTGCCTGGGCCACACTGCCCTTAGGCACGGCCCGGTTGTTCACCTACCCCTCGGGCCCAGGCCTCCTGTCACCTCCAGGGGAGGAAGGGTCCTCTCCAGACCGCTCCTCTGTGGGAAAGGGTGAGATGACATCCACCCAACCACTGAGTCCAGTAAGACAAGTCCTGAAGATCCCAGTACCACGTGCAGGACATGGTGAACCCACAAGTCCACAAACTTGGGCAGACTGACACGCAGGCAGTGCTGATGTCACCGCATGTTTGTGTCGGAGGTGCATCATGGCCAGAAGAGAGGAAAAACAAATCACAAAAAATATAACCAACACCCTGCACATTCCAAACTTACCTTTTCTGGAATATTCTGAATGATGATGCCCAAATGTGACAGGACAGATAAAAATGTACAAACGCTTGTTTTCAGTTTTTCTTCACCCTGAAAGAGTTGACAGACAAGAATTCAAGCCACTTTCTGAGGCCCGGGGCTGGATTCTGGGAAGGCGGGGGTGAGAGGCAGCCCGATTGAGGCAACCATGATCTGCAGCGACCAAATCAAGCAGGAGGAGATGCTCCCCTCAGTCAGTGGGGGCCCACGAAGCACCCAGCAGTGCAGACACAACAAAGTGCACGAGAGCCCCGTGCATCTCCTGGCTGTGGCTTCCTCAGGGAGCCCATGGGGTGACTAGAGGGGATGAGGGGGCCCCGTGGGGAGGGAACAGGAGAAAGCAAGATGAGTAAAGGCACAGAGGCAAATACAAGGCAAGTGGGCAGGGCGCAAGGACGCACGGTCCAAGACAGCAGGGTAAGGCTCTGTTAAACACACAGGCATACCAGGAGCCAAGTGACAGTCAAAACCATTCCCCAGTCCAAAACAATACAACCATTTCCTTACTTACAGATGAAAAGCAATCCCAGAACTTTTGAAGAAACTGAGGGAATGTATGGAGCAGCAATATGATAACCCATTCCACAGAGTATTTTATGGAAGCCTGGTTGTTGGTGAAGCCAGCCTGGAAAATCTTGTCAATAATTCCACTCAAGAAGTTCTAAGAAAAGCAAAATTCATGCATTAAATTGTTAGTGATATTTTTCACTGATTTCAGTGAATATTAGCTGAAGTGAAACCACGTAAACCATCCTATAATGCCAGCTCAGTGTCCTCAAAACATCTCAGTAACCCCATGGCAAGCACAAAAATGTAATTTTTTAAGCAGAATACTCTCTTACTTTTAAGACAGATAGCATGGTTGATTCGTATGAAGAGATATGCCAAAGGTGTGAGGAGGATGACTCCTACCTGGTCCAGTCTGGGGAGAAGGACAAGCAGCGTCTGCCATATGCGGTTCTTCACCCGGTGCTGCAATGAGTTCTCATAGTACCGAGTTCTGGACGTGGACACTAGCTCATCCTACAGGGAGGGGGGCTGGGTTAAACTCTCATTCATGACTAGTGAGAACAAAGTGAACACCACCTTGAAACTGACCGGCTTCACCTGGGCACGGAGGCCTTCTCTCTACTCACACAGGAGTAAAAGATAAAGAATGATGACTTTGAAAATCTTTCAGAACACCAAGCCCTAAGCTTGGGATTGGGGGAGGGGGAGGGAGGGAGAGATACGGCGGGGAGACAACACAGGGACTTCCCATGTATGCCCCCATCCTATTTGGTTGCAATACCCTTTGTAATCTGACAGGCAGAAGGAAGACACCAAGTGGGCGGCGCAGTGCCACCTCCAAACTCCAGGTGGCAGCACCCTAACCCTGCCTTCAAGGCTCAGCTTCAAGTCCTACTAAAGGGAACAGAGCCGCACATGGCTTCACCCCCTTTCCATCTCTACTAGGATGCAACAAACTCACTCTTCAGACAGCATAACGTCCTTTATAAATGATTCAGCAGGCTCAAAGAAATCTAGTTGCCCGTTGCCTCTGAATGGGAAGCACTATCCTTAAGCCTTCCATGACAGTACACTTATGGGATGCCACATGGTAAGGCACAGCAGGCAGCAAAGCCCCAGGTGGGCTGCTCTCAGTCCCAGACTACAGAGGGCAGCTCCTCACACTGCCATTTCCCAACCCTTCCAGATTTATTACTTTTTGGGTTTTGTTAGCACTGGGGTTTGAAGTCAGCCCTGTTAAAATTCTTACACAAAACTGTAAGGATCTGACACTGTAGACAGTTACTGCTAAGACATAACTGAAAATATAGAACAGCAAATTCATGTTTTCTTCTGACAGGTTCTAGCAACACAAAAAGCAAGCTCTGGACAATGACTTCTTAAAAGCAAAAGTAATTTAAAGTAAAACAAAGCATATTTACTTTATCCAATAGCTTGATTACAAGCTCTTCCATAAATGACCTGTGGAAAATGTTGGAGCCATCCAATAAACATAAGAATTTGACAGCACAAATTCTCACATAACAGTCTTCTCTTCTGGTGCTAAAAATACAAAATTACAAACTACGTTAGTACATTGTAGAAAGAAAAAACACACTGATTACCAGTTTCAAAATACAACACCACCACTACCCCTTCCCCCCCCCCCCACACACACACAGAGTCTACCACTAACCAGATCACACTTCACAGGAATTCTGGATATAGGACTACAGAAGACAGGAACCCCACAACAGGAGAATGTGGGCAGCAAATGCACAAACTTGCCCAGGCCTCTGACCCCAGCTCCAGGACTGCTCAGAGAAGACAGGCAGAGCTCTGCTTGCTAGGGCGCTGGGGATGCACACCAAGCTCCACCCTGCTAGGGGGCTGGAGGTGCACACTGAGCTCCATGCTCCTCCCAAACGCCCTCCCTAGGAGCACCCTCTCCCACCCAGTCAATTGCTATTTCAACTGCAAAGAAATGTTTTGATCTAGCTACGAACATCTGTCCAGCAGAAATTGAAGTTTCTGGCAAGCAGCCACTACAAAATGTCACTTTTCAAAGAAAGGGGTGTCATTGTCCAAAAATAAATGTACTCTTGACTTATGTAACTGTAACCTCTCTGTACATCACTTCTATAATAACAATAAAAAATTGTCACTTTTATTGCAACAGCCAAAAGAAGAAAACACCCCACAATTAACAATGAGAATTATGCATATATTAAATGAATTTCACATTCTCAGAATAAGAAATGCTTTTGTGACAGGAATACATAGTAATACAATATCCTAAACACTAAGCCCAGAATATTCATTTTATCTTCTTTGTCACACACACACACACACACACACATACAACTTTTGAAATTGAGATGAAAAAATAAAACTTGAGCAAAACATTATTAGACAAGCTCCAAAAGCAAAAATTAAAAAAAAAAAAAAAAAAAGCTATCCTCAAAGTCAAACCTTACAGCCTGTCACCAAACTCACTGGCTGCAGATGGATCCTTCCCTGTCAATCATGCTTCAGTAAAGGGGTTTTAAAAAACAAAAACCACCAGGTGCTGGTGGCTTATGCCTATAGTCCCACCTACTCAGGAGGATGAGATCTGAGAATCGTGGTTCGAAGCCAGCCTGGACTGGAAAAGTCCATGACTCTTATCCCCAATTAACCACCAGAAAGTGTGAAGGAGAGATATGGCTCAAGTGGTTGAGTGCCAACCTTGAGCAAAAAAGCTCAGGGACAGAGACCAGGACCTGAGTTCAAGCCCCAGGTCAGGACTGGCAGGAAAACAAACACTATAGAGCCTACCTACAAGGAGAAGCTATATGCATGTGCAGCACATGGTTCGTTATTGAATGTCAATGCTGCATAGTGCACTCTGCAGCTGGTAGAGGGACTGAGGAACAAAGCGCCTGTGCTGAGCTCCTCCCCAAGGAAGAGGGTGGGTATTCAGGTCTCCAGAGCCAGAGCCTTATTTATACGGGACATTGCACGACATTTTGTTTTGTACTTAGGTTAAACTCGGCCTCAGCATCGCTAACCCAGTGCTCTGGAGCCATGCCCCAATCCTTCTGCATTTGTGGTTTGCTTTTTAGGTAATGTTTCGAGCTTTTGCTCGGGCCAGCCTTGAACTGAGATCTGGCTACCTCCACCTCCCAAGTACCTGGGATTCCAGGTGTGTACACAGACCACACCTGGTGCATTCTTTTTTTAGGTTCATTCAATTTTAGTAGTGAAAGAGATGAAGGAAAGGTATTATCAAGGAATATAATTCTTTCTTAATATGCTTTTGAAAGTTTGCTATAGTTGCAGATGTCACCAGTGAACACTGCTTAGGTCTGACAAGTGCAGAGTGTCTGCCATGTGATGTCAGAACTGGCGCCTCTCTCCCACACAGATACAGGGGTGCAGCCAGGCACAGGGAGCACTGCCACACCACACTTACCTTTCCATGACGACATTGGCCGCACAGCCCGGTCCCAGGCTTTCTATGAATGTCTGGACATCCTGAATAAGTCTTTACATTTTAAAAAACGTGAAAAAGCATCAGTATGGAAAGAAAACAATGAATATCCCAATGTTAAATTAACTAACATTCGATGCCCTTCTCACTGAAGGGCTCACAAAGTGAAGACACCACTCTTACCAAGGGGGACGACTGTAATACTAGCACCTCACCTTTGATCTCGGCGGAACACAGGTCCAAACACGCAAGCCTCCAGGACAAGCTCGCAGTAACTCTTGGCCACCGACAGAGATCCCCGGGACGCACTGGCAGCCGACAAAGCCCAAGAACGGCAGCAATGAGTTATCAGCACGTTGAAAACGCCTGTTTTCACAGCTGACATTTCAATGACCTTGTGCATGATCTAGAATAAGTACAGTGATCATGTCATCCTTTGACCAATGTAGTTTTTCAAAAAACTTCTATGCTGCTAAAAACAGTTCAAATGGCTTCAAATGAGTTTCAATGTGACTATAAGTGGTCTGAAAATATAAAATTCATTACTGAGCACAACTTTGCAAGACGATCAATAATCAGAGCAGAGATTTTTTTTTTTGTCCGTCCTGGGGCTTGAACTCTGGGCCTGGGCACTGTCCCTCAGCCCTTCAGCTCAAGGTGAGCACTCTACCACTTGAGCACCACTTCTGGTTTTCTGGTGGTTCATTGGAGATGTGTGTCACAGACTTTCTTGCCAGGGCTGGCTTTGAACCATGGTCCTAAGATCTCAGTCTCCTGAGTAGCTAAGATTACAAGCATAAGCCACTGGCGTGCAGCTAAGCATGGATTTTTTTTTAAATTCTTAGTAGTGCCATTAAGTACAACGTTACTAATGTATTTACAGTGGATATTCACCTAGAACTTCACAAGCCATGCAAGGGCCAAGGCAGCAGGGTGGAAATAGGACACGCTGTGCTACATCTTGGTTTTCTCTGTCTCCCTCAGGCAGGCAGGACAGGTCTCTAGGTACCTGGGGCAGGTAGGGGCCTGAGAGGCGGTGCAGCAGGGTTACTGGGAGGAGTGACTGGACCTCCACCTCCCCATCTGGCCCAGGAGGCGAGAGCCCCCAGGTAAGGCTCCTGAGGGAGGGGCCCATGGTAGGGGCTGTGGATCCAGGAACTCAAGTCTCAGGTAACATGGCATATTTGCATGCTGCCTTCACACATGCACAGTCCCTTTCTCATACTTCCAACCTCCTCAAGATGATTTCCTATGCCTAGAGAAGTCATTACCCACTGTTTAGGGAATACAAAACATTTTTCACATGCGATTTTCTGTCTGAATTTGTCAATATGGAGGGCTGACCTTGAATATTTTCTCCATGTAAGAAAAACCACGAAGCTCAGCTTCATAGGGCACAGGCAAGGGGTGTGTGCAGTCTCTGGGGACACTGGTCCTGCTACACGCACAGGGGCACCACAGTCCCGCTCCATGCAGACACCATGATTCCACAGGAGGAAACCTAGGTTTGCACACAGCTGCCAACTGCACTCAGAGTTGCCAATTCACAGCTGCCGAGCAGCAACTCATGGTTTTAGACACCGCAAGAACCAAACATGCTGGTGTGGGTATGTGAGAGGCTCCCGCACATGCCCCCCTTCCATGCCCTCCAGCATGAACGGGGCGACTGAACAGCGCAGGCAGCAGCCTCTCACCAAGGCCACCTCCTGGCTGCTGACCATGGTCACATGTGTGAGCAAGGGCACTCACCTCCTTTACTCTCAAGTAAGCCCGGCCCTTGACTTTCGCAGCAGCAGTAAGAACTTTGTCATCAAACACGAACTGAACAAAAGCTTTCAAGTTAGGCCAGAAGGTCAGCTGAGTGTTGCTTGAAGACGACGTAACCTTCCAAGCCACGTCAAAGGACTCTGCGCAGAGCGCTTCAGAGGAGGTCAGGAGCTGCAAGGAGAGCAGGAGGTGCTGGTTCCATGCCAGGAACTCCCCTTCCCCAAGGTGCCAGGCGCCAGCCTGCACTCAGCACTCTCACCCTGGGAACTAACATCTTCATACAGGAGAACACAGGCAAGACTCGGTCAGCAGGCAGGACCGCCAGCGCATCCAGTGCGGCCTGCAGCGTCCCAGCTGGCATCTGGACAGCAGGGAGAGAGGGCTCTGGGACATCGCATTCTGAGGCAGGTATGAGGGTGTGGTGATTCTTGAGCAGGAAGGAGAGGCAGACCCACTGGTCATGGATAAACTGTGCGGCTATCTTCCCCCATCCTTGTGATGATAAAGGGAATTCCTCAGAATAACTGAAATAAAAAGTGAATTGTTTACGCCATACTTACCCACATTTGTCTCCCCTGCCTTCACACACAGCACGCTAAGAGGAAAGTGCTGCGGTCTGCATGGTCTGCCTCAGCAAGGCCTGCATGGGGCTTCACTCCTGGGCAGGCAGCGCTAGGAAGGGGTTGGTGGGAGGGGCAGGTCTGGGGCAGTGCCATGAGTTCTTGCTCTGGAGGGGATGGGTATGGCAGCCACAGGAATGGGCTGAAGGCTGGGTAAGTGCCCACAGGAGCAGGCTGGTGCCGGCCAGGCTGCCCCTCTCCTGTCTACTGTGCCTGCTGCCCGTGTCTCCTCACCAGGAGGTGAACAGGGCCGAGCAGATGCCAGCCCCTGCTTTGGGGATTTCCTGTCTCTAGAATGGAAAACCACGTTCTACCTACTAATACATAAACCTTTTTCCCAGCTACCCAGCGACTGGGAGCTTTCACCTGACAAATGTGGCTCAGGCTAGCAGGCTTTGGACAAGAGCATGCCATCGTGCTCCCATCCCAGAGAACTCTGCCTCCCAGATTCTGCGAGGCAATGATAAAACCCAAAACAAGACCAAACCACAGGGCTTCCAACCTTGTCACAGGGAAGCCCCTCACCTACCTGCCACCTCCTAGGGAGCACGTGCTGCTCTGCTCCTCCACGCAGGGCTTTTGCAGTGTCTGGTTAAGCGGAAGAGCAGAAAGGAACCTGTCCACAGGCCCAGCACCGAGGGACTCCGGCCGTAGTGCAGGCTGCTGGTTAGCAGCCTTACAGACAGCGGCCAGGGCAGCCATGCTCACCGCTCTCTGGATCTGACGAGCGAGCATGGGCTCCTGAGAGGACACAGAGAGATGCTTTCCTGCAGACCACGTCTGCATGGTGAGGACCTGACAGTCCAGCATCCCCTTCCTCCGCCAGCTACGGAGCGTGGGGGAGACAAGGAAACCAGACACACGCCACACCGTTAACTCTACACACTGGATTTGAAGTGGGCTAAGAACTAGCACCACAGACTAGTCCCTAGAGCTCATGCATGTTCAGAGAGCAGCCTCTTCTAGTTCATACTGCCCTAGAACAGAGGCATGTTTAGAAAAGAAGGCTCTGGGTTAGAAACAAGTCTTCACCCAGCTGGGTGTACTCTTGGCAGTCACAAGCTCAGAGGGTGAGATGGAGCTGGGGCCTAAAGAGCTGGGTGCGAATCCTAGCAGGAGCTCCCCACCAAGTGCAGGCATGCTGTGCCCAGACTCCACACATAAAGTAGAGAACCACAGGTCACTGTGAAGACAGAAGCAGAGGAGAGCAAGAGACAGCAGAACACGGTCCAGGTAGAACCTAGAGGCAACCAAGGCAGAACCTAGACAGAACCTTGACACAGTTCTGGCAGCACACATGCACACACACCAACACAAGGAAAATGGAAGTCAACCCTGCTAACCTAGGTGGGAAGAACAGAGTAAGGAAGTAAGGACCTGCAAGAAAACAGAGCCTCCTATGATTCAGGGAGCACTGTGGAGGGGCTCCATGGTCTTGTGGAGCCCGGTAGGGGCAGCACCCTCCTGGTGGGGCCTGTAGGACGGAGGCTCAATGAGAAAAGTGGGTGGGGGGCTGTGGTAAGGGCCTCCATGTCCCCCAGTGGTTCCGGGAGCAGCATGGAGCACTGTGGTACCGAGAAGAAGGGTGGTGGGTGATGAGGACGGAAGCTGTGTCCGAGGGCTGCACAGAGAGGGCATTGGTGTTGGGCTCATGAGAAGGTCCTGCAGAGGGCCGCATGCAGTCTGTCTGTGTCTACATGACGATGCGTGGGATCTCCACATGCTGCTGTATGCTGTGCCAGGCACCTCAGTGCTTGCAGTGTCTGAACATAGCACTTCCACAAACATGCTCTATTGTTTCAAGGTATTGTGCAGCAACAGAATGTGCTCCACATACCCTGACAAAGCCACAGGCGGCTTACCTGTCCACTATCCATCTCCTGAAGATGGCGAATGCAAGCGTTCTCCAGAGGAGGAACAATTCTGCAGACGGGATTGCCCCTTTTCCACCCCACCTTCGCATGGAGGGTGGCGAGCCGGGTGAATACTTGCAGGTATAGCTGGCAGCGGTCCAGATCTGCAAGCTGGGCAGACACAAAAACCTGTGAGCAAGCCATGGGCCAGAGACTCCACAGCTCAGTCCAGTTTGGGCAAAAGTTAGAAGAGATCCCGTTTGAGCCAACAAACCAGGCACGGGAATTCACAAGTGCAATCCTGGCTACTTGGGAGATGTAGTTAAGAGGTTTGCATTCTGAGGCTGGCTCTGAGCAAAAATGTAAAACACTCTGAAAAATAACCAAGGCCAAAAAAAAGGTGTTGTGGCCCAAATGGTAGAGCACCTGCCCTAGCAAGTGAGAGGCCAAGTCCAACCCTTACCCACCCAAAGAAGCCACTGGTGACAGCCACCTCTGCAGCGGTCAGGCCTGCCCTGCACAGCCCCTCCTGTGCTCACACCCCTGCTCTCAGCACAATCACAGTTCATTTCTCACTCGCATCGTCTATCCCACACCCATTAGGAGACTGGAAGTGGCAGGAAGTGTGCAGCCCCGATTCTGACGCCCAGGGCTGGATCACAATCCCAGCACTCACCTGCCTCTGCCCCAGGCCCCTCAAGATGACAGCGGCCCAGCCTCCCAACAAGAGTACAATCTGCCAATATCCCAACCTAACGGGAGGGGAGGGGCAGAACCAACTGGTCACGGGTGCTGTGACCCATAAGCCCAGGTGGCTGTACCAGTCACTAGTTTGGGGATCTAGAGCAAGTGACTTCTTAATCTCTTCTGGGCCTCAGATTTCTGACCAAGAAAATGGAGTGATAATCTGTCCATCACAGGATTTTGAAAGACTTAAGGGGGAAAAAAGTACCCTAATTACTATGGTATGCTGATGGATCATTACCAGACTGTGGGCCTCCTAAGACATAGTGGGGTACAACACAACCCCAACACCCAGAGCCTGAGATAGGAGGACCACGGAATTCACTGTAACCACAGCACCCAGGAGCCTGAGACAGGAGGACCACGGATTCACCGCAACCCCAGTACCCGGGAGCCTAAGAAAGGAGGACCACTGAATTCACCACAACCCCAAACCTGGGAGTTCGAGACAGGAGGATCACTAAAGTCAAGGGGAGCCCTGACTACATAGTGAATTCAAGGCCAGACTGACTTACATAGCAAGACCTTGCCTCAAAACACATCAGAAAGTCCAGGAGAAAGGGAGGAGGTGGGCATGCAGGCAAGAGCGGATGACCTGCAGGGGAAGCCCTCATGAGACCAGGGGATAGTGCCAGGCACCTGGCTGTGGCATTCAGGGATGGCCTGGGAGGTTGAGGGCCAGGTGGCCTCTGGTCACTACACAGCGTGAAACGGGGCTACTGCCTGCTGGTTGTGTTCTCTCTGGGAACGAGGGGGGGAGAGGGAGCCACTGCCTGCTGATTGTGTTCTCTCTGGAAACGGGGCAGGGGGTGGGAGGGATGGGGAGGTCCATGCTGGTCTAGTCAGGACGGCCGAGGTGACAGGTCCTCCATCTACAGCCCAGTGGCCTGACACCAATACCCCCAAAACAGCCAGGGACTTCAGTACATATGTCAAACGAGGACTCATTCTCCTGGAGAAACGTAAGTCAGTGAATATGGCTCCTCTTAAAAGCTATCAAACTCTTTCACTGCACTAAGGATTCTCACAGCGAACTTATCAGGGCAAATTTTTACAACAATTTGAAAGTGGCATATAGAGGCTGAGCTTACTCTTCTATATTCTTTGTAAAGCCTTAGGTGACATTAAGTGTTTACTTCCTTAAGCAATTCTCTGCTTCATACTCTGAACAAAAATATTTGGGTTGTGTTATGAGTGTGTTATAAAGTGGATTCATTATACTTCTGTTTATTTTGTATTTTCCCACAATCGAAAAATAATATACTGAGAATAATAAAATGATCTTGGAGCAAAACCTAACAAGAGTTTGTGGGTGTGATGGGACTGCGAGCTAGAAGAGAAGCAGGGTGCAGCTGAAGGCTGAGTGTCAGTCAGTCTCCCTACCCAACTGCCAAAAGTCTTTCAGAAATTTTACACTTGCTTCCGTGAGCACACAAATGCACATAATCAGGCTTTCAGACAAAACTTCTCAGGAAAGTTTATCTTATGACTTTCTTGACACTCTGAGCTTTAGAGTTCTTCAAACTAACTGAATTAACACACAGGCTGTTATTTCAAAGCCTTCTTCACACTAGGCAAAGAACCAAGTGAGGAATGCCGAGAGAGAGAACAGACCACTGGCAGCGCACTGTGTGTTTACCTAGCGTTCCTTCCCGCCCCAGCAATCACTGGTGGAGCAGTAAGTACACTGGTCCCCGGCCTGCTGATCAGAACCTCTGTGGTCTACAGAGCTGAGATGCACTGAAGAGGAAAGCATCAGGTATATCCTGTCATCTGAAACTTCCAAATCCTGGGGAGTGGACAGACGTACAGTTGTGCTTTGCAGACAGGGAAATGGACTCAGAAGAGCCACGTAGTTCCCCAGGCCACAGTTAACTACAGAGTAGAATGAAAACCAGGAGACTCAAGTCAGTGGTTCTTTCTACTGCTGATAGCTCTTTTTAAAGCCATCATCGCATTAAGGTCATTTTTCCTTTTCTTTTTTTTTTTGTCAGTCGTGAACTCTGTGCTTGGGCACTGTCCCTGCGCTCTTCATCTTCAGTTCAAGGTGAGCACTCTACCATTTGAGCCACAGTGCCACTTCCTTTCTTTTCTAATACAGTGACTGACTAGTAGGACAAAGGAAGCTACTTACACTCCACAGCTCATCCACAGTGAGTCTCCTGAGAATGAACTGGGCCACACTCTCTGTGGCGGGCAGGATGAAGTTCTCCAGAAGGGTGGGCACCTCGTCTGCGGGGAGAAAGTGTTTCACTGGAACACCAGAAGAGACATCTTTGGCACAAAGTACATCTGAAATTCTGGGACATCTGTGGTAGGTCCTAGGGCAAATCACTTATGAAAGTGAATTCCAGGAGCACAGTGGTCATCATTACACAGGGGAGACTGGCTAAAAACATCCAGCTCAAGCTCTGGTCTGCTCCCCTTCTCCCTGGCTACAAAGATGAGGCTGACAGAAGGTGTGTGCAGCTATGTGCAAGAAGCGACTGACAGACTAGGACAGCTGAGTGCTCGCCTTGTGCTCACTGACTGACAGATTAGGGGAGCCGTGTGCTCACTGACTGACAAACTAGGATAGCCCTGTGCTCACTGACTGACAGACTAGGACAGCCCTGTGCTCACTGACTAACAGAACAGGACAGCTGCATGCTAGCTGACTGACAAGATTTCATTCAGGACAATTAATCCTAGGAAAGTCTGAGTGGAAAAGGACACAGAAGACTGCCTACAGTAACACACCATTTCCATAAATGCAAGAAAGGTAAACAACAGGGCTCGGTGGTAGAGTGCTTGCCTAGCATGCATGAAGCCCTAGGTTAAATTCCTCAGTACTACATATACAGAAAAAGCTAGAAATGGGCTGTGGCTCAAGTGGTAGAGTGCTAGCCTTGAGCAAAAGCAGCTCAGGGACAGTGCTCAGGTCCTGAGTTGAAGCCCCAGGATTAGCAAAAAGAAAGCAAGCTCAACATCACTGTTAAACCCGTGCCTACAGTCACCTGACCTTCTGTAACATGCTAGAATCTGGGTTATCTCCATGCAGAGGGGCGAACCTGAGCCTTGTTGAGAACACACACAAATGTCAACTGGAATAGCTTAGAGGCTTAACCCTAAGGCCTGAAGCCATGAAGCTCCCTCACTTCAGGCTCTGCATTGAATCTCTACACATGACTGAAAAAGCGCAAACAACACTGTGCAGCCAACAGGACTACTGGTGGGGCAGGGGACAGTCCAGGGCTCCCAGGATCCATCATGCAAATAAGTGAGGTCTGGAGACCAGCAAGGCAGAGCCCTGGGGTGCTGTGCTGCACAGCTAAAATGCAACGCGCTCTGGTGACAGACAGGAATGGTAATGGGGGGAGCGTGAGGATGGGGGAACACCTCTAAGGTCATGACAGCGGTGATGGCTTGGTGGGTGCAGACTTATCCCTAAACTTATCAAGCTGTACACGTTCAGTACTCACAGCTCTCCTCCTCCTTCTCCTTCCTCTTCTACCTCTTCCCTATTCCTCCTCATCCCTTCTCCTTCTCCTCCTCCTCTTCTTTTTTCCTGGTCCTGGGGCTTGAATTCTGGGCCTGGGTCTGTCCCTGAGCCTCTTTGTGCTCAAGGTTAGCACTCTACCATTTGAGCCACAGCGCCACTTCTAGCTTTTTCTGAGTAATTTATTAGAGATAAGAGTCTCACGACTTTCCTTCCTGGGCTGGCTTTGAACTACAATCCTCAGATCTCAGCCTCCTGAGTAACTAGGATTATAGGTGCAAGGCACTGGTGCCCAGCTATGCCATTTCTTAAACTCAGAGAGGACCTGGCCCAGCACTGAAAACACTGAGCAGTGATAGTCTGTCAAATGTGTCCCCATGAATGCCCCTCGGGACCAGAAAATTCTATGCTTTTCTGCTATGTTCACACCATCTGTTCTCTACCATTATAAAGGTACCACATTTGGAGCTACATTTAGAATTTCATAAAGATACTGGATTCTAACCTTACCAATAGCACTGCCGGGCCTAGACTCGTGACAATAGGCTCTAGAATTCCTACATGGCAACATTTTAACACTGCAAATGTAACTGGTCAGAAGGAAACTGGGAACTAAGGTGTGTTTCTCCGACCTGCCCTGCCCCCAGATTCTCATCCTTAAGGACTAGCCTCAGCTGTTCTTAAAAAAGTCTCAGTTGAAGAGTGAGTTTGGTGAGTCCCTCTAGCTGCTGGACTTCCTGTTTGGAGTATCTTCTGCTCCAAAGGAGCTCGGGGATGAGAATAGTTAAGGAGAAGCATGAGTTGCTGCCTTTCTCACATTTTAACATTCTAAAACATCCTGACTCATGACAGTCAGAAATGGACCCTGTTACACACTTGTGATCAGCAGCGATTATCATAAATGGTCTGGAGATGAGCCAGCATGATTGAAAACGTGACAGCAATCAATGCATTTAAAGCACCTCTACTGCATTCCCAGCACAACAGAGATGCTTACACACTGGACTACGAGAACAACTTTTCCTTAAATGTTGAGAGCAGGATTCACCGTTGTAAATATCAGCCAAATACTACAAGAGACGCCCACACTAACAAGACATCCTCACCATCCTGGGAAGTGGGACCTCTCATGGTGCAAGTGTGCAATAGTGTCAACAGCAGCTGGAGGCATCGGTCTGCCCTGAGCAAGGGCATGTAGGCATTGGTACCAAGCTTCCCCAGGGCGTCCAGCAGGGGGTCTAAGAATATCCTCAACACATTCTGGGTCCTCCGCTTTTCACTAGGTATCAAAAGACACATCTAAGTCAACCATCCCAACAGCATAAAGGAATTACTCCCCAGCTACGATCTGCCATGGAGTCAATTACACAAAGTTATCTTAGGGACACCCAAAACACCCAGCATCATGGGCTAATGCCAGAGAAGAAAGCCCAGCAAGCCCACCATGTCCAACTCCCACACCGGGGGAGGGAAAGCCAAGACCTTGTTTGTGCACACATTACACTACTGAGATCCGGCCTCCACAATGTAGAAGGGCAAACGGATGCCAGAGACAGAAACAAGGTGTGTGAAAGCACACACACAAACACCACAAAACCCTAAAGATGCAGAACTCACAACCATTACTATTATAACTTTACCTAAGAGAGATTTGATGTGAATCAAATTATCTACATGATTCATCTAATGAAGTTGCTTACTGCAATAATCTGGTAACAATTGGTCTGCTTACACTCTGGAAATATAAATGAGGTTGCTCAATCTTGTTTTAAATCGTGAATTTTACAAAGGAGTAGATCCAGGCAATGTTTGTCTAAGCTTATAAAGGAGTTAGGTCTTGGACGGTGCATCTAATCTCAGGAGAGTTAGACCCTGAAAGTGTCTATCTAATCTCATGTAATCTTATGCTAGGATTTTATCCATCCTTCTAACACTGAAATAAAATCAATGACTACTGTATCCTTCTCTAATCAATATTAAATTGTTTATCATTTAATTTACTCTTCTGAAAGAGCTAATATACCCTATGCTTATTTATGTGTTAATTTACGACATATAGTATATTACCAGTGCTCTAATTCTATCTTTAATAGTTCAATGATTGAACTCTACACCCATCACTGGAAAGTCTGAGTCACTTCATTGGCATGATTAGCCCTCCTTTTCAATTAAAGCAGTAATTACCTGAAGGATGTCCTCAGGCCCTCCACATCTACAGCCAACAAGACCATCAGGGCTGTCAGCCTGGCTTCTGACCAGTCAGGCATCACATAGCAGTTTTCTTCAGCTTCAATAATAAAATTTGCATATTAGTTAAATGCTTCAAAGATTATACTTTCTCAGGTCCTGGCAGCAGATCACCAATTCCAGGAAATGGAAGGATGTCCACGCACACAAAAGTGAGAGGGCCTGGCATGCAAGAGCCCCTAGGTTCTATTTCCCAGCACTGCTTTGTAAAAAGAAAGGGAAGAGAGAAGAGGTAGAAGGGAAGAAAAGCAAACATCCTTCCAAGATTTTTTTCTCTAAAATTATTCTTCATATTAGCTCACATATAACCAGCTCCTGTAAACAAAGATGAGCTAATTCCCTTCCACGTATTTCCACATTTCAAACACACTGACGTATCTACCTCAGAACATATTACTATCTTAATATGAGGATGGCTCATGACAATATACTAACATGATGATGTTTCATGCCTGGAACCCCAGCTACTTAGGAGACAGATGGTAGATTTGTGGTCCAAGACCATCTGGGGCAAAGCTGGAGCTGGAGAGGCGATTTGAAAATGAAGTAAAACAAAAATACTGAGGGCATGGCTCAACTGGGACAGTGCCTATCTATCAAGCTTGAGAACCTGAATTCAAACCCCAAGAGAAGAAAAAAAAATAATAAATTGACTTGTGTCCAGTTCTCACTCTGGTAAGCTTTCAGCTCATCTCCTTCAGGTATGTAACATTTCAAATCTTAGAACAGGCCAAGTATAGTCAGGAGACAGCACTTCACTGCTACCTGATTTGACTAAAAGCACATCTGAACTCAGTAAACCACAATACAGTTGTGTAACCCCAAATCCCAAACTAATGCAGAGCTCTCTGACACATTCTGGTTCTGAGAATGGTTCAGACTTACTCTCCCAAGCAGGTGACTTGACATACTCATGAACAAGGCTCTTCACAAATTCATTTAAAGATGTCTCGTGGAGTTCATCGGAGCCAGCTGAGGACTGCCTAAAGCAATGCTCATTAGCACACAACCACTCACAGAGCTAGAAAAGAAAAGTTATAGGATTTCATCTTTAGAACCCTAAGTAAACAAAGGAGCTCTACTTTCTCTAAGCCAATCTTCTTTCTTTCTGAAGAGGCTGAATGTAAGCCATTAAACAGTCTGCTATTTATTACCTTACGGAAGTTGTCACTTTATATGTTTATACACATTTTTCTTTCCATTGAACTGGCCTATGAACCTTAATAATAAATGATTCATTGTTTTATTTCCTAAGTAAAATAAAATTACACATTTTATTTTACTTAGGAAATAAAACAATAAATCATGTTGTGTTTATACACAGAGTATTATTCAGACATGTATGTCTTTGTAAGACAATGGACAGAACTAGAGAGCATCATACAGTCTTAGACAAGTCCTGCACGCTTCCTCCCTCTTGTGGAATTGAAGGCAAGAAAAAGAGGACATGCTGGTAAAATAAAGAAGACACTATGTGGTGTGTACGGAAATATTGTAACAAAACTTGCTTTGTATAATCCGTAAATGCTAATTTTTTTTTAAAGAAAGAATCAGTGGAACAGCTGTCTCAGATAACAGCTGTCTGGGCAGCGTCTCAGATAACTGAGAGAAGAGACAGACAAACAGGAGATCTATCTCAGTGTCTGAGACTAACGCAGTGACTCTTCCTGCCATAGGTCACCCAGAACAGAGCCTGCTTGCTGGCCTGTTTCCTCTTTGGCAGGCCCACCTCTAGAGTTCCTCCCTCTTGCCAGAAGCATGAGTTGCCTGAATTAAGGCATCTCAAAGCCAATACACAATGCTGAACAATTTCTGCAGGAGTAGCATAGTGGTGGAGCAAATGCGTGAAAATACAGTACGAAGGGGTTACAATTACATGGGCAAGGTAATGAGTACATTTCTTATCGAGCATTGTTGCCCCCTCCTTTGTTTCCTCTTCCCATCCCTACCTCCAGCAATCATGTCTTTTTTTTTTTTTTGGGGGGGGGGTCTGGTCGTGGGGCCTGAACTCTAGGCCTGGGCACTGTCCCACAGCTCTTCAGCTCAAGGCTAGCGCTCTACCACTTGAGCCACAGCGCCACTTCCGGCTTTGTTCTTTTTGCTTATGTGGTGCTGAGGAATTGAACCCAGGGCCTCAGGCATGCAAGGCAAGCTCTCTACCACTGAGCCACTTTCCCATCCACGCAATCATATCTTATATAAACAGTAAAACTCAATCAGAACTTTTACAAATTACAGAACTCAATTTTCCCTCTCACCTCTGCCCACAGCGTGGTTCCTCGTCCCAAAGACTCCTCTTGTCTTAGAGACACAAGAAAAGTGGAGACCTCAGAGAGTGACACTTTCTCCTAAGCAAGACATTTAAGAAAAGAATTCAGAATTTTCAGTTGAACTCTCAACTCTTGGGAGGGTGAGGCAGGGGGTGGTGAGCTCAAGGCCAGCCTGACTCCCTAAGCTAGACCCTGTCTCAGAACAACAGCCAAAACAGTTAATAAGTCACATCTGCAGAAGCATACAAGTGAAATGGCTAAAGCAGAATATTACTAGTTAAATCCAAAAAACCCTATATTTTAAAGGTGAGTCCACTTTTAAAATGAACACACCTGTATCCACTTGGGGGATAAGATCTGAGGATCATGGTTCTAAGCAAGCCTTGGCAGTAAAATCTCTAAGACTCTCATCTCCAATACATCACCAAAAAAGCCAGAAATGGAATACAGTACAACTTGAGCAAAAAAAAAAAAAAAAAACAGCTCAGGGACAGTACCTATGCCCTGAGTTCAAGTCCCAAAACTGGCAAAAAGAAAAAAAATTTTTTTTAAATGAACATGACTGGGAATGTGGTTCAGTGGTAGTGTTCGCCCAGCAAGCATGAAGCCCTGGGTTTGATTCTTCAGTACCACATAAACAGAAAAAGCCATAATTGGTGCTGTGGCTCAAGTAGTGGAGTACTAGTCTTCAGCAAAAGAAGCTCAGAGACAGTGCCCAGGCCCTGAGTTGAAGCCCCAGGACTGGCAAAAAAAAAACCAAAAACAAAACAAAAAACCTGGAACATACCTGTTGCAATCTTTCATTATACAACATACAAGTTTATTTTTAAAATAAATTGAGGTTACTATTATAAGGAAAGATTGTGTTTCTTGTTGTCTCTTTTAATGATAATTTTATGGAAGAAGAAATTACTTTCAATCAAAAGGTAACTTTGGTTTTTTGTTTTGAGCAAGGTCTCACTACATAGCTCAGGCTAACCTCAAATTCAAGATCCTTCTGCCTCATTCTCCTAAATACTTGAGTACAAGAAAATTACCACATATGGTGATTCTTTTCAAGGCTGCAAAAATCATCAGCTAAAGTATACCATGTCCTGAGGAGGGTGAGTCCTGTGCTGTAGGTCTGGGCAGCAAGACCACTCGCAGCCCTTCGTGAGTCCCGAGGGGATGCAGCAAGCCCTTTTATCTGTAAGCCGCCCAAGGCCACTGCTGGTACCAAAGAGGAATGCAGACACTGCACCCGAGGCCATGCAATCATGAAGTCCAGACAGTGTTTAGCATTCGACCCTTCACTAATAGTGCCCCTTCACTGACAGTGCGTGCCCCTGCTCTGGGAAGTACATGCTTGCACGTCTCCATGTCTTGAAGATGAGGGAAGGTATGGGGGAAGCCAGGAGTGAGCACCACTCTACCCTTCCCTCCCTCTCCTGACTCCCCACTGCCACCCTCTGCAGGCCGTGACACAGCACAAGGACTGCTGCCACCAGAGAAGCTGGTTGTCTGTGCCAGACCCAGAGCACAGACCGCCTGTGCCCTGTGCATGAGCTCATTCTGGCCCAGAGGAGACAGCAGTCACCATGAGCCAAGTCCTTGTACAAGTCTTTCCTGCACAGGAGGCTCCTCCTTTCACCTAGGATGGTGTAAATCCTCCCCAAATGCAAGCTCCCCAAGCCACAGCCGCATCCCTCACTGAGAGGGCCTCAGAAATGGGAGCACCAAAGACAACCTTACCACATCCAGCAAATTCATAGCAGTCTGAAGAAGATAGCACTGCGCAGCTCCTCTCAGCAGAGTCTGATGCGTGATCATGGTACACTGCATAACGTCCCTGAAGCAAAACAGAATATATGCATACTCTTAGGACAGTCCTGTCATCGTAACTCCTGACAACACCTACATCAGCAGGACAGCTCTGCCACTGCAACTCCTGACAGCACCTACATCAGCAGAACTTCAGGGATATTGACTTCCATACGTCCTCCATTGGCTTTCAAGTTGTTGTTTGTTTGTTGTCAGTCATGGGGCTTGAACTCAGAGGGCACTGTCCCTGAGCTCTTTTGCTCAAGGTAAGTACTTGACCACTTTGAGCCACAGTGCCACTTCCAGTTTTCTGGTGGTTGATTGGAGGTAAGAGTCTCATGGACTTTCCTGCCCAGGCTGGCTTCCAACTGAAATCCTTAGATCTCAGCCTACTAGCATCCAGCACTTCAAGTTTAATATGAAGCAAAACTTTTGAAAATTAGGCCATAGTTGAAGACATTTTTAAAGTAAGTTTACCCTTTTCATACCAAAATGTACAAGTCTTTAGGAAGTCAAAAATCTAACAGCCCAGAAACATGGGTACACAGGAATTAGTAATTCATAACAAAGTAAGTTCAAGTATTTAATTTTCAAGTATTTTATTTTTTTCCTCGTATAAGATTATACTAACTGAATTCATTCAGTATAGATGAAAGGACAAACAAAACACACAAATATAAAGTCACGGGAAACCACCAGCCATGCGCTTGGGTGACGTACCTGAGGGCCAGGAGCCCTTCGATGCCCAGGGCCTTCCATCTAGGGATGCTTGCCAACGCCTTAGACAGAAAAAAAATAGGCACAGCACACCAGTGTCTATCTGTCATCCGCTGAAGAAACTTCAGGAGGAAGCTCCCTGAAACATAGAGTAAATGTTATCCCTGCCAGTGTGCTCCCTGGAAGATGCCCCAGAAAAATCTCACATAGAATTACCATGTGACCCAGCAATACGAGTTGTAGGCCTATGCCCAGGAGAGATGGGAATGTGAGTTCATATAAAAACTTTCCATGAGTATTCACAGCAACACTTCCACAGAAGCCGAAGCTGGGAAGAGCACACATGTCTGCAAACGCCAGTTTGTGGAGTTTGTAGAGCAGTATTCAGCCACAAAAATGGAATTAATGACTCTTGAACACTGTGCCAAGTGACGGAAGCCATGAGCTAAATGACCACTATGGCATTATTCCAGTAATGAAATGGATGAAAACGTGGGTGTTGAGGCAGGGGGAGAAGAGAAGGAACCATGGCTCTTGGTGCAGGGCCTCTCAGGGGTGAAGATAATGTGCCCGTGACTTTGTGTACACTCTCCTGAGGTGAACACTCTGAAAGGGTCACTTACGCGAAAAGCCTAAAAAATCCAACAAGGTAATTGTTCTAAAATACCTATGTTATTTCACTTTGTTCCTACTGAGTGTGATATATACTCAACTGCACTGTAGATAACAAGCAGCTGTATTTACTAAAAATGTCTGCTGGCAGGGTTCTTCTGAGATGCTAAGGAGAGGGACAGGAAGTACTGGTAGAGACAAACCTATGCCTGCACACAGCAGGCAGGCCTTCCTCCTGGAGGGTTCCTGCCCTTTCCAGAATATACACAGGGGCCTGGGATACACTTTCCATTGCAGATCAGGACCACAGCATGACTTATAAGAGGTTCCAGAAACTCTTAAAAGGTTATGTGTTTTCTCTCATAGTAGGCAGCATTAACTGCATGCTCCAAATCTGTGACTAAAAAGGCAGTAAGAACTGTGCACAAACATTTCAATTGCTTTTTTTTTTTTTTTTATCAGTTGTGGGTCTTGAACTCTGGGCCTGGGTGCTGTCCCTAAGCTCTTCAGCTCAAGGCTAGCACTCTACCACTTGAGCCACAGCACCACTTCCTCCACTGCTCTCTTTTCTGTGTGCACTGTTCAAATTCAGCAAACCTCATCTGTGCCTGAGCCCTCACTCAAGGACAAGGGAAGACAGGAATGGCCACAGTCCCTTTTACACAAACACATTTACCAAATGTGATCTGTGCCCAGTTAAGACGGACAGATTCCAGGGCTGCCACCATCCCTTTCTGGCCAACCCTAACCACGTCACCTAATTCTGGTCATGACAGGCATGCTGGCCTGGCCACATATCACCCCGCCCAGCTGCATCCCAGCAGCTCACAGCCAACAGACTGAACGATTAAAGCTATCTTCCCAATAACTCACTAAAAACAAACAAAAACTTCCAATTTTTTCCCGATTTTTGAATAGATATTACCAGTTCTCACCTCGCAACCCTATTTGTAGATTAAATTTTTTAAAATGAAAAAATTACTCGCAGGCACTGGTAGCTCACACCTGGTAGGAGGTTCAGATCCATGGGATCACAATTCAAAGCCAGCCGAGGAAGAAAAGTCCATAAGGCTCCATCTGTGAAATAACTAGTAAAAAGCCAGGCTAGAGATGTGGCTCAAGTGCCAAGTGCCAGCCACGCAAGCCAGTCAAGCAAGCTCAGGGCTCTGAATTCAAATCCCAGTACCCACAAAAAACAAAACAACTTTTGTGTTCAAGGTCACAAAGGCAAGAGTGAAGAGAGACTTAGAAAACCACTCAGCAAGCAAAAGTACAAGTGAGTGTTTATATTCTCCACTGTCTAGCTCACCTTCATGAAAAAAAGTAGAGCCTGCCCCTAAGAAGTGGTTGATTACATCTGATGTAAAAGAAGCACCTCTCCTTTCTTTCTTGCTGTTAGTGTGGCTAAAAGGACCCATCACTGCTTTCTCTGTGGCTGTCCGTGTTCCACCTCACTAGCTTACTGATGCCTGAACCAGACAGTAGACTGATGAATCAGCCAGGTGCAGCCTCTCGACACTCCTTGACCCCTGCCCTGCCAAGGTCAGGACCCAGGACCTTTAGACCTGAGCTGCACCTCCGGATGGCTCAAGTGACTGACAGCATGGTCAGACCTCAGAGAGCATTGACGACAAACCCTCATGGCGATGCCTATGCCAAGATATACTAACACTTAAAATAAAGAGAAATAAAAACATAAAAACCTCTTTACTGACACATACTCTTTGTATCTTCAGGAAGAAGAGAAACATAAGTGACTAAAAACGTCTGCAACTTTAATCCCAATGGAGAACCACTTCCTACCAGCTGGCTTGGGGACCTACAGGCAAAGAGGGAGAGAAAGAGTTACTTAAACCTGTTTGCAAAGGAGCGGCCAATGCCAGACCAGGGACATACCCCAGGCTTTTGGCACACAGGGCCGAGACACCTGCACGTGGTCTCTAGTGCAGCTACAGGTCCCATGTAGTTAAAGACTCAGGACTGTTGGGAGAATGACGTGGTCAGTTCTGCCCTCAGGCCTGGGACCTGCCTAGGACTCTTTCCTTCTCTCTTACACACACATGAACCTGGCTAAATAGGAGCATGAAAAAAAAAAAAAAAAGATCTCATTTTAAACTGCACTTCATCATTTCTAACAAAGGAATTCAATGACCTTAAATCCTTAACTCTACAATACAGGAAATCACCCCGCAACAGAGATATGCTAGTACTGAGTCACCTGTATGACAGTGAGCTGTTGACATACGTGCTCCGATGGCCTTTGCCAGGGCCATCAGTGGCCATGTGTGTGGCCAGGTCAGGAGATCTAAGGCACCTGGGGATAAGTGTGGCATCAGCCCCCAGAGCACGGAGGCACCTTCCCCTGC
Organism: Dipodomys ordii; assembly: GCF_000151885.1. Lineage (NCBI taxonomy): Eukaryota > Metazoa > Chordata > Mammalia > Rodentia > Heteromyidae > Dipodomys > Dipodomys ordii. The sequence goes on along the minus strand of NW_012267240.1, from coordinate 737,887 downwards.
TGTCCATGCTGCGGGGTTCATGGCTTCCAGGCACAGTGCACCAGAGAACACTTACGAAAACTGGAATGCACAGGCTGGCAACACGCCAATCTCTTGTGATCTTCATTAAACAGACATTATAAGTCAACAGTAATATAACCTAGCCTAGAACATCAAATCACTTTTAAGGGAACTGTTAGGGAGGAAGGGTTCCTATTTAGAGGCCTACCAAACAGAAGACTTAAAGCTATGTGTTTTGGGAATCAGTATTAGAAAGACAGCCTGATTTTAAAAGCAGGAGAAATTTGAAGAGATAATTGAGAGTCAAGTAATTCTCAGAACGGGCTATGGTGGAATCCTGGCCACTCCTCGCTGAGAACCTTTTCCACAGGGGAAAGTGGAGTAAGTAGATACTTTATGAATTAGGGAAAGAAGAAAAATAGGAAGAACCCTGGCACTGGACAGAAATTGGTAAAATTGGTGTGAACTCATGGTTCTTATGAATGGGTGGGTGGATAGATGGATAGAATGATGGATGGAGGGACAGATGTATAAACAACAAACTAGGTATGGATATGTCTAATCAATAACAACATTTGGTGAATACAGAAAAAAAAATTCTTTATATTATTCCCGAGACTTTTCTGTAAGTGTGAGGCTAGGCCAAAATAAAAAGTTAAACAGAGAGCTACTGTAGTAACAGAGGTACATGCCTATAATCCCAGCACTCAGGATACTGAGGCAGCAAGACCACAAGTTCAGGGCCAGCCTGAACTACATAGAGAGACCCTGGGGGAAAGGGGGAGGGTAGGGAGAAAGGCCCAAAATGTTAGTCAGGCAAAGCCACTACAATTTCCACAAAGGTAGAAAACAGAACAGGGTGATGTAAGCCACATAAGGTATAGTTTCCCAAATCCAGAAATAGAGAGGCTCAAGGTACAAAGGAAATAGGAAAGCAGAAAATGTGATAAAAATAACATTGATCAAGAAAAAGGCACTGGGGTTTTTTAAGCCGACTTTCTGCTAAACAACCCAGATTACACACTAACTGCATTAAACAATGTGACCCTGTTCCCAGATCTAATGTATGATCACATACACAGATCCACACTGCTGCTACGTGACAGGGCCCACTTACCTGCCATACAGAGAACTCTCTGAAAGTGCATCCATTAGGGGGCCAATAATAAACTGAAAAAAAGAGAAGGACACGTAAGTGGTGCTACGTTCTAACCACAATTGTGGGAGTGCCCCAGCTCCCCCGTGGCTCTCCCCACACAGAGACCAGAGAGCAGACAAGCAAAGCAGGTCACTAGTGCAAGTCTCTTACTGAAGGCTAACACAGGAAGATCCCTTAAACACTGGACTTTCCCTCCTCACAACCACCACGGCACACTAAGATTCAGTGTAGTCAGGGACAAAAAGGAATCAATGCATGTTGAGAAATACAGGTAGCAATAGAAAACAACAAAAAGACCTTAAAGAGAACACGTAAGAACTTATACCTAGGAGAAAAAAGGGAAAAATTACATCCTAAAAATATTCCTCAGCAAGCTGATATGAAGTGCCAGAAGGACAGGAGATACTGAAACTGCAAACATCTCAAACACTACAACTGTGTGCACAAGACAGTTAGAAAAATCAAAATGCTTTGCCTCTAAACACAAGGTGGGATACTAAACCTAGAGGTTTAACACCGGCTGCAATCCTCTAGATCTCCTCCGGTTTTAACAGGTAGTGCTGAACTGGGAGACGACAGGAGTGTACCAGCTCGGGGTGGAAGGACCCCCCCATCCTCTCCCCAAGACAGAGACAGCAATGCCACAGCCTGAACGGCTGCATCCCTTGCAAGCCAGCACACTCCAGACAGCCAGACCTGCAGGGATGGCACACCGGGGAGCTTCAGCACCAGGTTTCCAACTCTGGAGCCATGTGGTCCAGAAGATGAGGGCAGGGAGCTACTTTTTCAGTGGCCATGAGACAGGCTGATACCACTCGGCCTGTCCACAAAAAGACAGCTGAGATGCTCCATACAGGAGGGGCTTGGGGACACAGGTCTAGGAAATCTTGCTGATGCTGAATCCGAAGATGTCTGTGACACCATCATCATCTCTGCTTGGGACAGAGAACAAGGAAGGGAACCACAGTCATTACCTCAGAAAGCTCTGGGGAAAACGGAAGAGGCTTCATTTCAAACAGCTCCAAAAAATGGATAACGCCTTCTTTGGTCAGGACTTTGTTTTCACTCTCAAACATTCTTTTATAAATACACATGTGCCAGGAAGAGTGGAAGAGCCAACATCCTGTGGAAGGAAAACATCTGAGGCTGAATTTCGGGTCTCACTTTATATCTCTGCATGGTGATTAAACAAACATGTGCAGGCACATACATTCATGTCACTAGAGCACCACAAAGGTAAGGCTGCTTTTCATCACATCCAAGGGTGTTGACTGAATAACCAAAATTCAATATTCACAATTCATAATTACACAGTTTTAAAGGCCTGTAAGTAACACTATGTAAAATATTACTCTATACATGCAGATAAGAACTTTAGATATATATGAGGGAGTTTCAACCTGTTCTTTGTTGTTTTATTTTGTTTTCTTTTTTGAGACAGGGTCTCGGGCTGGACTTGAATTCTTGAGCCTCCGGCCTCAGTCTCAGCTGGGTTCACAGCATGCTACTGTTATCTGTAAGCTATGCATTTATTTTTGTGATGCTGGGGTTAGAACCCAGGGTCTCTTACGTGCTAGGCAAGTGCTGTACCTCTGAACTACCCTACCTCCTGGACCCTTCAACCAATCTTTCCCTCATGACATTTCATCCCCATTCTCTTTCTCTCTCTTTTAAAAGGCAGGGTTTTGCTGTATAGTCAGATGGTCCTTCCAACCTCAGCCTCCCCAATGCTAGGATTATTGGTATGTACCAGTCCCATCCTTTTTTCCATATAGAAATCTGAAACTGCCACTCCTCTGCTTAAAACCCTTGGCTGTGAGACCTAGCCTAAGGGAGGCGGCTGACCCTGGCTGCAGCGCCCGCTCTGCTCTCCTGCAGCTCTGCCACCCCCTCTGCCTACATAGCCACTTTCCAGGGGGCTCACGCTGCCCCCATGGTATGAGCCCAGGTCTCCCCAAGTAGGCCTCCCTGCTACCCTCACCATGGGCTCCCTTTGTCCCTCTCTGCATCCTAGAGAGAACCTGTAAGCAAATAATTTTTTTCACGGAAAACAGCCCAACGTCAAGTGCAAAGAACTTGCTTGTCTCACAACCCTGTCCCTAGTGTTTAGTATAAGTAACTAAATAGCTATTTATAAATAATAAATAGCTATTTATATTTAGCTATTTAGCTATTATTTAGCTAAACAGCTACTAAGTGAGCCCATGACTGACCAAATACAACATGAGATACTTTCTTCTGACTCCTGAAATATATTTTAACTCTGTTAGAAAAAAAATGTTCAGCATTCTAAATTCCTGATGTTATGGAGCAAATTGGCCTATTTATTTGTAATTTACACCAACATACTTACTTGTCCAACTATCAAGCAAAAGTTAAATTTTCAGAATCAAACACTGCTGATTGTGCTTGCCATGAACTATATGCAAAACGTGCTCATTAGAGCATGGCTTTTAACAGCAAGCACGCATGCGGAGGTCACGATGGGATTCAATTAAACGTAGCCCCAGGGGGACCACACACACACACACCACTAACATCAGAACACACACACACACACCACTAACATCAGAACACAGCTCCAGTACACACACACACACACACACACACACCACTAACATCAGAACACAGCTCCAGCAACCTGCCAGGTAGCCAGCAACCTGCCAGGTAGGCGTGTGGCTAACCTGCAGGCTGAGACAGCAGCTCAGCTGCCCTGTCGCCCGATGGAGACAGAGCACTGGCGGCCTGCCTTCAGCTGTCTCACTGATCTAAGCTCAACTGCAGAAAACGATTTCAGGAAGCTCTGGCTTTGCTGTATTTCTTCTAGAAAGCTCTAATAACAAAGAAGTACTTGAGGATTTAGAAACTGCATTGAAAACAACACTGGAATGTTCTTTCTCTAAGAAGCCCAAGATGCCTAATACCTCCCTGCAAAAAGTGTAACAAATAAAAAGATACATATTTTTTGTTGTTGGTCCTGGGGCTTGAACCCTGGGCCTGGGTGCTGTCCCTAAGTTCTTTTACTCAGGGATGGTGCACTACAACTTTAAGCCACAATTCCACTTCTGGTTTTCTGGTGGTTAATTGAAGATAAAGAGTCTCACAGACTTTCTTGTCTGGGCTGGCTTTGAACCATGATCCTCAGATCTCAGCCTGAGTAGCTAGGATTACAGGCATGAGCCACCAGCACCTGGCTAAGATACACATATTTATACATAGAAAGATATATTAAGGATGGAAAGCAGGTGAAATTTGGTATTGATATCAAAAGCTATGATGAGAGGCATAGCACATGCCATCATTAAAGCGTGAGTCTTCTATCTATCTTCAGGAGATGGAGCCCCCTCTTCTAGAGATATTAGAAATCCCTGTCATCAAAAATTTAGTTAAGCCAAATAACATCCCTCAATGCATTTTACAGGCCACATGAAGTTATGTTCTGGAAGAGCACTAAAGGCTGCTGGAATGGAATGGTGTGGACACCACTGCTAGGAGGAGATGGTGCAAACGGTGCCAGAGGGAAGCATCTACAGCCTTACCACCACCCTCCCTGGTGGAAGCATCCCCCAAGACCATTCCTCTTTTTCTCCTTACACTTTTAATAGTCTTCCCAAACTGTCTACAATCAACAGAATTAGTTATAAAATTGGAGGGGGGGGCAGACTATGTTATTTTTTTTAAAGCAAAAAGAAAATCATCATTACCATTCTCTTCTGACACTGCATATTCAAACAGATTGTTTAGCTTTGGTAAGACTGGCTTTATAACATGTATCTAAAAATAAGAGCAAAAAATCATATGAAATGAAAACACACCTGTAAAATCTCTCAAGGGACAATGATGACTATAACAGCAATCTTCCTGTTTATACCCCTATGTGATTGTTATGGCAAGAAGCTTGACTGAGTCATGGTATGCCTTGGGTATGTAAGACCAAGCATGTCCAAGTCGGGAAACATAGTCCAGGACCAGCAGAGTGCAGAAGTTATATGGTAAATAGCCTGCGTTGTGGCATGCATGCAATACCTCAACTAATTCAAGAAATAGGGTGAGCTAATAAGATGCAAAAGATCCAAAAGGAAAAAAAAATCCACTGGTGTTTTACCAAGCCACTCACGTAGCTGACAGTGGCAGGATATGAAACAAGAGCTCATGCTCTTGATGCCACCGAGCCCATGTGGCAGAGATATAATTCTTCAAAAATGTACAGAAACCCAAGTCCCTAAAGTAAGTAATGGGGGTTTTGTGAGTCTACTGACCAAAGAAACCTTGAAGTTTATCTGAACTTAGAATGCTATATTGCTCTTCCTGCATTTTACACCCTCTGCACATGAATACTTGTCTACCACAATACATGTGTGCTGCACACGTGGACTGACATGCCAAGTCCACAGATGTTGGGCCCCACGGTGGCCAGCAGCTTACACATTGGGACTTGGGACATGGAGGATCACAACCCAGGCAACACCTGAGAACTTGCACACAACCCAAACTCTCCAGCCCCACCCCAGCCCTGCTGGAGCAAGGTGTCACTCAGCACTGCCTAAGTTGTAACAAGCTGTCAGCTTTATCTGATGTTAAAGTTTAAGAAGACCAAGGGAAGATGAAATGTGATTACATTTTTTCTGAATAAGTTGAGTTCTCTTGAAGTATTAACTTCCTGAAACAACTTAGCCTGTTTTAAATGACATTTGTGACAGAAACAAAAGGCACTTGAGTTGCATCAGGCTATGTCTAAGTCAGCCTTTCTGTATTTGTGCTTCATGAATATCCAAAAATGGGAGAAAGAAGTCATATCTATCAAAGCATTTGCCGAAATGGGAGAATACTTACCTGATTTCCTTCTAGAGTTTCCATAATTAAAATGTAAGTCTCCCAGAATTTTAGAAGCTGGTCATTTTTCTTCTCAGACCACCAAAATAGACTCGGGCCTAAGGGGGAGGAAAAAAAGAAAAGAAAAAAAGAAGGAAAGAGAGAAAGAAAATGAGCTTTTCCTTGTGCAAGTTTCACCATTTTCTTCCATAATATTTAAATGAGACTTAATGCTGCTGCTCCCACACAATGCAGGCTTTAGTAATGGAGGAAAGGCTCAAGGGACAAAAGGGAAACTAGGACTCTCCAAGGAGAGCAGTCGCAGCTGTCCTAGCAAGTCCAGGGGTCAGACTTGCAAATCACTACAATTGTACACTACAGGGCATTATCAGAAAGGTAAATGGAATGAATAAACTGATGAGCAGGTGGAGATTTTAAGATATGGAAGACAATTTTTAAATTTCAAATGGAAATGCTAGAAACAAAAACATTCTGCCAGACGTGTGTGTGTGTGGTGTGTGTGTCCTGGGGCTTGAACTCAGGGCCTGGGAGAGCTGTCCCTGGGCTTTCTTGCTTAAAGCTAACATTCTACCGCTCAAGCCACAGCTCCACCTCTGGTTTTTTTAGGTGGTTCACTGGCAGGTAGGAATCTCACGGACTTTTCCTGCCCAGGCTGGCTTTGAGCCACAATCCTTAGGTCTCAGCCTCCAGACATGAGCCACTGGCACTCAGCACAGATGCTTCTTTGGACTTTTAAAACTGTGACACCTTTAGAAACGACGGGGGACCGTGCTCGGGCCGTGTGGGCCTGAGTGGAGGCGCGGGCACCGAGCAGGGGCTCTGGCACAGGGACCCCAGAATGCAGGGGCAGGAGAGGTGGACCAAGGACATCAAGCTAAGCACTATAGCTGACTCCAGGGGAGCGCCTTCCCCGGCTCCTCGGGACACCTAACACGACATCTCCTGGCCTGACTAAGCAGCGGGCCCCAGGGCCCCCTGGTCCCCGGGTTCTGGGCGCAGGGCGGCGTACCAGGTCCAGCCGGGTCGGCGCAGGCGCAGTCGGCGGCGCCGGGCGCAGCGGAGACTTCC
>NW_012267240.1:665379-729982 GCF_000151885.1 Dipodomys ordii | reverse complement strand
TGCGCTTGCGCGGGCGGGCGCGTGTGCGCAGGCGCAGTCCGATTCGCGCAGGTGGGCGCGTGTGCGCTTGCGCGGGGAGCGGGCTGCGGTGTGGTCTGGCGCCCTTAGGGCTCCGGCCCCGCGAGTCCCACGCCGCCTGCATCCGGCTCGGCCCTCCCTCCCCGCCCTGTTTTCTGGAGAGAAACCTCGGCCGACCCTGCGGCGCTCGAGGCCTGGAGCCTGCACGTCCTCACCATCCCAAGGAATGAGATAACGATGCACCGGGCGTGGCGGCCCAGGAGGCCCAGGAGGAGGAACCCTCGAGGGAAGACCACGAGGAGGAGCCGCCAGGGAGGATCACGAGGAAGAGCACCCTCGGGAGGACCAGGAGGAAGAGCATCCGCGGGAGGAGGAGCACCCGAGGGAGGAGCAGGTGGAGGCTCTCACACATCGCTGGCGGAGACATGAGTCCTGCCTAGGCTGTTTTCTCATAAAGTCATAGTAACCTGACTTGGGGTTAAGCAAAAACACCCCAAGTATCTGCCTGGAAACAGGAGGCAGAGAACCTTGTAGGGCATTTTGGGCAGCACTGTTTGCCATCTGTGGCAGAAAGCTGGTAACGAATGCTCACACCGTGATCTGTGTCATGATGGAACCAGCTATAAACAAAACTAGGTAAATCTCAAACATTTGTTACATCCAAGAAGCCGAGCTACATCCTCGCCCTTCCATTTAAATGAAGTCCATGCGTAGACGGGAATACGCTGTGGGATAGGAATGACCATGGTAATTGCCCAGGGAGACTGGCTAGAACCAGACTGGAGGGAATCTTCTGGAGAAACGTGACTATTTCATCCTAATCAACAGTTTCACAACTATCTGTGACTGAATCCTTGGGGTCTATGCATTTCTTTCTGTGTACATTTCTGTCTCTTTTTTTAAATTACCACGGAAAGGAAACTGTTCGGCCCATGTTCTCGTTCTCCTTGCAGAATAAAGTCCAGGTGCCCAGCTGCAGTCAGAGGCAGACGAGGAGCTGTTCAGGGTCTAAGCACACAGAGCATTCCCCTTTCCTACAGACTGCTGTTTTCGCAGAGGTTTCTCCCACAACCACCCCTTCTCTGACTCACCAAAGTGGGCAGGCACCCACTACTTTGGATCCGGTGTTTTTGTTGGGGATGGCTTTGGACCTTGAACTTTCTACCTAGGCCTCCTGTGTAGCTGAGATGCTAAGGGTGAGATGGACTGCCCAGCTTGTTGGTTAGGATGGGGTCTGGCTATCTTTATTTTTTGCCCTGGCTAATCTCAAAGTCACAATCCTCTTGGTCTCTGCCTCTCAAGAAGTTAGGATGACAGGTGTGAGCAACCTCATCTGGCCCTTTCCTTTCTTGAAACACTGCTTTCACGTTCCTTGTTTTCAGATCTGTTTCCCAGCTGCCTTTCTTTCTTGCTGGGATTTTGCTGGTCCTGGAGTTACCTCCTCAGACCTCCACTCTTCTTTCCTCTGTAAATGTTCCCTGAATAACTTCATTTAAACTATGAAGTCGGCTGACAGTCACTTACAAACTAATAACAAACTAATACCCTCTGGACAAAAGGGGGGGAAGGGGCATGGCAGAGCACAGCGCTCCTTGCACACCCAGCATTCTGGGCTGTTGACAGCAGCACCCTTTGAAAGACAGCTCCTCTGAGGGGTGGAGCTTCTCACCGGGCCACCCAGCAGATCTCTGGCTGCTCAGCCCCTCCCCTAGTTCTTGCCCTTTTTTGGGGGTAAGGGGGAGTGGCCTTTTCTGCTTACCCAGGCAGAAAATTCCATTCCCAAATGTTTATGCAAAGTGACCTGGAAGAAACTCACAGCCTTCCCTCCCTGCCCACTCCAAGGTGTGCGGCTCAAGTCTCCACACCACAATGTGAGGATCCCTAAACAACTGGAGGAAGATCATGTCAAGCTGGCCTTATGTGTGTGTATATGCACACGCGTGCACATCTGTGTGTGAGTGTGTGCACGTGCAAAGCTGCATAGCCACTGAGCCTCCAAAACATATGTAAGCTTGCACCATAGTGCCTTGGGCCTTGGATCCAGCTGTCCGTGCAGAGATCAGAGATCAGCTGAGGTGTTGTTTGGGGCTGTCTGGACTTCGTGGATCAAGGCGGGCAGGACAGTTGCCTTATCAAATGCAGTACCTAGCTGAAGGGGATGAGGCAGGAAGGCTCAATGCCCAACGTGTTTAGAAAGGAAGCCAACAGTGATTGTCTCTTCAGGAATCGATCATCTGCCCAAAATAACAGAGGCTCTTTATTTGGGGCCTCAACTCAGGGCATGGCACTGTCCCTTAAGCTTTTCTTTTTGTTTGAGGCTGGTACTACCACTTGAACCATATCTCCATTTCTAGCCAGAAGTAGTAGTTAATTAGAAATAAAAGTTTCAGAGACTTTCTACCCAGACTGGCTTCAAACCTCAATTCCCCAGATCTCAGCTTCCTGAGTAGCTAGGATTACGGGCGTGAGCCACTGATGCCTAGTTCAGAAACTCTTGAGATCTAAGACAGTTAAATGTTGTGACTTCACACTTCTCCCAAAATTTGATTAATTCCGAGTCATAAGATAGAATGCACTAACAAAAGTCACCATGGAAATACGAGTTTGAACAGAACTGCAGGTATTGGTGAACTGAGTCTTGGAAAGTGTGGCATTTGGTAAGAATGGAGAAGAGAAAATATGCGTGTTCCGGGCAGAGAGGAGCCCAGTCTCCAAGGCTCAGTCATTTGGGGTCATGGTGGGAAGCAGGGGTAAGGCAGAGCGGAGAACTCTTGTTACTAGATGCCATAAGGAGGCTGGGCCTGAAGGAAAGATCATCGTCCATGCCTTGCAGACAAGCTTAGCTCTGAGTATCAATCTTTGAATAAAAAGCAACATTTAGGACTATTCACAGCAGCCAAGATACAGAAACCGCCAGATGCCCTACAATAGATGAGTGGATCCCAAAACTGCGGTACCTGTACACAATGGAATTTGACACCGCCATCAGAAAGAACATTATTATGCCATTTTCAGGGAAGTGGATAGACCTAGAACAAATTATGTTAAGTGAGGCAAGCCAGGCTCAGAGAGACAAAGTATGTGTTTTGTCTCACATGAAGAAGGTAGATCTAAAATACATGGGGAAATAATAAATTATACAGGATTCTAGACACAGTGAAATTGAAAGATGATACTCTTAGGGGAGAAACACAAAGGTATAATGTGTATATGTCTCTTTATATTTAGGTAAAATAATATATGTTGAAACAAACTCCAACATACAAAAACAAGAGATCTCTTGTTTGGTTGGTGTTTCTGTTCTCTTTTCTTTCTGTATGGTTTATTTGTGTGTTTATTTTTGGGGGGGCACAGAACTGGAGGAACAGGGGTGGGAAAGTGCAGCAGTGGTGCTCACTGGACACTGTGTTGAAAGTGAACTACACAACTGCTGGTAGAGTCGGGAGGGAGGGATTAGGAGAGAGCCAGGGAAGGGATGATACTGTACCAAAGGAAATGTACTCATTACCTGGCTTATGTAACTGCAATCCCTCTGTACATCATCTTTATAATAACAATATGGTAAATTGAAAAAGAACCTCAAAGTGACACCCAGAACACCCCAACCCCACGAATCGCTTCCAGGAAACGTCAAAAATAGGCTCCTGTGAATTCATCAATGGTATAAAAACCCAAACGGTGCATGCAATGTCAGCTCATGGCCACCAGATGGTGCACAGACCCCGCAATGCAAGTGCTGGCCCCCGGAGGCCTGGGGAAATGTCTTCCTGTGTCTTCCTCCTTAGGCCACTTCAAGAGGCTCCTCCTTGCTAAGAAGAGGCTGAGCCACCCTCCGCCCTCCCTGCACGGCCTCCATGTGCATTTGTCCCCCGCAGGGCTGCGAAACCCACCATGGAGAAAGCCCACCTCTGGGAGTACACTTCCTGCAGGGTTTGGGCTGCTTAGCACAGAGGGATAGAGGACATTTACCATCCACACCACCCCGGCCTGAGGCCTGTGGGCATGAAAGAAAGACCTGCGTTTCAAAGTGGTGACCCAGCACACTAGAGTAAGCCGCAGGGCCCTACACCGCTACAGTGGGCCATGCTGTGAACTCTGTGTGTGTAAATGCAAGCCGGGCTCTCATCCAGGGCCCCAGATCTCAGACGTGGGGTGGATGGCATCGGTGTCTGGATAGCACCAGCCCTGATGGCTGCAGGTCTGCTCCCAGCGAGCTCAGGTCTCAGGCACGGAGCCCGGGCCTGCTTTCTGCTTCCAACTGCAGTGAATAATGAATAAGCCAGTGTCTGAGTGGGGAGTCCGTTCCAGGGCACCCAGGGGCTCTGACTGTGACTGTTTCTTTCTTTCCAGGAAGTGAAGACAGAGCAATATTCAAATTTGTTGTGACCTACATTTTTGACACGTCAGAGGCTTGCATAGAGAACAGCTAAGCCAGTGCTAAAGCGGCCGCCCACCGTGCGCCACGCTCTCTGTGTGGTTTGCAGGCATGGCGGCAACAGCTGGCTGTTGGCATCGGAGCAGGCTTTCAGATGAGGCGCCTGGGCTCAGAGATGTTAAACAGCTTGCCTGAAGTCACACAGCTAGTTACTGTGAGAGGTCAAGAGCTGGAGACGGCCGTGTGTCCGCAGTTAGAGGCCAGGCTCAGGACTAGAGCGTAACTCAGGCAGGAGCATGCCTGCCTAGAAAACACACAGCCCTGAGGTCAGTCCCCAGCACAGGAGGGGCGTGGGGAGCGTTTTACTGGCTTAGATGTTAAAGGGAGTCGAAGGAGCCATCTAAAGGAATCCCTGCATAGCCTCTTTTCCAGCATTCTTTTAAGCTGAAAGCAACCAAAGATCACAGTCTGAGTCCTAAAGGGAGTGAGATTTGGAGTTCAGAGAGCCTGCTGTAGAGAGGTGGAACTTTCCATTCACTCTGGAAGCCGGCTCTGCGCCCCTTGTTTGGTGGGTGCAGAAGACACGGGGTGGACGGGGCGGGCTCTGCCTGGATCTCAGCAGGGTGGTTGAAGGAAAAGGACCAGGATGCTCCCATAGCAAGGCCCCACTCACCAGCTCTGGAAAGACAGGGTGGGGTGGGGTTCAAGCCCAGCCTTCCCCCCCAGGGGGCTACCCTGTGGAGTGAAGGTAGGGGCCGCTGGCCATGGAGTGTGAGAGTGGCCGGGACACAACAAGGGACTGTCCTGGTCACCTCATCATGACCTGTTCCACGTGGATTCCGTGGGGAAACCCATGTCCACGCAGGGCAAGCCAGGAGACTTCCCAACCCCCGGGGGGGGGGGCCCAGGGAGGGGGAACAAGAGGCAGGAGGGAGGGAGAAGGAGGGCGTGATGTAGGAGGCACTTGCACTCATTTGCAAATGAAGTTATGGAAGTTGCTAGTGAGATTTATGCCAGTAATTAAGTGCCAATGGCTGTGGAAGCCGTTGGGGTTGGAACCCTGTGAAATTCCAAGGGACTGAGGCTCCGGAGCAACGTCCCATTGTTTAACATTTTTTAAACCAGTCCCTAACATCGTGTCATGCGTGACATCACGTGCTCCTGAGGCCGTGTGCCCCGGGAGATGAAACCTGAGTGCCACCTCTATGCAGAGGGTGTGTTAGATCACACACACACACACACACACACACACACACACACACACACAAAGCATGTGAAACCTGAGTGCTACCTACAAGCAGAGGGTGTGTTAGATCACACACACACACAGAGCATGTGAAACCTGAGTGCCACCTCCATGCAGAGGGTGTGTTAGATCACACACACACACACACACACACACACACACAGAGCATGTGAAACCTGAGTGCTACCTACAAGCAGAGGGTGTGTTAGATCACACACACACACACACACACAGAGCATGTGAAACCTGAGTGCCACCTACAAGCAGAGGGTGTGTTAGATCACACACACACACACACACAGAGCATGTGAAATCTGAGTGCCACCTACATGCAGAAGGTGTGTTAGATCGCACACGCATACACACACACATACACAGCATGTGAAACCTGAGTGCCACCTCCATGCAGAGGGTGTGTTAGATCACACACACACACACACACACACACACATGCCACATGCATGCTGCCCCAGGTAGAAGGAGGAGGACAGGAAAATGCCTCTCCATGCAGCCACGGCAGTGGGTGTAGTTTCAGGACGATGTGGCCATGTGAGAGGAAATGGCGATCACAAAGAGCTGGGCACAGGTAGAATGCAAGAGCTTGCAACAAGTCTACCTGACCCGTGTGTGTGTGTGTGTGTGTGTGTGTGTGTGTGTGTGTGTGTGTGTGTGTTCCTGCTTGTGTCCCTGTTGGGATGGCTTCAACATCTCCAAGTGTGGGGAAAGAAACACACAGGAGCCGGAGATGGCTGCAGCCATGCCGGGTAATCAGACAGCCCCTTAGCAGTGGCCTCTTCCCTAATGTGGAGAGAGAGGAGGGGAGAGGGGAGGGCTGTTTGTCTGTACCTGCACAGTGTGACCAGCTCCATCTCTTGGGAAGCGATGTTCCTAATGTCTCCTCCTCAGTGGTGAACGTCTAAATGTTCCACTACCCCCGGCTCAGAGCATGGGCTGTGCTGGGATGCGAGGCAAGTGAGTGGTTCTGAGGATGAAGGTGCAGGCATGGCAGGAACGGCCCCAGGCACCTGCAAACTCACAACCTCTTGCCATGGAGCCTGGGAGAGAGCCAGAAACTCCACACATCCCCCGGGACCCCCACAGCCCTCCTCTCCCTCCCTAACAGAAATGAAAGGCTTAAAACTCACCGGAATGCATGTGTACCACTAAACCCATGCATGATCGGGAGGCCTAAACCCAAGCTGGTGCTGGAGGCCTTGATCCCAGTGGGAGGCCTGAGGCTGGACCACGGGGGGACTCGACCTCCCTGAGGAATGGATCCACCCATTATAGATTCATAACTGAATGACTGGAAGGAGAGATGGAAATGGCAGAAGGCAGGGCCCAATTGCATGAGGTGGACCCTGGGCTGCACCCCTACTCTCCTGTGAACTCTGAGATGAGTCAGTCTGTCAATGAAATGTCTCCCCTTCTGTCTGGAGAGATGCCTGCAGCTCCCGGGGTCTTGGGACGCCATGTGGCAGGCAGAAGACCCCTGAACTAGACGTTTGTTTCTGAAGGCAGAGTCTCATCATGGAATGACATTGGGGGCTGGTGAGGGGGGGAGTGGTAGATTCAGGTAAGGATCAAGGTTGTGTTCAGACAAGGTTCTGCTTTGCATGTGACCCAAGGACTCCTTCTTCTCGGTCACAAAATCCCCTTCCAATGGCAGAAACTAGATGCTAAGTTTACTAAAAGTGAGAAGAATTACACTGCCCATTGTAAATGTGCCTGCAAAGTATCCCCAGTCTTTAAGTCATTATCCGTGGGGAAATGGCCTGACTCATCTGATGGGACTTCCTTCTCTTCCCATCGGCTCAGAGCCATCCCGGAAGCATGCCTCGGCTGTCCGGGTGGGAGAAGATCGAAGAAGGTCCTGCCAATGCAGCAGATCCCGGACTCCGTGAGCAAATCCTAAGCATCTCATAAGTGATGACTGAAGGGGTGAGTCCCAACACAGCCAAGTCTCCAGCACATATTCAAAAGAGAAGAAATAATATAACTTTCAGTTCTTATTTTAAAATATTATAGCACTTGTGCGTCTTTAGTTTGTAACAAAGATTTGCAGACTGGTGCAAAAAGAAAATCCTCTTTTGCAACCCAGAACTCATGGTTCAATGTGAGTTTTGGTATATGTAAGAAACAATACTACATGGACATGTATATATATATATATATATATATATATATATATATAATAGAAATAAAACACCACAGTTTTATTGCACAATTACATAATTATCATCATATGTTACCTTACTAAGATCTACATTACACGTGAACTCTGAGATAAGGCCGTTTTTCTTAACCCAATAGTTATTGTAACTATTGATACTTGTATCTTACTATTTCTTTGTGAGTGTGTGTGTGTGTGTGTGTGTGTGTGTGTGTGTGTGCGCTCGTACTGAGGCTTAAACTCAGGGCCCTAATCTCTTGCCTGTTTGTTGTTTTTTGTTTCACTCAAGGCTAATGCTCTATCACTTGAGCTACATCTTCACTTCCAGCATTTTGCTGGTTCATTGGAAATGAGAGTCTCACATGCTTTCCTGCTCAGGCTGACTTCAAACCTTGATCCTCAGATCTCAGCCTCCTCCAGAGTAGCTAGGATTACAGACATGAGCCATCAGTGCCTGCACTTACCTATTTATTCTCAACCTTTGTGGTGTTTTTCTTTTCTTTCTGCGCCACTTTCTTTCCTTAAAGATACATATTATGATAGCCATGTCCTTTTCTTTGTGGTTTATCGTGATTGGATGAAGCCGGAGATATGAATATCCTTCTCAATGTACAAATGGATGCCTGGGTCAGGCACTGGGGACCAACCCTGGAGCCGCCTGTGTGCTCACGCACGCACGCACACACACACGCTGGACTAGAGACTCCCTGGCCTTGCTTTCGCCAGTGTGGAGTTCCAGAGCCTCTAAGAAAGATTCCATCCGTCATTCAAAGGTGCAGATTGTACATGCAATTACCGTGGATAATTAGCTATTTCATCTTCAGTGTCAGGAAATTCAGAATGGAATCTGACCGCACAGCACAGAATTCCAAGCAATGGCTCCGTTAATGGGCTACTAAGCTTGCGTGTGGGTGGCTAGAGAAGAGAGGGAGGGTGGTCGTTAGAGGTAAACTCCAATAAGGACGCAGGTCCCAGATCACCAGCTCCTCGAAATTCGTCCGAGCATGTGCAGACTGGATGGGGCTGGCCAGCTAGCTGGGGCCCAGGACTGGACTCCCGGGGTCACACGCACCTTCCTGCAGGACAGTGAGCTGCAGGGCCTGCAGGCGGTGGGTCCCAGGGCTTTGGTGCCCAGCGCCACAGTAGGGCGCTGCTGGCATCTGAGGATCATGGCAAACACCAGCAAAAACAGAGCTGAGCTCAGCACTTTCTAGAGGGAAACCACCTCAGCCCTTAAATTCAAGTCACCAACAAGTGCAGAGTTCCCTCACGGTGGACCTCAGTTCTCCTGTGTTGATGTGTGACACGTCCACCAGTGTTGTCGGTGGTTCCTAGCCAGGCGAGCTTTGCAGGGATGGGAGCGTGGTTGTGTGGTTCCGGCTCTGTCCTCAATGCCCTGGAACCCACTTGACTGACACTGCCGGAGTCCTGCAGCCAGCATGGCTGGCAGAGGGCAAAGCGGTGATCCAGCCACCCGCTGACCCCTCTCCAGGCCACAAAACCTCCAGGGTTCCTCCCCATGCTTGAGGAAAATAATACTCAAATACACAGTGCTCCTCTGTGTCTGAGGGGAGCACGGATGCTGAGCTCACCAGGGACAGAGACCTGCTCCATCTGCCATCTGACCAATCACAGTGGAGAGAACTTCAGGAAGCCCAGCCTCATCACTGAAGGCCATGGGACCTCCTCCACGAAACCCAGCCTCATCTCTGAAGGCAGTGCTGGGCACAGGAAGAAGGGCTTCCTTCCCTCAGGCATACCTTACCAGTGGAAACTATAGATTGAAGTGGCAATCAACATAAAGACATGGGGCCAGGCTCTTTGGCTTATGCCTGTAACCCTAAGTACTCAGGAGGCTGAGATCTGAGGATGGAGGTTCAAAGTTAGCCCAAGCAGGAAAGGCTATGAAACTCTTACCCCCCAGTTAACCACCAAAAAGTCAAAAGTAAAGCTGTGGCTCATGGGGCTGGGAAGGTGGCTCAGTGGTAGAGTGCTTGCCTCACATGCATGGGGCCTTGGGTTCGGTTCCTCAGTACCACATAAACAGAAAAAGCCAGAAGTGGCTCAAGTGGTAGAGTGCTAGCCTTGAGCTGAAGAGCTGAGGGACAGCGCCCAGGCCCAGAGTTCAGGCCCCAAGATGGACCAAAAAAAAAAAAAGCTGTGGCTCAAGTGGTAGAACACCAGCTTTGAGGAAAACAAAACAAAACAAAAACCTAAGGGCAATGCCCAGGCCCTGAGTTCAAGTCCCAGTACTGGCATACACACATATAAAACACACACACACACACATATAAAACACACACACACACATACATGAAAAGAAGGAGAAGGAGGAGGAGGAGGAGGAGGAGGAAATCAAGTCATAGGGATTGCCAGCCCGAGATGCTGGCTGGAAAGCTTCCTTGTTGTAGCGAGCAGCGAGCAGCGGAGGCCCGGAGGCAGGCCCCAGCAGGGCTTTCCAGCTGCTTTGTTGTCACCATGCCACACAGAACTGGGAAACTGGAAAGCCTAGAATGGCGGCAAGAGAAGAAGGACCTTTCCTGGGAAGATGGAGG
This sequence comes from Dipodomys ordii, assembly GCF_000151885.1. NCBI lineage: Eukaryota > Metazoa > Chordata > Mammalia > Rodentia > Heteromyidae > Dipodomys > Dipodomys ordii. Next base: position 719,615 of record NW_012267240.1, on the reverse strand, counting down.
TGGAGAGCCAGCTCTGAGCTCTGGATCGGCTTTAAAAGCAGGCTCTTCCTTTAAAGCAGGCCCTGTGGCGTGAAGAGGTGGAACCCCAGACCTGCTCCAGTATCCTCCAGAGTCTCCAGGAGAACTAACACCTCCTTCAGATCCACGTCTAAGGCGCAGCAGCAGGCCACGCGCATGCTGGCCTCGGAAGAGGAAAAGAGCTTTTCAGCATTAAAGATTCAGGAATGTCTGTTGACATATTAAGGAAACAACCTCAGGGGACAGCTGACGGGGCTCCAAGAAGTGTCACCAAGGGAACAGTGACGCAAATGTGACAAACACACTCTGTTTTTCCAGGCTGGCAGGGGGCCAGGCCCTGGCTGGCTAAGGAGAGGGCACACTCAATCTGGGCGAGCGTTCCTGAGATAGCAGCTCGGGCAGCGGCAGCTGCAGTCAGCAAGATCCTTTTATAGAAGGTAGTAAAGGAAAAGAAGGGACGGGGAGGGTTGAAAGAAAAAAAATCCTGCAGAATCCCAGGGGATGAGCCCATGTACCTCTGCTCATCAGACAAAATGGAAAAACAAGAAAGAGTTCAATCTAAAACTTAAGACCCACCCCGAAAAGGGGCCCGGTTGTCCATACAACATTGCTGTTGTCTAATTCCAGCTCTGTTTTTTTTTTTTTTTGGTGTTGTCATTGTTTTTGCTTTGTTTTGTTTGTTTTTTTTTTAAAAGCACAACTAGGGAATGCGCCTGATTCCCAGCGGAGCTCAGTAATGATGGAAGAAAACAGAAGACATTAGTTGGGAATGTGAAAATAATGATCTTTTTCATTACTGAATAAATGGACTGATTCCTTTTAAGCTCATACATAAAATAATGGTTCCCTAAAAACCTTTTTCTTGAAGACTGCTGCTCTAGTTATGGTGAAATACGGGTAAGAACCGTGCAGATGTGAGTGGCCTGAGGTCCCCCAGGTCTGGGAACCGCCCTCTGCAGCCAGTAGAGGGAGGCCACTCCTCATTTCCTCTCTCAGGCATGGTGAGCTGTCTAACAGGGGAATTAGAACTCACCCCAACTACACATAGTTTTGCTTCATTCTAGATTATCCCTGGGTGGAAGGACCTGTGTTGTTCGGCAGAAGAACAGTAGCAGATACACAGTTAGGTCCAAGGCCTTCAGCAACAGGTCATTAAACCCATCCTCACCCTGACTCAAACAGTGAGGGATGAAGAGTAAGTACTGATAGGGAACAAGTCTCTCTCTCTCTCTCTCTCCCTCTCTCCCTTTCCCTTTGCTGCCCCCGCAGTACTAGGATTTGAACTCAGCACCTCATGCTTGCTAGGCTGGTGTTCTACCCCTTGAACCATGCCCTCCACTCCAGAGATATTTTAATAATAACAAAATAAGGGTGGTGACAATGACATAGAAAGCCGGTCCTGGAGGAAGTGCAGTAACATGAGAGAAATGACATGTTATTCGTCTTCTTCCTTCAGGCAAGTTCAGGGGGGTGGTTTAGTGTTCAACCTACAGGAAGATTAGGAATAACATGCAGGAGTTCCGTAAGCCCCCTGGGTTTGTGGGGTTGCATGTTCCCCGGAGGAGATCATGCAAGCGTTTATCAGCCCCAGCTCAGGGAGGTATCCTAAGGAGTTAAGAGTCCTTTAGAAAGCGGATCTCAGTCACCCTCCATCTCCTCAGGAAATAATTTATTTATGGGAGGAGAAAGAAGGAACTGAGCGGCCAAGCGCTTGCTGTGGTGGTTCGAGGAACCAGACAGGCTCTGGTTATCTAGGCCACTAGATCAGGAGGCCGGCGGGTATGTCCAGGGCCGGCTGTGGTCAGGAGCGCCCCCTAGAGGAGTACTCGTGAAAAGGAGAACAGGGAGCCGGTGGCTCTCTGACCTCAGCCCCATCAGAAGGCCAGTGATGCTTCCTTGGTGTTCTTACATCCCCAGGCCAGGCTGGAGATGGGGTCGGTCCACCTAGGACGATTACGTACCACTCTCACTAGAACTCACATCCGTTTTCTAGCTTTGTTTCTGGTCCCCTAGACCCTTGGCTCAAATGCTTAGAAAACAAGATTGTATCACACATTGGACCTGGATGCCGTTTGTTGGGTGTGGATTTGCTGAGGAATCGGGAGTAGCACAGTTGCTATTTTATCCACACATCCCGCTCCATCTGTCACGCGTGCACTGTGTCTTACAAACATGGGACATATTTGGAAATACATTGTTCACATATCTTGCCTTCTTTCCACTGGAAGCATGCTAAAAATACAGCACTGATTTGTCAACATGGCTTTCAGACACAACAAGACACCGTCATAAGAAAATTCCCCAAAGCTCACTATCCAGGACATGCAATTACCATGTTTCCTGTTTCTGACTTTCCCTTCTTAGTCCACATGCCTAGCCCCTGAGGAATCTGTGCTTGAAGCACAGAGACAAGAACATTAGATGTGGTTCACATAAGTTCCCCGTGTTCTGCAGTGCATGTGTACCTTGGTGCAGAAAGACGGGAGAAGGAACGGAGACTCTCCCACAGCAGGTACCTTTCTAACAAGCCAGTGACATCATCTCCGGTGCTCCATCAGTGGAGGGCTCTGAGGGGCATAATCCGAAGCCTGACTTGCTTCCCTATTGTCACAAATACCTGTTTGTCCCAGCTGCTAATGGCTCACACCTGTAATCCTAGCTACTCAGGAGGATGAGATCTGAGGATCACAGTTCAAAGCCAGCCCAAGTAGGTAAAACAAAACAAAACATGTTTTCTTGCCATGGATTGATTCGTAGTCCTGGGCTGGGAGTGAACCCAGGAGAATCTCAAACCCAGGCAGAGTCAGAGACAGCAAGTGGAGGCCCTGAGGGGAGGGTAGAGGCTAAATATCATCATAACACAAACAAAGCTACATGTCTATCCTTCCAAAACTTAAACATAACAAGATAATGGTCGAAATAGCAAAAAACCAGTCATTGTTCTCCGATTCTTTGGTTTTAAAATATTTTCATTTTCATAAAGTACAGCCATCAGTTTCTTTCAGTAAGGGCAAAATCATGTGAAAGAATACAGAGTGCGGACCCCGTGTTTCCAGCAGAAACCCGCGGTGCCCGGACGCTGCTGTGATTTTGTGATTATGACATGTGTTTCTCCATTATGTGACTCCCCTGCCGATGCGTTCACAGCCGTCTCCCCTGGCAGGCAGAGACTTGCAGGATGCCACTGCAGAGTGCTCGGTGTCCAGCCTCAATGTGGCTGTGGCCTGACTTGTGGGGGGAATTCCCCCCATGGTCTGGGGGTTCCTTCCTTCCTACTGGTAACACATAGGGATGAAAAAGTGGGCTCTGGAGGTGGCTTGGCGGGGGTGGGGGGTGAAGTGGGCTCTGGAGGTGGCTTGGCGGGGGTGGGGGGTGAAGTGGGCTCTGGAGGTGGCTTGGGGGGGGATATCTCTGACCCAGGCCTCTATGGTAGCCTTTTCCCCTGGTGTGCACACAGAAAGCGCCATCTCCTAGGGCTGCCTCTTGGAGAACATCTTGCCGAGCAAGTGCGCCTCTGTGCTGCCTCCACGCACTTTGCAGACAGTAGCCTGTGGGGAGTAGGCAGGTCCTCCGCCTCTGAGAGAGATGGACGCTCCTCCTCTGCCCCAGGGCTGTCTGGGGGTGGGGCATTCTCCACTCCCCAGGTGGGAAAGGTCAAAGGTCATTTTACTTTGTGAACTTGGATCTCTCAAGTTCATCTTTCTTCCTGTCAGCCCTGGAGCTCTGGTTTGGCAGTTACCAGCCCAGGCCAGGACCCCCCTCTCCTACAGAGAGCTGTGTTAACTCATTAACTTATTACCACCCGACCTCTCAGTGCCAATCAAGTACTTTTCTACCTCTGCTCTCAGCATAGGACTGCTGAGAGTAAAGACAGAACATAAAAACACAGGAGATAAACTTCCAGCCTGCTGGGGGGAAGGGGGGGCAGTGCACCGAGCTCTGGGATGACCCCGGGCCTGCGCCCTCCACCATGCCTTCTCCAACACAAGGACCCTTGATTTTCTCCTAACTGATGGGATCTTGGTGAAGCTGAATTCAGCAGTCCCAGGATTAAGGCCAGGAGGGAGGACTTTGCAGGTATAATCAACATCTCTGAAGACTTGACCTTACATTAATCAACAGAAAAAGAAATGATCCCGTTGGGTCTGGCTTAATCAGATGAACTATTTAAAAGCAGATCTAAGGGTCAGATGCTCTTCTACCCTACTGGCCTTTGAGGATGGAGCTGCCCACCTGCAGTTTTAAGGAAGTAAGTTTTGCTCTGTGGGCTCCAGAAGAGACTCCAGTCCCCACTGATGGTTTGGTTTCCTGAGAAAATGACCAGTATGGCCTCCTACCTGGGAAGCAGGGAGACAACAATAATGATGCGTGACCCCGCTGTGTTTGTGGGAGCGTCTATCCCAGTACTTTAGACCTCAGGTAGCAAGTGTCTGAAAAATCTAAGCCTTGTGAAAGAAAACCAAAAAGGAAAAGTAGCTCCTTGCCGAGTGACAGGTATGATAGAAGGGGGATAATATTGCACCAACAATTACATTACGCTAATTAAGCTGGTCTTGTCATTTAGCAACACCGACAGCAGCATTCTCTTCCTGTCTTACACATGCAGCTGCTCCACTGTGGCTAATCGCAAGTCCTGTTACCTCCTTAAAGCACCGAGTACCTTTCAGTCACCCTCACTGCCCGACCAGAGCTGTATGCCGCTGTGGACAAGATGCAAGAGTCAGGAAAAATCAAAGGAAGGATTTCTCCAGGCTTCCAGCTCCCCGCTGGCCACCCACAAGCCCTCTTTCAACACAATGTGGGCTCAGGGCTGGGTCTTAAACAGTGCCTAGTGCCAGGCACACAGAAGGCATTCCAGGCCAGCCAGGCCACAGAGGCACAGGCTCCTGAGATGCAATCTTCGTATTGAGAGTCAGGTGAAATGGTCTATTAACCACTTCCTGGTGCTTAATTACAGCAACATTACAGCCAGCCTTCATCTGTAGAGCTAGGAGTAGGTGCAAAGGCTGTTGATAGGCTGGGTGGGGGAGGAGGGAACAGAGACTCCCAGCAGCGGGTGGGGGGGAGGGGGGGAGGGGAACTAGCTCTGAAGCTCTGAAGACATTGGCATCATCTTAGAAGATGAGGCAGGTGGGTGAACCTAGCACATGCCTGAGCTTGCAGGTGCCGGCCATCTGCCTTGCTCTCCATGCTTGTAGTGAAGCAGAACCTGGGTGAGAAGTCAGCCCCTAGGGCAGGGCTGTAGTCTTGTGGTGGAGTGGGGTGGGTGTGTTCACAAGTGGGTCCCACCACTTTCTCACTGCATGAACGGGGCAGTCACAAACCTGCCAGAGCTGCAGCGGGATATCTCCCTGAGGCAAAGGGCGCCAGTAACTCTTCCCACTTACTGTTTCTGGAGTGACAGAGGTTACTGTCTGAATCTCCTTCCAGAACATTCCACAGGCCTCCTTGCGATTCCACTTACACCAGCAATGGCTACCCTCCTGGGGAGAGGGCGTGGCTCTGGGATGCAGGTAGGCCTTGGCCCTGTCCTGGCCTGCCATGGCAGGGGGTGGCCGGGCCTTGGCCACCTGGCTACCCTTCCCTTCCCTCCCCCTCTCTCAGTCCTGGCCCTGCTCCACCCATCCCCTGAGACCCCAGCCTCCTGTGCTACTTTTGTTAGGTGCCTGTGACGTGGTTCTTGACCCCGGCAAGTCCAGACGGGGACCTCTGGGAGTCAGAGGTCAGAGTGCACAGGCTGCAGAGGGCAGGCAGGCCCAGTGGGGAGCAGGTCTCCCTCCCTTGGCCCCACTCCCCTACTCCCTACCCCAAACTCTGGGCTTCTTCCAGTTCCACAAGGAAGGTTCCAGAGCCTGAGGAAAGGAAACCAAAAGAATATATCCTCAGATCCAAACATGAGCCAAGAACTGGATGGAGGAGGAGCGCCAGGGGGAGTGAGGCTAGGGCCGTGAGTTCCACTGCTCCCCAACACCCACTGGTGGGAAAGGAAAGTCGGTTCACACCAGCAACCTGCCCTGCTTCTCAGGGCATTTCTTACCATGGCACAGGAGCAGTGATCTCACCAGCCACTGGTTCCCCAAAGAAAGAAAAGTATATGTGCCTGAGGCTGGGGTGGGGAGAGTCAGAGAGAGGAGGAGGAGGAGGAAGGGGAAGAGAGAGGAGAAAGGGAGCTAGTGAGGCGCTATAACAAAGGATCCACTGAGAGTGGCAGCCCACCTCATCAGAAGTGACAATGGCTTCCTCTGCCCACCAGAAAAGCCCCCAGACTCCATCCTGCCCAGCCGGCTTGGGTGGCCTCACGCTTAATTTATGTAATCTGATGTTCACAATTAGCACTTGAAAGGTAAACAGTACCAACCCATGTCCATCCACTGCTTTTTGTTTCATGTTTTGTTTTGCCTTTTGTTTTTTGTCAGTTATGGGGATTGAACTCAGGGCCTGGGCGCTGTCCCTTAGCTCTTTTGCCCAAGGCTCTACCACTTTGAGCCACTGTGCCACTTCCAGTTTTGTGGCGGTTCACTGGAGACCAGAGTCCCGTGGACTTTTCTGCTTGGGCTAGCTTTGAACCACGATCCTCAGATCTCAGCCTCCAGAGTAGCTCAGCTTCTGGAGTAGCTGGATTACAGGCGTGAGCCCCTGGCCTCTCTCCCCATGGACCAGCGCTGGCTACCCTCCTCTCCCCCCTCCCCCAGGGGCTCTGGAAGGACAGTGGTGCACAGGGAACAGACACAGCCAGTGACAGGGCAGAGCGGAGACCATGTGACCTCTTTACTCACAGCACTGCCTCAGAGCTTCTGTTTAGTAAGCAACATAATGAAGCCAAAAGAGGGGAGCACGGTGGAGAAGTGACCAGAGTGTCCTGGGCCCCTGTGTCCAAAGGCCTACACCCCTGGGGGCTGGATGGACCTCACGGTGCTCTTTCATGGAGAGCTGACGCCATGAACTCACTGGGGCCATCGTGCCTGCCCTGTGAACACTGCCGTAGCAGGATGAGAGGCAGGAGCCTCCAGCCCTGAGAACAGCCCTGGGCAGGGTTGAGGAACTCAGGACATTTCCCTCACAACGAAGGGTCTGTCTCCATTTGGATCAGAGAAGGCGGGTGTAAAGAGGCTGAGCCCCGGGAGGGTCCGGCCCCTCTTTCTTCCAGCTTCTCTCCCTTTGACCTGGTTGGCCAGCTCTGCTGGGTCTACCTTCTTCTTGGGCACGGTCTGTGTGGTACTTGGGAAGGCTTTGGGCTGCCAGCTGGACCCCGAGGCTCCACGGGCTACTGTCTCGGCCTAAAGAGCCACACTGACTCCCAGGCTGGCTTCTCGTCAGCCAGGCTCAGATCCTGGCGGCCGAGCACCCCCGGGGCAGGTCCCCTGTTCCCTGCCAAGGTCTGCCGCTGCGCTCTGCTGACTTTCCTAGCTGGACGTGGGGCGCCCTTCCTTCCTAGAATTTCCAGGAAGTACGCTTGCCTCCCACACGACCGATGTAATTCAAAACAACGTTTGAAGCTATTTCTTCCAATTCAGGAAAAGTTGTGAGTTTGGCAAAGCCAATGGAAAAAGGAAATCAACCAACCACACACACACATGCAAAAATATGGTAGTGAATTCTTTAGGTGCTGTTCTCATTTTGGGGCATGTGTGTGTGTGTGTGTGTGTGTTTCATAAAGTGCACGGGAGAATTAAGCTCAAAACAGCAACTGCTTGGAGAGATGCAAACTCTTGTAATTCATGTTGTGCATAATGGATCTGGCAGGCCCGAGCACAGAAATTTCCAGAAGTGTTTGCGTGGCAGCAGCTCTTAGCCAATACACATTTTTTTAGCTGTCCTGGCCAGCTGCCCGACCTACAGAAAAACTCTCGAATCTCCACAAGTTTGGCTGGCCTCACCATGGAGTTTCCAAGCTGCATGGCAGGGTTGGATAGGCTTATTTTTAAGTGCCAAAAAAGACTCCTGCTACTTATATTGTTACTAAATACTAGACCTGCCTAATAAAGAGTAGACAGATCCAAACCTAGGGTAATCAAATAACCTACCATTAACATTTTCTAAACACAAAAAAATGCAAGTGGGACAGCAGATGACTGTTTTTCTCTGTTGTACTCTCGGTCACTCAAACTCCACAGGGGGATGGGAATGGGACAGAGGTGAGGGAAACGGCTCCCAAGATACCTTTGTACCCTGGGCATCCATGGGAAACACCTGTGAGAGAGTCGAGGCTGCACAGATTTCCCCTGGGCTCGGCTCCTCGCCCCCCAACGCCACCCACCTTGGGCCAGTAACTGCAGAGCTGAGTTTGCACTGAAAACTAGAGGTACACGGGAATTTTGACCGGGAAGGAAAGCAACACAAAGGGAGGGCTTGGGAACTTGGGAAATTAGAGTATTCAAGTGTTGGAGCTGCTGCTGCTAGTGCTGCTGTCTGGTAAGAGACCAGAATGTTCTGGAAGGGTTGAAGCAACAAGAGGATACTGAGTGGCTTCATTAGCAATCCCAGGCCAGCCTCTAGCTAGATCTTGTCTTTATTGAAAAAAGAAAAAAATCTCCAAGTCTGCTTGTCTCCCTCTCCTTGCTACATATTGTGTGGAGGAGAAGGATATATTTTCTGGGAACCCAGAGAGAGAGAAATGAATGAGGTTGGCCTGTTCTCTCTCCTTGCTCCATTCAAGGTGTTCAAGGGGAATTGCTCCCCTCCCAAACCTGTGTCTCTGTAAACTTCTCTGACCTCAAGTATGGCAGGAACCCTGATCAACGGGAAGGAGTGTTAGGGTGACTCTGGAGAAATATGGAATGTTTCAAATGAGATGTGATAGGCAGAGATGGAATCTTACAATAGGAAGTTCTAGAATGTTTCAAGACAACCTCATAAATAAAGGAATACATGACCCAAACCTTAGAAAACCCTTTCCTTAAAATACACCAGAATCCAGCTGGGTCTTGCACGCCACATGCTAGGCCACACTTGAGGGTTTGAAAATGCAGGGCTTCCTCGTGGTGAGATGGGGCGGGGTGGGGTGGGAAGAAGCCAGGCTAGGGGCGAGGCTGTGAGGGTGTGAGGTTGGAGCCCGTACACAGCGAGATGCTGGTGTCTGTCTGCCACCCCTTTTGAATGCCCCCCCTATAGTCATGTGTGTTTCACACAGCAGACGCCAGCCATCCTGAAAAGCAGGGCTGTGAAACCATATGTGGTGCAGAACTGTATTTGAGGGGTCCCAGGAATAGATCCACACAAAGGGAGCAAGATGGGCGGGGTGGGGGCGGGGAGAGGCCAGGAGAGAGCCCCTGGCTTGGTTCAGCTGTGTGTGCTGGGGCCCCACCCACAGCGCCTGCCACCAGTCCCAGAGGACCAGGATGACATCAGAGCCCCTCACTTTCCCTGCTTGCTGAGAGAGGAAAGGGCTGGCCCCAGGGAAGGGCAGGGCAGGGCTGTTTTGTTCAGAGAAGACTACGGAAACCACCCAAGCCAGGAGCTCCACAGAGTCGCAAAACAAGAGGCAGAGCCCATCTCCTTGGAGCTGTTTGTGTTACACAACCCAAATAAACAGCCCCGTAGCAGCCGAGGTGGCCTGGCCAGGCCAGACAGGGAGAGGCAGACAAAGGGCGTCTCCTCCAGGCCCTGGGTCAGCGTGGGATCCTTCAGGACAACAGTGGCAGTGGTCCTTCCCCAGGGACACGCCCCCTGCTCAGCAGGATGTCTGCCTGCACTGGGCACTGGATCTGCTCCAACCAGCACTCAGAAGGGCCCTAGCTGGCCTCCAGCTAAGGAAATAAGTCCTGGTCACAGCCCTGCCCCAGACGCCGCAGAGCTGACCCCAGGAAGCGTCCCTCCCTGGGCCAGCAGGGCGGAGCACAGGCCTGGGAGGCAGGCCAAGGGGCCTGAGAGGGGCCTGAGCGGGACCTGAGTGTGGCTGCCATCACCTCAGGACTTGACTTTCTGAGACTTCAACCTCTCTTCTGTGCAGGGCAGTGAAGTGGGGTGGGTGCTGCCTTCTGGAAGTCTGCTCCCAGCTGGATATAGCCTAAGCCAGTGAGCACCCAGCAGGGTTGGCTTGGCACTGCCTGCTCTCCCGGGGACCAGGGTAGAGTACAGCAGAGGGCAGAATGCAGCTCTGAGCAGGTGTCAGCCATCACCCCGATAGGAGGCCGCTGAGAATGCAAAAAGGAGTTTCTCTTCCAGACTATGTTGAAAAGTATGGTTTGGGGAGGAATGGGGTGTAAGAAGCCTGTGTGTGTGTGTGTTGAGAGTGTGCTAACACATACACACTCACAAATACACAGTTGTATACAGTCACATATACACACATATACATACACATACATACTCATGTACACACAGTCACACAGACACAGTCATATACACGCAGTCACATAGACACATACACTCACATATACATATACACATGTATACATATATAGTCACGTACACACAGTCACATATACTCACATATACATACTCACTTTCATATACATACTCACTTTTATATACATACACACATGTACACACATGCAGTCACATACACAGTCATATACATGCACACCCATATACATACATACTTTCATATACACACTTTCATATATACAGTCACATACACACATACTCAAATATACATAAACACATACACACTCACATAGACACACATATACACACAGACACACATATACAGTCATACACAGTCACATTGACACACACATATACATATACACTTTCATATACACACAGTCACACATATGTCACATATACATACGCACATATATACATACATACATTCACATGCACACTCATACATACATGTATATACACTCACATATACACACTCAATATACACAGATGCACATAATACACTGAGCCCAAATGAGCAACTCCAGAGAGGCTGAGAGCCTGTGTCAGCAGGTGAATGTTCAACACCACTCCAGGCTGAAGTCACATTCTCCCACGGGGAACTTGCTGGCCATTGCAAAGGCAAAGAATGACAGAGGACGGGCTGGGGGTGATGAGTTAGTACTCAATGCTCAGATTCCTCCTTGCTCTGTGGATGTGAAGCTCAAAAGCAGGACAATTCCCACCCACCCCTGCGGTGCTTGGGGCACCAGCCAATAGAGGTCATGGAAAATTCCTGGCACCCGAGTGTCAGGCCCCCTGCTCATCTGCCCGGTGCCCACAGGCTGCCCGGGTGAGGAGAGAGGTGTCGGCACCTCTGGAGAAGTTTACTTTGCAGGAACCTCTGAAATCGTGCAAGTCCAAACCTATGTTCTAGGTAGCAAACAACAGGCAGTGAGCTGTCGGCCTGAGAGGGTGCCAGGATCTACCCAGGGGCACCCAGGAAGCAGATCCACATGGTGGGGTCAACTTCAAGTCTGCCTCGGCGAGGCCCTAAGGACTTCCCTCTGGAAAAGCAGCTAAGGCTGTGGGACAGCTTCTTAGAAATGACAGAGAAAGTCCCAGGGGGAGCCCCTGCCCTGGGACCGCTCATCGAGACACCAAGACAGACACAAGGAGTGGGGTCCCAGGGCCCAGGTGAGCCCACCCCATAATGAGCGGCTCACAGTAATAATAATGGTGATTGTTTTGTGGCTGTCGGACCAGTGGAGGCCCTTAAAACTGAGGCCCTGCAAGAATCTCTTCTCAGGAGTAGTCCTTATGGTCCCTGGCCTACGACTGCCAAAACAGACGGGGCAACTAGTTTAAAGAGTCACTTGCCATTGCTTGTGGTATAGGGGGTTGGGACAAGGAGAAAGGTGGGCGTCAAATCCCCATCTGGGTCTGGTGCTGGTAGCTCACGCCTGTAATCCTAGTGACTCAGGAGGCTGAGGTCTGAGGATTGCCGTTCAGAGCCAGCTGGAGCAGGAAAGTCTGTGAGATACCGATTTCCAATGGGCCACCAGAAAAGCTGGAAGTGGAGTTGTGGCTCAACAGCTAGAGAGCTAGCCTTGAGCAAAAAAGCTTGGGGGCAGCACCGCAAGTCCTGAGTTCAAGCCTCAGGACCAGCCTGCCCCAGCAGGCATGCACGTGCGCGCACACATACACATGTCCCTCCACCTGGGGATGTGACTGAGGCAGGCTGGGTAATTCCTTTGTGGACACCACTGGGTCTTGGAGCCCAGAGATGCAGCTTTGACTCCTGCCTCAGCTGTGCCTCCAGCAGCGCCACGTGGGACTCAGGATGCCCTTTCTTTTTTTTTATTATTATTATTTTTTATTGTAAAGATACTATACAGAGGGTTACAGTTACATGAGTGAGGTAATGAGTACACTTCCTCTTGAACATTGTTAGCCCCTCCATTGTTTTCCCCCTACCATCCCCTCCCTCCCTCCCTTCCCCGAAGTTCTTTTTTTTTTTTTTTGATTGTGATTAAGTGATTACATAATTTCTAAGTCACAAGTTCATTCTAACTTTCCTGGAGCAAATTGTCTATCACAGTCTGTAATATATAACAGTGTTCACATGTTATATACCATATTTGTGATCAGCAGCATGGGGATATTTAGTAGTGGTTCAACCAGATGAGCGGGAGTTCTTTGTTCCTTAAGTCCTGTTAGTTTTGTCGTATCACCTAACATTTTGGATTTAGCATCCACTTATCAGGGAGACCATGTACCGTTTGTCTCTTCGCTCTTGGCTTACCTCGCTCAACATGATTCCTTCTAGCTCCATCCATTTCCCTGCAAATGCCATTATTTTGTCCTTTCTAATGGCTGCATAATATTCCATTGTGTATAGATACCACAATTTTTGGATCCATTCATCTGTCGTGGGGCATCTGGGTTGTTTCCATATCCTAGCTATTGTGAACAGTGCTGCAATAAACTGGAGGTGCACGTGTCCTTGTATATTGGTTCCTGTTGTTCAGGGTAGATGCCTAGAAGTGGTATGACTGGGTCGTAAGGGAGGTCAATCTTTAGCTTTCTAAGGACCCTCCAGACTGCTTTCCAAAGTGGTTGTATAAGTGTCCATTCCCACCAGCAGTGTAATAGGGTTCCTCTTTCTCCACATCCCCTCCAGCATTTGTCGTTGGCTGATTTGTGGATGTGGGACATTCTGACTGGGGTAAGGTGGTATCTCAGGGTTGTCTTTATTTGCATTTCCTTCACCACCAGGGATGATGAACATTTCCTCATGTGTTTCTTTGCCATTTTTATTTCTTCATTTGAGAAGTCCCTCTTTAGTTCAGGACGCCCTTTCTAAGACTGCATCCCCATACCCACAAGCCAGAGCCCAGGATGCCCCTGTGGGGAGGCTCCCCTCCAGGACCAGGGCAGCAGGGGCACGCCTTGCATGCAGGTACCGCCCGCCTGAGAGCTTCTGCCCTGGGAGGTGGGTGTCCCGGAGACCTCGTCCAGCTCTGAGGAGCAGGGACACAGGACTGAGGAGCCAGCCGTCCCTCTCCTCCACATGAGGGCTGCCCACCAGGTCAGGAGTGCGTTTCCTTTCAGCGGGGGCACCGGGCGCCAGGTGATCTCTGCCATTGCTGTGTGGTGGGCACGCCTTCTGTCTTCTCTCAGGCATAGGGGCTCCCTCGGTGGAGGGATCCACAGGGCAATGGAGGGCCCAGAGAGGGACTAAGGAGGACGAGCAGGTAGCTGTGAGACTCTTTCTAGATGAATCTCCAGGGGAGCCCTAGGCCTGAGGCGGTCTCCTTGGAAAGCCGGGTTTACAGCATGCGCTTCGCTCTCCCCGCCCCCCCCCGCCCTTTCTTCAGGGATCCGCAGGCGTGACACTTCTTGCCAACTCTCTCAGGTTCTGAGATCCGAGGTCACCAGCCCTGGAACAAGCCATCTCTGCCAGCGCAGGCCCTGGAAGCAGCCTTCCCCTCAGGAGCAGCCTGGAAGCAGGCGCGGGCTGCAGAGCAGCCTTGGCTTGGGTTTCTTCCTGACACTCATTGTGGCAGATTTTTTTTTTTAAATGCTTGCTTTTTATCACCAGCCCGTGGGGCAAATGGCAACCAAATGGCAGGCTTGACTGGGCTCGTTTGACAGGCCGACCCTCATCCACGGGGCGGCTGACTGTTACGAAGGGACTTGGAGGGAAGGACAGTCATTTCCCACTCCTTCCTTGCCTGTGATCATTTGCTTCTGGGTTTCAGATGTGGTGTTTCTGTGCTCCCAGCTGGGCAGCGTGAGGAGGAAGGTGGGTGTGCGTGTGGCCCCGTGTGGCCCTGGGAACACTAGCGGACCCTTGCACAGACACGTTCATTCTCAGGGGGGTGTAATAAATAGCAGTCTTGTCAGAAATAGAGCTTTCCGCATGAACCCCACCTTCAATATAGCCCCCATTAGGTGGAGGCGTTGGGATGGTTGTACCACCCAAAATACAACCCTAAAACAGGGCATGGGGGGTGCAATCATGTAACCATAGCACCAAGGAGGTTGGGGGAGGAGGACGGTGAATTAGAGGCCAGCCTGGCTTACATAGGGGGATCTTGTTCCAAAAGAAGCAGGAGTATCTGAGCCTTGGAGAGACCTAAGCACAAGCTTGGAGAAGGGAGAGGGATGAGGTCTAGGCCTAGAAGGAATGGCAGGCTCCCTCCAGAGATCCCAGCTGGGCTCTGAGTCCTCCAGGCGCACAGAGGCTCGAGGAGTCTCCAGGGCATGCTGTGATGCTCCACTCAGCAGCAGGGAGCTCTTACTGCTCCTGACTTATAAATCGGCCCTGGAGGCCCTAAGCCCAGCCTTTGGCGCTTGTCGCCGCACTCTCTGCCCTCTCTCCCTCCTCTCTTGTTTGGCTGATGTTCCTTAGACTGCCCTCTGTTCCAGCCTGGAAATTCCTTAAGGTCAGGAACAGAGACCTGAGAACATGCCCTGGATCCTTTCTGGGACCCAGCATCTGTGTGGGGTAACCTGTGAGACCTGTGCATTGTCATGAGGGGTGTTGCACAGGTCTAGCTAGGGACTGTGCAGGGAACAGAACCACGCCCATTGGTGGGACCTCCGGGCCTGCTGGCTCTGGCCCAAGGACCATCTGCTGTTACCTGAGCAGAAATGAATGTTCCCGAGCCCCCGTGCCTTTGCACGCACTGTGCTCTCTGCCTGGTCGCCCTTGCTGTCTCTCCCAGCTTCTCCCCACAGAGCCCAGAGGCAGTACCATCCGAGGACAGGAGGCCAGCTGTGTTCTTGAACAGCCCTTAAAGCCAAGGAGGGGTGTGGTTGAAGAGATGCATGCGGTTAGAGAGCCTTGGGCTCTGAGAGGCTGAGGGGGATTGGCCGTCACATAGGGGCCACACCCCTCATTTTAAGAAAGAACAAAATCCAAACCAAGCGAGTCAGTGAAGATGTCTCTGTCCCTGTAGGTGCCACTGTGGGTCTGCTGAGTGCTATGTGACAACGGCGTGGATCAAAGAGCAGCTTTACCTCCCACAGGTGCTTTTCTGTCCATCCACCCATGCATCTGTGCATTGCTGCATTCATCCATCCCTTCCTTCCACCTCTCCCTCACTCTATCCACCTGTCCCTTCCTCTATCCATCAGTCTGTCATCCACCTCTTGGTCCCTTCCCTTCCTTCTCTCCTTACCTCCTTCTACCCCTCCCTCATGGCGTGAGAAATCACGGCGGCCACACAGAGAGCAGCTGGGTTTGTGCTCACTGCCTCTCCTTCCTTTACACTTCTCTCCTACCTCGGGATGAGGCTCAACCTTGGAACAGAGCTAAGGGTAAATGAGGGGAGGACAAAGACCACACCCGCCCACAGTGGAGCCACGGTGGTGGTTCTAGAACCCTCCATCCAAATCCCTTGTGGGCCACAGCCCATGAGGCCCACACCAGGTAGCAGCATCACAAAGCACTTCATGGAGTTCTCCAAGATGATAACACAGCCCTTCCCCAGCCTTCACAGAATCTGCCAGCACCAGAGCAGGGGCCGAGGGGGAAGCTGGGGACGAATAAAGTGAAGAAGCCAGCCTGGGGGGCTGCTGCCGCCCCATCTCCGGCGGCTGGGGTGGGGCGCAGTGAAATGCTACCGCTGAGTGTGAGGGGTCCTGGGCCAGCTTCTTGCAGTAGCTGAGATCAGGGTAATTAAACCTGCTGCTCCAGGCATACAAACTCCTCTCCACAGGAGGGCAAGAATTAATTTAATTCTACCATCAGCAACCCACCCAACCCCTCTGCCAGCTCGGTAATGGACTCAGTGCATGATGGGAAAGCAGCAGAAAGCGGTTTCCAGGCCCGGCTCTCAAGGCCATGCATAACGAGAACTTGATCTCCGGGGACCCGCAGCGCCTCTGCCGGTCCCTGCTCGCTGTGCGCAATCTGCACAGGGGCTGTAGCCACGCTCAACGGCAATCCTGAATTACCATCCATTTCCCAACTTCGCCTGCAAAACTGCAACCCAGAGACAGCCCTGTGCCATCCGTACCAGGCCCCATAAAACCACTGCCATGCGGCGCTGCCTTTTTGTGCATGCGTGTCTGACTCATGTGCACCCTGGCAGCCCTTCAGGCTGGAGGCTGAGAAGAAAGCTGGGGGCATCCCAGCAGCCACCTTCCCATCGGCCATTGGGGCACTCATTTCCACTTCACAGGCTCTAAGGTCAAATCCCAGACGAGACTCAGGCAGGCAGGCCGGGGCAGGGTGGGCCCAGGGAGCCAGCTGGTGGAGAGGAAGGATTGCTGAGGGAGGGAGGGAGGGAAGGCTAGAGTGGGGGAAGATGAAAGCAGAAAAGAACCATATTCATTAAGCTGTTTTTCTTGGGGTGAAAAAAAGAGAAAGAAGCAGCGTTTATCAGTGATTTCATATACCACGTGAGAGGTGGCTTCCTGCCAGTTTCCAAGAATCCAAACAACCCATGACATCATGTGCTAAACATAGCTTGGCCCCCTGGAGGTGAGCACACAGGCAGCTGGGCGGGCAGGGGCAGGCTCTCCTCGAGTGTTTATGATGATCAGACCATCGGGCCTGGGCCTGTGGAATCCAAATCCAAGTGTCTTCAGGGGTGGTGGGCCACACCCGGCCCTGCTGTCTCCCTTGTCACCAGTCCAGTCTGGCCCTGGGGGGGGTGTGGACCAGGGCACCTCCTGTCCCAGCTCTTTTTTGAACCCCAGACCAGGCAGGGAGCATGGCTGATCTAAGCAAAGGAAACACATAGGCTGACACCAGCCATGTGCATTCACTGCACAGCCCTGCCTTTTTGGAGGCCGGGGTGGGAATGGTGGGAATGTCCTTTTGGGAAAGGACACCACTTCAGGGTGGCTGTGGAGCCCGCCCCGCTGTCTCTAGGCCCCGGTGCCTGGAGCTTGTGTGCATAGCCTGGCAGGTCTGAGCCTGGTGTCCGCAGCCACTGGATAGAGCAAGGGGTTCCCACCGACCTCTGCCAGCGCCCACTTCTCCCAACCCATCACACAGGCTTTCATCCTGGCCCTCCAGGGAGGAGGACGGGGCCTCCGGTACCCACAAGAAGGGCCGAAAGGGAGGAAAGGACAAGAAAAGTTGTGACTGGAGATGAGGAGTGTGCATCCACACATCAGATCCTGGGCAGTGTTGGACTCCCAGGAACATCTGCACCACTGATTTCCTTTTGCGGTCAGGATACGGGAAAGGTGGTTACTATGGAAACCAGTGTAGAAGCATCACACCGAAGGCAGAGGGCTGGGTAGAAGGAAGGGTGAAAAGCACTTCTAGATCATCAAAGAGGGATGCCACAGCACTCCACCTCCCATGGGAAAACAGAGTGCGGCCATCCAGGGAGATGCGGCTGCCCGGTGTAGTGCCCTGCCAGCCCCAGTGGAGATGGTCGGCTGGGGAATGGTTTCCCGCTGCTGGGAGAGACCCCCTCTTCTGCAAGCTCCTCTGCAGGCCACTGGCTCTGCTTGGTTTGACCACAATCTTTGGAGACAGCTCCAGAGAGAGCAGGGCTAATCTCTGTGTCCTGGTTTTATCACTCGCTTTCTTACCGGAATGAAGAAGCATGTTTTTCCAGAAGAAAAGGGGAGCTGCTAAGTCAGAAATCCCAGCGTCCAGAGCTTGGTGGGCCGGCCCCGCCAATGCCAAGCATCCCAGAGGAGGCCAGGGCCTGTTCACACTGGTCCCAATTGTTTGTGGGCATCCAGGGTGAGTACATCAGCTCCACAAGCTGGGCCTCTATCCACACTCATGCACATGGCCCTGTAGACCAGCCTACCTGATGGAGATGTGCCCCTTCAAATACCACATTCAAAAGATAAAAGATTAAGTCAGGCACCAGTGGCTCAATGCCTGTAATCTTAGCTATTGAGGAGTATGAGGATCATGGGTCAAATCCAACCTGGGTAGGAAAGTCCATGAGACTCTTATTTCCAACTAACTACCAAAAAAAGCTGGAATTGGAGCTATGGCTCAAATGGTAGAGCAGTAGCCTTGAGCAAAAAAGCTCAGGGACAGTGCCCAGGTCCTGATTCAAGCTCCAGGACTGGCACTAAATAAATAGTGAAGTTGGGAATCTGAGTGTAGTTGCTCACATGTATAATCCTAGCAACTTGGGAGGTGGAGATTGGAAGGACTGTAGCGTGAGGCCAGCACTACTCTCAATCGATGAGCTGGGTGTGGCGGTGGTGCCTCTCATCTCAGCTATGCAGGGGGCACAAGTAGGAGAATTGGGGTCTGAGGTCAGCCCCAGGAAAATTTCTAGACTCTGTGGATAAAATCACTAAAGCGAAAAGAGTTGGAGAAGTGGTGGAGTACCTACCTAGCACAGGGTCTAGAGTTCAAGCCCAGTACCACCAATAAATAAATGAGATACAAAATATGACCGTTTCAGCAAAACTGAGATAGAAATGATTCACAAGATATTGTATATCGTTTTATGTGAACTCTTTGAACTCTGGTGAGGGTTTTACACTGGTAACACAGTTCAGAGAGCCATGCCATGAGCTCAATGCCCACATGTGGCTTGTGTGTGCGATGGCGTAACTCTAGAGCTGTCCATACAAACACGGAGCCCCCCAGAAAGTCAGAGCAGAGGGCAGGGGTGTGGCTTGGTGGTAGACTGCTGGCTTAGGATGCCCTGAGCACTGGGTTCAGTGCCCAGTGGCAAGGGAGGAGCAGAAAACAGATCCCCAGGTCAGGCGCCTGCTCCAGACACAGAGCTTGAGTTACAGGGAGCACGATGGTGACCCGCATCCTCTCCAAGCAGGTGTTTCTCCACAGTGGCCACCCGGTAATTAGGGTGAAGGAGGAAGTCTATCTACCCACCAGCCTGGGGCCACGGGCACCAGACAGCAGCAGCCACCATCGCAGCCCTCCCTGAGCATCTTTCCTCTGGAGGGCTTCTCCACTGAGGAGCAGAGACATGGTGAGGAAGGTCCTGGCCCATGCTGGCTTTCTCGGGACAGGTGATGGTAAGATGAGCGCCCGTTCAGGCTGGCCAGCACACCCCACATGTCTGGCCTCCCGGCGGCCTCCGTGAGAGTGGAAACTAGAGCCTTGAGTTTCTTCAGGTCAGAAAGATCAGAATGCAAGCCCTGCACAGACTCCCTGCAAGCCGAGAGCCAGAGCTCCAGAACTGCCCGGGACCCAGCCGTTCAGGAAAACGCTCTGGATGGATTCTTGATCAAGTACATAGAAAAGACCATTCAAATACACCCCTGTCTCCCAGAGCCGCTGGCCAATGCACCAGCAACCCTGTGTGCATATTTCCATTTCCATTCATCAAAAAGCCAGACTTTTAATTTCTCTGTCGTACTTGGCCACATGCCAGGAGCTCCCTGCTACATGCAGCAGGTGGCTGCTAACCCACAGCTCAGGCACAGAACATTCCTGCAAAGCCCAGAAGGTTCTGCCTGGTGGGCAGAACTTTAAGTCACCAGTTCAGGGAGCAGCCCATGCCGGAGGTGGAGATGGGGGCAGAGGGAGTCAGTGGGCACGGGGTCAGCAAAGCTGGGGCTGCTTGGAGCCTGCCTTTCTAGTTTGGAGGTGCATCAGTAAAGGAAGCTTCCCCCTCACAGTGTGCTAGTTTTGGGGTTTGAACTCAGGACCTGGGCACTGTCCCTGAGTTTTATGGCCCACATTTGCACTTCTAGCTGTTGGGTGGTTAATTACACCTAAGAGTCTCACAGACGTTCGTGCCGAGGCTGGCTCTGAACCCTGATCCTCAGATCTCAGCTCCCAAGTAGCTGGGATTTACAAGTGTGAGCCACCAGTGCCCCATCTGAGGTACCTATCTGAAAGTCCCCCACCAGAGGAAAAATGGCTGTACTGGTTGTGCAAGAGTCACAAGCAGAGTGTGATGGCCCTGGAGTGGGGGAGGGGACCCCACACAGGGTGGCCAACAGCGGAGGTCACACTGAGGGCCAAGCCAGCCTCCAGTAGCCACTGATGCCACACATCTCACCTGTGGATCCCAGGGACCCGGAATCACCTCCTGTTGATGGACTGGAAGAGCCTGGGCCCGATCACTCCCTCCAGTCCCACAGGGAAGCCCCACAGCAACCCTGGCCGGCCCAGCTAGCCAAGCTGTGCACCCGTGGTGGCATAAAATGGGAAGGCTTGTGGTGTGGCTGCTGTTGCTTCTTGCAGAGCTGCGGTGTTACATTCCTGAGGGTTCACCGGGCCAGGTCCAGTGTGCTCCGGGAACTTCGAGTTGATGCCTGCCCGGGCTTTGGACAGTAGCTCCAGCTCCAGCCTGGTGGCTGATCCCCTATCCAGGCCCCCAAATCCCATGCACATTGGGCTGCGTGGGCCAAGCAAGTCAGGAAGGGAAGCCCAGGGACATAGAGATGAGTCTCCTGCAGGCTGCAGTGAGGGGTTCCCCCTGTCAGGAGAGAGGGGTCCCCATCAGGAGGGAGGGGGGCTCCCCAGTCAGAAGGGAGGGGTCACTGGTCATGAGGGAGGGGGCTGACAGCACTGCCTCCACCCAAAGTCTGGGCCTCTAGCCTCAGGAAGCCCTGGAAGACTCTAACTGCATTCTGATGTGGATGGAGGCTGAACTTTGCAGCCCTGCTGACTCTCGAGGAACACTGGAACACTGTGATTTCTCCTTGCACTTCCGGTGTTTCATCAGCAGTTTCCTGTCCTACCAGGTGCCTGGGGAGGAAGAGGCCTTGCCAGGCAGTCCTCTGTCTTGTGCTTGCTCCGGGAGGGCCTCATTCTACCCTTGCTGTCCTGAGCCTCATCCACCTGACCCTCCCAGGGTCACCTACCACCCAGTGTGGTGGGGGACAGCCTGGAAAGTCCCTGTCTCCCAGAAAGCCCACAGTCCCTGGCCAACTGGGCCCCTGGCCTGTCCTGTCCAGCATCCGTCAGCCTATGAGCCTCAGAGCCACGCTTCTACCCAGGCAGCAGCCATGGTGCCATTTGCCTTTCCTTCCCAGCCATGAGCATTTGTGTTTCAGTCGGCAAAGGACAAACATTTGTCTCTGGCCGCCACCACCTGGGCAGGGTGAAGAGTGGGTCATAGCTGATACCCCGGCTCTCCACACAGCACATGTGTGCTGCACACCAAGCTCTGGGTCATCAGGGCACAGGGGTGAAAGGATGTGGAAGATGTGTGTGAGCAGCAAGGGCTCGTGTCCCAAGCTCTGAATGTATGTGCAGTCGTTTGCTGGCTGTCTGCCCTGAGGGGGGGCAGGTTACAGCATCTGCACGTTTCTTTGGCATACATACCTCCCAGGCTGAGTTCTCCTATCCATGTGATATTCTTGAACTCAGAAAAGCAGTGTGGGATGGTTTCAGCCAGCCGTGTAGACTTCACTTGCCTGGACCTGGCGTGTTCATGGAGCAGCGTGGCCACGCCCTGCAGGGGGCGCTCATGAGTGTGTGTGTGTGTGTGTGTGTGTGTGTGTGTGTGTGTGTGCGCGCGCGCGCACGCGCGCGCTTTGTGTGTGCGCTTTGTGTGTCCCTCTAGCCCAGGAAGGGAAGATGGCTGACCCCCATAGGAGACGGACAGACTAGCAACAGATGTGTGAGCTCCTGATGCAGGCCTGGGTATCTCAAGGCAGCAAGCTTCCAGGGAAAGGCTGGAGGGAAAGGTGGAGGTTCTGGCTGTGTGCTCAGATGAGGCTCTGAAGTTTGGGGTGTCTTTGAGTGCTGTCCAGTTCAGCAGTGCTGGGAGCCCCACTTCTACCCTATAATCTTGAGCATATTCAACGAGAAGCTGGAATTACAAGTGACCGGGCACAGCTGTGAGGAAATGGGCAGACGTAGTGGTGAGCAATGGAGGGAGTATTCCCTAGCAAGCCAAGGCTGAGGGAGGTTTGTGGTGTCCTGTGCAAAGAGTAGGAAGTGAGAGAAGTTGACAGATGCTAAAAACCCAAATGGCAATCGAAAGCAATAGAAAACATTATTTATGTGCATCAAACCTAGCATCCATGATTAAATGTCCCCTATGGATAAAGCTTAACTTGCAGTAAACGGAGAAGGGGGCTGATCACTCCACCGTACAACAGACCCCATGGCATTTGATGGATTTGATGAAGGCAGTAAGTCAAAGCTAAGGAGTCTGGCATTTAATGTTACTGAACCTACAAATCTTATTAAGAAGCTTCTTGCATAAAATATGCAAAACGCAAGCAAAATTTAGTAGCACAAGTAAAATTAAATATTTAATGACACAATTAAGCCTTATTAATGGTATGTTCTTTATTTTGCACATTAAATATTCACAACGTTGATCATCTCTTTTATCTTTATTACTTAGGCAATGTGTTTTTCATAATTATTTGTTAGGTATTTTCATTAACATTTGATGAATATGAATAGTTAAAATAAAAAACAGTTTTTATTTCTGGTATAATGACTTGGTGGGATAATAATACATAACTAAGGGTTTATAATATGTTCCACTTGTTCATATTGAGATGGCTGATTATGTTACTCCGGCATGGTGATAGATGACAATGGTCAGGTTCTTCCATTATTCTGTATTTATTTATTTAATCTACTGTTCTAATATAACTTCATTGTGGGAGAACTATGAGTTGTAAACTCACAACCAAAGCTTGATGCCATGCTTGTGGTGATAATAGTTTGTTTGCACAGTTCTTGACATTCTCATTCAGTTCTCTCACTTTTCCTCTCCCTCCCTCAACCTCCTTCCCTCCCTCCGACCCTCTCTTCCTTCTTTCCTTCCTTCCTTCCTT
Source organism: Dipodomys ordii (assembly GCF_000151885.1). NCBI lineage: Eukaryota > Metazoa > Chordata > Mammalia > Rodentia > Heteromyidae > Dipodomys > Dipodomys ordii. The sequence goes on along the minus strand of NW_012267240.1, from coordinate 696,569 downwards.
CCTACTTTTCGTGCTGGTGCTAGGTATTGTCTCTTAGCTTTTTCATTCATAGCTTATGTTTCACCAGTTAAACTACAGCTCCACTTCAGGTATTTGGTGGTTAATTGCAGATGAGATTTCTTTACATTTTCCTGCCCAGGCTGGCTTCAAAAAGCAATCCTCAGATCTCAGCCTCCTGGGTTTCTAGGACCGTAGGCCTGTGCCATTGGTGCCTGGCTCTGTTATCTTTTTACCTCACTCATTTCTGGAGCTGGTCTACCAGAATGGCACCGCCTCTCCATGACATATCAGTTTAGACTGATGGTCACATAGATACTTTCCTTCTGCACAGAAAGTCTGGATTTTCCCTCCTGGAGAGTGACTGGCCTGCACGTGATCCCTCGGGATCCCTCTGGGGCAGTCAAGAGGACACATTCCACGTAACCAATGCCCCTAGGAACCACTGGGTGACCATCACTTCCTGTACCAAATATGGCTACCACTGGCCTTCAAGCTGGACAGTTCTAAGGCAGCCCCAGAGCTGCACCACAGCCACCCATCCGCAGGCTGTAGACCACTGCCCTGGTGGTTTCTGTACACTCCAGTGATACAGGACAAGAGGATGGGAGGTGCACATGGGAGTCTCTTGGCCGTGCTTGCAGTCAAAGCAGTTTCCGGCATCCTTTGAGGGATGCAGGTGTGGAGGTTCACATTTGTGATTCTACTGACTCAGGGGGCTGAGACCGGAGGATCATGGTTGGGAGCCAGCCCAGTAAGGAAAAACCATGAGACTCTTATCTCCAATAAACTTCAGAAAAGCCAGAATGGAGCTGAAGTGGTCGAGTGCTAGCATTAAGAAAAGGAAAAAAGAATCTGGAGACAGGCCCAGGCCCTGAGTTCAAGCCCCAGGGCCAGCACAGTAAAAAAGAGTTCAGTCGGCAGTGCAGAGTGTCCTCTATGCCTCCTGGGAATCTGTCCCACCCTGCTTGCAGGAGTGATCTGCATTTTTAAAAACACAGCCTGAGTCATGAAATCGTGGGGGAAGAGAAGTTTCTAGCCATCAACATACAGGTGGCTCAGCATTTACGTTCAGAGGAAACTGTATTTGTCTTAAGAGCTTGAGCCTTCCACACCAACCATTCCCAGTGATTTCTGATGCTCAAAAAAACTCCTACTGAGTTAGCCCACCTGGTGGCTCACACCTGCAATCCTAGCTACTCAGGAGACTGAGATCTGAGGACCACGGTTCAAAGCCAGATTGGGAAGGAAAATCCATGAGATTCTTGTCTACAATTAACCACTAAAAAGTCAGAAGTTGAACCATAGCTCAGGTGATAGAGCACCAGGCTTGAGCAAAAAAATAGCTAAGGGATAGCCCCCAGTCCCAAAGTTCAAGCCCCAGTACATGCAAAAGCAAAACAAAACAGAACATAAACCCTACTGAGTGGTTTGCCTGTGTGATGGTCACAAAGATGGAAGTCCAGTTTGTCAGCTAGCTGACCATCCAAGGTGAACTGGTGGACACAGGGAGCACTGGTCCTGCCATTCTAAGTCCCGGGTGCTTCTTGCTCTGGCTTGCCACCCCTTCCCTCACGGCCTCTATGTGGTTCTAAGAACAAGAGGTCTGAAGAAACCTCACTGTTAGCAAAAGTCCCAGCGTGCACAAAGGAATAGGAGACGGAAAGGAGGTTGGCCTTGCTTAGCCTCATCTTGTCGGTGTGGTCAGCTGACTTGCATGTGACACAGCCAGCGTCTCCGGGGCCTGTGCGATCCCAGGCTCACCCTCAGCTTAGTGTGCCTCTGTCTCTCTAGCCACACTGTCCTGTGTGTCCTTGCGAGAAGGACCAGCCTTCTACACCTCTGTGTTCCAGGGCCTCAGCCCACAACTGCTGCCTGGAGATTTCCACAATGTCTGCTGAAACCCTGGGTGCTAAGTGCTTACACACCTGGCCATGCCCAGGGACAAGGGGTACCCTGGCGGCTGCCAAGCCACATGTGGCTGATGCCCGCAGTGCCGAGGGCAGACATCCTGCTCCTTGCTACGCTTCTGCAAGCCTCCTGGGGCAGGGGCCGATGGCAAACAGCCTTCATTTCCCCGCTCTTTGCTCTGTGGGCTCACTGTGGGGCGAGTGGGCCTTCCCCGGGGGCGGTGGGTAGATCCAGCCAGGGATGGCCACGCACGTGACATCAGGTTGCCTGGGCTCTCTTCTGTAACGTTTCTCCTTGTCTAGCAGCTACGTGACCATTGTGTATTACCTAAGAAGAACCGGTACCATATTTGGTTCTGCACGCAGAACTGATGGGTTTGGCCTGTTGCTGGCCTGGTGCTGGTGGAAGCTCCCCAGGCCTCCTCTTGGCCCCCACTCCACCATCCAGCAGCCCCGGGAGGGCGGCCACCCCATGCCCTGCTCTCCACATCCTTCTGAACAGAGTGTTTCTGGGTATCCAGAGGTCTGAGCCCCAGTGAGTCAGCTCTGTTGGAGAAGCTGCTAAGGGCACTGGGGAACTTCTTGGAGTCTTATCCTCCCCTGTGCTTTCCAGGTCTTCAGGAAACAGAGCCTTGATCACAGGCTTGGGGAAGAAAAATCTGGATATGAGGACCAGTTACACTGCCTTAGGGGGCAACACTTCTCTCCCCCACTTGGAATGTGGCACAGGTGACAACAGAGCTGGAAAGCCTATTCATAAGAAAGTCATCTGGGTGACTACTGGAGAATTCATGGGGCTTCAAAGAAGCAAAGATATTTTGGAATGTCAAAGGGCAGGAAGACAGAGGTGGGTGTCTCAGTCACTGGGTCTTTGTTCCCAAGGTGACCTTGAATACACCCCTCCCCCTCCCCTCCCCCCACTTTGCCTCTCTCCCTCCCCCCCACCTAGCCAGTGAGTTTCTCCTTCATTGTCCAGCTGGAGATGATGGGGGTTTGGGGACCAGCCCAGAGGCTAAGAGCCTGCAGTTGCAGAGGAAGGGGTGAGATATTGAGCCTGCACTGGGCAGCCCCCAGTCCAGCCTGAGTCTTGCTCCAGACCTAGGATGCTTAAGGCTTCGAGGGGTAACATGGCGGCCTTTCCATCAGCACCCAGTCAGTTCCCAGATGCTCCGACGCCCACCAGAGTCCGTCATCTATTCAGTTCCGACCCTATCAGGAATTAGCCTGCACCACACCAGCTAAGACTCCACTGCTAGCCACAAACAGCCCCTCCCACCCCACCATGGCTTTCGTGATTGTCTATATTCCCCTGAGGGTCATGTCTGCAAGGAGACAGGGATCTAACTGCAATGTGTAAGAGGCGGGGCTTCTGGGTGTGGTGGCTATCTCTCAATCATCTATCAATCACTGTCTACATCTGACTCCCATCAGTCATCTATCATCTGCCTACATCTGTCTGTCATATCCATCATCTATCCATCATCTATGCCCTCTGTCTACCTATCTTCTATCATATTAGACCTCAGGTAGACAGAAGTGCTGCAGAGAGCGAAGGAAGGTGGGAGAGGCTGAGCGGGGACCTGGTCTGCTAACTAGCTTGACTGGAGGAAGAAAAGAGAAGGGGCCTGTCTCTGGGGCCCCCTGAGCCCTGCCTGCCTGCCAAGTGTAGCCCGAGCCCTGCCCCCACCTGACCTTGGACAGGTTACCGAGGCTCAGTCGCCTGCCTCTCCAGGTTATAGTGGGTACAGCCCTTGCACAAACAAGCCCTTGACAAGCAGATGCTAGTACTCCTGGCACTGGTCCTGATGGATGAGCAGCTCAGGGGCATCGGGAGCACGTGTGAAGCTAAGGGGTGGGCCTGACCACCGGCCCACATGACCTCTCACCCCAGCAGCCATGCGCATTCCCCAGACAACCCGCTCCCACTCAGTTGCCTGCTGCTCCACAGCGCCCTGTAGGATGCACCCCGAGGATCCGCTGACTCCTTCCTGCCTCAGCTTCCTCAAGCCTAGAAATTTCACCTAGCTTGACTGGTGTTGGATGCAGATTTGTTGATGCTTTTCTTTTCTTTTCTTTTTTTGCCAGTCCTGGGGCTTGAACTCAGGGCCTGGGCACTGTCCCTGAGCTTCTTTTGCTCTAAGGCCAAACACTTGCACCACTTCCAGTCTTTTTCTGTGCATGTGGTACTGAGGAATCGAACCCAGGGCTTCATGCATGCTAGTCGAGCACTCTACCACTGAGCCACATTCGCAGCCCCCGTCGATGCTTTTATCATTAGTCTTTGAATTAACTATCATAAAATGAATCAAAAATATTTCTGAAACAAAACAAAAATTCTTTGTATTTCATCAAAGCATGATTGAGAGGGGCAGGGTTTTGTGAACCAGGCTTCCAAACAACAGAGGCCGGCGCTCAGCCTCGGGGCCACAGCCGCCTCACAGGAAGGCAGAGAGGAGACCCATGGCCAGCAGGGCGTCCACCGGGGGAAGACAACCCCAGGAGGAGGCAGTTCCAGCAGGGCCAGAGTGCCATCTTGCAGTGTGGCCAGCTAGAGGCTCCAGGTTGCACAAAAGTGAGCCCTGCACACTGTACACTTGCTGCAGGTGAGAAGTTGGCCACTCTGCCCCACCCCTCCAGCTTTCCCTGCTGGCCCAAGGCTGGAAAAGATAGAGACACAGCAGCCTTCTTGGCCAGCGCAGGCCTGGAGATGCTCACAAGACAGAATGCGCCGCCCTCCCAGGCCCCCAGCGTGAGCTTGGTGCACTCTCCTCCTCCTCCTCCTCCTAGAGCTCCTGGGAAAGCCCAGGCACACACCTGGAGCCTGCCTTCAGAGCCAAGCTTGCTCCATATACCAGCTGGCCATTCTCCATCCAGAAAACGGCAGCTCCGCAGGTCACCGTTGGGGGACCAACTCCTCCTGGGCTGAGCCGGCCACGGAGGCCTTAACAATGAATTAATCTTGAAAGAAAGGAAAGCTGGCCAAGAGGACCTGGGGCAAGAGCTAAGACGCACGGGTGAGATTCAGCCAAGCAGATCTCAAGTCGGGACAGGCTAGCTTCAGCCCTGAAACAGTCATCAGGAAAGACATAGGCATGGAAGTCGTGCTGATGGAGAGTAGCAGGAACTGGACAGAGCCCTGCCAGGGAGCTCCCTCTGGAAGATTCTGAATGGCAGGTCCTCAGGCCTCACCATGGGGGTCTGAAACATTTTAATCAGCAGTGGGTGGCTGTTGGAGGCTCATCATCTATAGGAACATAGACATGGGTTCCCACCCAGGTATGGGGCCTGGGACTGGGGCAGGAAGCTGGGGAGAGGTCCTGGCACCAATACCTGAGCACATGAATCTTAAAGATGTTGTGGACGAAGACTTTCATGGAGAACAGGATGGACGTCCAGGCCCCAAAGCCCTTGCTCCGCATGGAAGCAAGGAAACCAAGGTGAGAATGTCCATAGGCCAGCTCCATCTCCAACACAGCCACTGTCCTAACATGTAACCCAGCAATATACACACACAAAATAGCCCTGCTGAAACAAGCGCTCAGAAGTTGTTGTTTTTGTTTTTGGTGCTGGTAAGGGCTTGAACTTAGGCCTTGTGCCCTTGCTTGGCTCCTTTGCTCAGGCCGACACTCTAGCACCTGAGCCACGGCTCCACTTCTTCTGGCTCCATGTGGAGATGAGTCTTGTGACTGGGGCTGGGAAGGTGGCTCAGTGGTAGAGCGCTCACCTTGCATGCATGAGGCCCTGGGTTTGATTCCTCAGCACCACATAAGCAAAAAGAAAAAAGCCAGAAGTGGCGCTGTGGTTCAAGTGGTAGAGCGCTAGCCTTGAGCCGAAGAGCTGAGGGACAGTGCCCAGGCCCAGAGTTCAGGCCCCACGACCAGACCCCCCCCAAAAAAAAAGAGTCTTGTGACCTTGCCTGCCCAGGCTGGCTTCACATTGTGATTCTCAGTTCTCAGCCTCCTGAATAGCAAGGATTACAAGTATGAGCTACTATGGCCCAGCCTCAAATAGTCAGTTTTAAATAAGTCCATAGGGGCTGGGAATGTGGCCTAGTGATAGAGTGCTTGCCTAGCATGCATAAAGTTCTGGGTTCCCTTCTTCACTACCACAGAAAAGAAGCTCAGGGACAGTGCCAGGCCATGAATGCAAGCTCCAGGACTGGAAAAGAAAATAAATAAAGTAAATGGCCTGCACATTCTCATTTGTGAGAATGGCAACCTGGACAGACCCTGTACTGGGTTGATTTCTCAGGTGAAAATAGCTCAGTGGCTTACTGCCTTCTTTCCTGAGGGCTTGGGGTAAGGGAAGGGACAGGGCTGGAGCTGAGCCAGGGATTGAGCAAGACGTAAGAGCATGCATTCCGAGTCTGGGCTGGCAGTGCTCACGCTCTGACTCAGAGCACGGAATGCATTTGGATGCCCTCACCGGGCAGGCTTGTTTACCGGCCATGAGGTGGGACACATGCAGTAGCCATGAGAGCCAGCAGACACATCCTATTGGGAGCAAGGCGGCTACGCACGCAGCTGAGTCATGGCTCTGCTGCAGGTACGGAATGACACAACCTACGGAAACTCAGGGTACTCTGCCAGACCCAGCTCAGCAAGGGAGAGAAACGAGTCCGCGGTGACCTAACACACACTCATGATTTTGAAATCCCTGCACTGTTAAGATAGGAGTGTGAACAAGGATTGAAGGTAGATCCAAGTTCACCCTTCTTTTGTATCAAGAATCACCCCCAAGGCTGCAAGGAAGCAAGGGGGCCTCATCTACAAAATACTGCCCAAGGGACAGGTATGGGCCAGAGGAAGCTAGTCTGTGGAGAGAGAGAGAGAGAGAGAGAGAGAGAGAGACAGAGAGACAGAGAGACAGAGAGAGAACAGAGACAGAGAGACAGAGACAGAGAGACAGAGACAGAGAGACAGAGAGAGAAATAGACAGTCCTATAGCTTGAACTTAGGGTTTGGGTGCTGTCCCTGAGCTCCTTTTGCTTAAGGCTATCACACTACCAGTTGGAGCCACAGCCCCACTTCCAGTTTATTCTGTGATTAATTGAAGAGTCTCACAGACTTTCCTGCCTGGGCTGGCTTTGAACCATGATCCTCAGATCTCTTGAGTAGCTAGGATAACAGGTGTGAGCCTGTAAAATTCTCTATCCAGGAGAAGAATTGAAGAGCTGGGTGTCATAAAATGAACTTTGCTCCTTGCTGACTAAGGACGCTGTTTCTATGTTCAACACTCTCTTTGGAGGTGAGGAGAGGACCCTTCACCTACTTCATGGTTTCTATCCGGGCTGAGGCTCAAAGGGCCCTATCCAGCTCCCAACAACAGGCTGGATGGAGTGGAGGATGGTCAGGCAAAGTCCTTCCCTTAGTCAATGTACACATACACACGTGGCATAGATTTTTTTTCTCCTGGAGTTGCTTGGCCATGTTTCCTCATGCATACAGGGCCTGTCTGCATAGAGTGAGGTCTTCAGACAAATCAGGACAGAGAATTAGAAATGAAATAATGACCTATGTCTGTCAAAGGGGACACAGCCACTTTGACTCCCTAGCTCCAATGCAGAGGCCTGGCTCTATTACTTCACAGGTCCCATCTGCGATCAACCCAGAAGCCCTCTGATTCCATCAGTGAGACTGCGGCGAGTTTTTCTTGATTGGGTTGGAAGAAGCCTCACCCATAGCCCAGGGAGGGGACTTGACAGTCAGCTGCAGGCAACGGGTGTGCCAGTGAAAAGCGAGCCACCTGTTAGTCAGCCAAATAACATTCAAGGTCTTATATTACTTGAACCAGATTTGCTGGTTTCTCTTTCCAATATATTCATATTTTGTTGTCTTGGAAAGGTCTTCATCTAAAAAAAAAAAACCTAAATATGGGGAAAAGACAATAATTTATTCTCTCAGAAAACCTCATTTTGAGCTCCAGCATTCAAGCTGGAGATTAGATGTGGCTGTGTGCGCCACACCTGGGTGTCGTCCTCCCAGAGTCCAGGTGTGGGTCAAAGGTTGCCCCCACCACCAGCCTTAGTCAGACGACACCCACCTGGCAGCGGCTTCCTGGTCCCATGAGGGCATCAAGGTGATTTGGGGATGAGGACATGTAAATATCGAACTTAATACACATTAGCCAGGTGCTGGTGACCCATGCCTGTAATCCTAGCTACCTAGGAGGCTGAGATCTGAGGATCGTAGTTCAAAGCCAGCCTGGGCAGGAAAGTCAATGAAACTCTTATTTCCAATAAACCACCAGAAAACTGGAAGTGGTGCTGTGGCTCAGGTGGTAGAGCACTAGCCTTGAGCTGAAGAGCTGAGTGACAGCCCAGAGTTCAAGACCCACGACCAACAGCAACAACAAAAAAGAATTTAATACACATAACCAAACATATGTTATGAGTACCTCACCATCAAGAATCCTGGTTGTGCCAAACACTGGTAGCTGACACCTTGAATCCTAGCTATTCACCAGGCTGAGATCTGAGAATCTTGGTTCACAACCAGCCAGGGTGGATAAGTCTGAAAGACACGTCTTCAGTTAACCAGCCAAAAGCCAGAAGTGGAGGTGTGACTCAAATAGTAAAGTGCTAGCCTTGAGCCAAAAAAGCAAAGTGGGAATACAAGGCCCTGAAGTCAAATCCCAGTATTGACACAAAAAGAAGAAGAAAGAGGGAGGAGAAGCAAGAAGAGGAGAAGGAGGAAGGGGAGGAGGGGGAAGAGGAGGAGGAGGAAGAAGAGGAGGAAAGAAGAAAGAATCCTGGTTCTCTCTAGATCTTGAAGGCCGTGGACCAGATCTGACACAAAATAGGCTTTTGGTCTTGAGTGGGAGGGAAGACTCCACAAAGCCCATTTTCTCAGGAGTCTCTACCTGTTTCTACTCACTGACCTCAGGCTGTTCTCTATATACTGTTAGCCATGGCCATCAGTTCCTTAAAACAACTGGCAGAACCATCTTCGTAGAGCAACAGCTGTCTCGGTGTTATACTTTGCCAACGAATTCTAATTCTGACTTCTCATCAGGCCTCACAGCCACCCCGTGAGATCAGGTGTCGACTCATTTGATTTTTACAAGGAGCAAACCATGGGTCAGAGCACGCAGGTGGCAAAGCTGGGGCTGGAAGTCCAAGGTGAAGCAGCCCGGGGGAGGGAGTGGTTTGCCAGTAAGACAACTGCAGGCACCAGGTTCCATGGAGAAAACAGGCTTTTTCCCTGGAGAGCTGGCTCCTCACTCTTGGCTACTTGGTCACATATACTTCAGGAACTAGAGCCCCTCTTTTGAGTGTTGGTTGAGACTTAGCCCCTCGCTTTTGTGTTTGCTCTAATTTCCTAAACTGGACATCTTGGACTAGGACTCAAGCTCCCAATATCCACTGAAGCTGCTCTCCAAGTCCAGCAATCTGTTCGTCTTAATGATTGGCTCCATGTACCTTAGCCACCGCCCTCTCCCGAGTCCTCCCTCCTGAGTGCCAGGCGCACAGTGCTTACCACTCACTGTCACACCGAGTCACAGCGTTCCACCGCACACATGAAGAAACTGAGGGACAACGATCTGGGTTCTTCCCTGGTCACTCTGCTGGTATGTGGAAGGCTGAAGACCAGTGCCTGGCCACAGGCCCGTCATCCTGGCCATGACCATGACCTCCTCTTGCCGGTGGCCATCTTGGACCCTGACCCTCCATCCCCCACAGCGGGCTTGGCACCTGCTCTGAGCCTTGGTGAACACAGAGCTCAGCAGAACAACACCCCTCGGGCTGGCCTCTCTTGTTTTTGTTTTTGGGGTCCGGTCATGGGGCCTGAACTCTGGGCCTGGGTACTGTCCCTCAGCTCTTCAGCTCAAGGCTAGCGCTCTACCACTTGAGCCACAGCACCACTTCCGGCTTTTTTCTTTTTGCTTATGTGGTGCTGAGGAATCGAACCCAGGGCCTCATGCATGCAAGGCGAGTGCTCTACCACTGAGCCACCTTCCCAGCCCCAGGGCTGGCCTCTCTTGAATCTCAGCAGAGACAGTGGTGGGATCCTCAGGAGGAAGACGGCATGGCAGCTTTCTGGTCTCTCCCTCAGAACTGACACCCACTCCCCCCGATGCCCGGAGGGTTGGCTTCTGGCTGCTCACAGCTGAGAGCTTCTCAGGACTTGCCCTGCCCATGGGACCCCCGGATGGGATTCCTGAAGACACCCTGGTCCCATCAGTGGGCAGGGTGGCATCCCAAGACCCAGGCTTCTAGCCCCAACTAGCACCATCCACCTCAGACCAGCACTAAGCTCTGAGTGCCAGGAATCCAACCTAACCCGAAGGTCAATCAAGTGGCTATAACCTGGAAGTTAATTGAATAGCCCTGGCAGATTGGGGCCTCAGGCAAGGTGTGGGCCCGAACATCTCTCCGATTTCCATTTTTCTGGGCACCTGGTGGTCAGCGCCTGGTGTTACGGTGCTGGGGAGGCGTACCTGTCCCGTCAGCCATGGGTGGTGTTTCCAGGTCAGGCCTCTGCCCACTTGCCCGTCCTACTGGCCCAACCAACCTTACAGGGCCTGGCCTGGGGCCCAAATCCTGCTGGCCACCTGCTGGCCACCTTCGCACGGCCTGCACAAGCTTCCAGTACAGTTTAGAAAGTTGTACAGTGTGCCACAGGAGGCTTGGGCTCACAGACCTTTGCCTCATGCCCCACACGGCCACGAGGGAAGAGATCCACCTTGCGACCCAGGCTTCTTCTTTCTTCCTTGGACACTGTAAGTAGGATGTGTCTCTTCAACTAGATAGTCTTATGAACCATAGAGACCATATTTCTCCAGTGACTGGCCCTGGCCTCGGCTCTCTGATAGCCCCCTGAGTACTGGGCCTCCCTTCTGAAGGATACTCAGGTTGTGAAGGACAGTCCCCCAACTCAGCGTCCCAATGGAATCACACAACCAGCAGGCCTGTGGAACTGGCCTGCCAGAGGGATGTGCCGTGGCCCAGGGTTGCCAGGCTTGTTCTCTCTCCTTCCCCCACCCTCCACAGTCTTTACATGCCTGAAATACAGATGTCTCAGTGTTGTCGGAAACAGCTATTTCATCGTAAAATGAAGCCATCCACGTTTTATTGAGACGCTTCACAAACCATACTCTGGGCAGGAGGGCTGAAAACATAAAGTCCACCATTTGCAAATATCATCCTATGGTCAATTTACAATTTAAAAATAAAACACCTACAATAGACCTAAAATGAAGTCACTGCCTTCACATAAGAAGAAGAAAAAGTATGACTTTGGCTGGGCGCTGGTGGCTCACGCCTGTAATCCTAGCTTCTCAGCAGGTTGAGATCTGAGGATCACGGTTCAAAACCGGCCCTGGCAGAAAAGTTCCCATAAGACTCTTGTCCCCCAATTAACCACTCAAAAACTGAAAGTGGTGCTGTGGTTCAAGTGGTAGACTGCTAGCCTTGAACACAAAGAGGCTCAGGGAAAGCACCCAGCCCCTGAGTTCAAACCCCATGACCAAAAAAATAATAAAATAAAATAAAATAAAAGTATGGCTTTGGAGTGGTGATGTTCAGTGTTATCAGAGCCCAGGGAGGAGAAAACGCCATAAAAATGCAGGTTGGAGTGTGCAACTGTAGTAGTGAATGTGTAAACTTCTGTGTCAGGGGGAGGAGGGGATGAAAGTCTGAAGGCCAGGGCATTACCCAAGGCAGCTAGCCACTCCTTCCCTGTGGACATCACCACATCTGCCCAGGAGCTCAGGTCACTGTCCTGCCTTCTGCCCAGGACCCAGCTCTGCAGACAGTGACATCATTGTATCACAGCATAGGGTGCAAATATAACTGCCGTGCACGCAAGCGTGCTTTCCCTCCTCTCCTTGGAGCCTTGGTCCCCTGACAGGCGTCTGGAAACTGGTGGAAGGAGCAAAGCTCTGTTAAGCCCCAGAGATAATGGGGGGGATTAAAGGGAGGGGGGTCTCTAGAAATTCATTACAGCACACAGCAGGGCTGTGCTGCTCTTTAGGCTGCTTTCTCCCCTGCTGGGCGTCTCCCTTCTGATCGAAGTCACAAGACTTCTCCCCTGGCTGGCGGCTCTGTTTTGGAGCTATAGCTGTCAAGTTCCCAAATTGGAGCTGAGAAAGCAGGGGCCCCTCCCTCTCGCTTTTAGATCATAAAGGACCCAGGCTCCACGTTTAAAAACCCAGCCAGCCAAAACAGCTAGGTCTGTAGAAATAACCACACAGATGTGATTCAGATTCAGTTTCTCCCACTGTACCCTGGCGGACCCCTCTGTCTCTCCCCAGAAGCAGGCAGGCAGGCATTGGTCCAGGTCAGCAAGAGCCTATCTATCCGGAGGCAGGATCAGACTGCACAAGTCAAGGCTCCAAGATACCCCTCCCTCAGCTGCCAGCTCCAATCCCAAGCTCTGTTCCCTGTGCTGCGCTGGCCTGCTAGAACCATCTTCAGGTTCAGCTGCTTGCTGAGCAAGCAGGTGCTTGCTGAAACAATTAATGTTGAATGGTTTATCACAAAGAATAAAGATGGAGAGACACCCACCCAGGTCAGGGCCAGAGAGATGTCCGGACGCAGACCCAGGGCAAGAGGTGGGAGCTTCTGTCCTCTCTGGACACTTCCAGGTGGCCCGGATGGACTTGGAAAGAAGCTTCATCACACAGGCAGGATGGAAGTCTGGGCACTGAGTCAAAGGTGAATGGGCAGAGAGCAAACATGAGCTCAGGACCCCGATCTACAGCATGGGGCTGGGAGCTTCGGAAACGGGCTTCTTGTGGGCTCCTATTAGACCGGTTAGGTCAGAGAATTTCTTTATGGCTAGCAGTTGGCCACGATGGTAAATATCAGAGTAAAGAGAGTAAAAAATTTTACTCTCTGTAAAGAGTAAAGAAGAGAAACAGTAGTTTTTGTGACCTGCCTTGGGGAGGAAGTTGTGAGTCAGAAAACTGGGGCTGACAACAAAAATATCTCTCTTATACTATTATAATGAGGTACTGGGAAATGCTCTAGAGTAGATTCAAAATCAGCAAGGGTCAAATATGAACAATAATATTTATAAAGAAGAATTTTCCCACTGCAGAAGGATTTAGACCCATGGATATTTTTTCTCTAATGTCACTTGTTTGTTTTTGGCAGAGTTGCTTTTAAGCTAGAGCAAGACAGGCCCTGCTCTGTTCCAAGCTGCACACTTAAAGGGCTCCAGGTAAACACACGTGCACACACGCATGTACGCACATATATACACACAGGCTGCACATGCGTGTGTGTACACATGAGATCAAATGTGCATGTGTGTACAACGCATGCATGTACATGAGCAAGCATACACATGTGCACTGCACACAGCCCTATTAAAGCACCCGTGGGCACTGCGTTCCTTTGATTCTGGTGCTTGGTACCGTTGCAGCAGCGCATGAATGTGTACATGTGCTGGTGTCCGGGCCTCCACAGGAAAAGCTGCTCTTCTTCTGCCTAGAGTTATCATCAGAGTCAGGGTGACATTGTTACTTGGGTTTTGTGGACAATTTGAGCTTCTTTTGCCAGTGCCACTGGAAGGGTGGGTGACAGACAGTCCTGGGACTCGCAGGCTGGTCATGAGCAGGGTGGTGGCTGTGGAGTGGAAAGTCCCTAGCTGCTTGGCTTGGGCCTGCATGGCCTTTGGCAGGAGCGGGAGGAGGGGGGAACGAGGGGGGAACGAGGAAGTAGACACGCACTGTGCAGAAGCACAGGAGGCTGAGCGTATTCATGTGATGGTGACTGGATGCAGACTGAGAAACGAAGTCTAAGGCTGGCTTGCTGCTGGTGCCTGTGAGGACGTACCTTCCCCTCGGACTCCAAAAACCAAACTCCTCCTTGTTTTGCCTGCTGGGCCTTCCAGTTGTGTGTGCGACTCAGCAGAAAGCATCCTCAGAGGGCACTGGAATGAACCGGGGTGGGGGGGGTGGGGAAGGAAGGGGTGGGGAATTGAACTCTGTTGTCGCCAAGGCTGCAGAAAAAAATGGTTCTTGGGCCTCAGGTTTACTAAGCAGGCAATTTACTGCTGAGCCATGCCTCCAGCCCTGCTTTTTGCTGATCATTTTTGACACAGCATCTGTGTCAAAAATCTCAAGCTTTGCAGAGAGCCCAAACAGTGATCCACCAATATTAGGGTTCTAGCCTAGCTGGAGGATGACATGCGCAACCATGCCCAGTATCTTTCTGGTGAGATGGTCTTACAGACTGAAGTGTCTGGGCTGCCCTAGAGCCTCCCACATAGCCTGGGCACACACTGCTACTACAACCTGCTATGAGCTGAGAAAGGGTCTGTCCAGGCTGACCTGAAAGTGAAATTGCCTCCTTGCAGAATTACTGGCTTGAGCCACCAATGTCAGGAAAGGAGTGTTTGTGTGGGATATTCAGTTACTGTTTTCATTTTCTGAAGATGAAGTCTTAGTTGGTATCCTGAGTTCCCAGATGATGGTGGGTCACAACAAAACATTGTGTGGCTGTGGCTCCCCAACTCGGAGGGGATGGGGGTGGAGCTGTGCTGGAAACCGCTACAGATTTAACCCTGACCAATCCACCCTAGGCTCCAGGAAGCTGCCCAATGAGCTAAAGACAGACTAAATTCCTGGGGGAAGCTTAGGGGGGCCCCGTGACTGGAGGCCCTGCTGGCTGGAGGCGAAGTCCTGGATCCTGAAAACCTGCACCTGAGGTCAAGGACAGACAACCTTATACTTTACAGGTTTTCTAAACAGAGACTCTTTATTTTATCTATTTGCTAGACCTGGGTCTTTGAACTCAGGGCCTGGGCGCTGCCCCTGAGCTTCTTTTTCTCCAGACTAGCACAGTACCTCTTGAGCCACTGTGCCACTTCTGGCTTTTTTTGTGTATGTGGTACTGAGGAATTGAACTCAGGGCTTCATGCATGCTAGCCAAGCACTCTACCATTGAGCTCCAGAGACTTAAAAAAATTTTTTTTAAACAAAGATAAGTTGAGTAAGTATTTTAAAGACTTTTGCACCTGGGGTGACTCTAGGACACATGAATGACATCACAGTAGAGTTTTAGGGCTGTACCTCTCACTTGGCTGAGTACATGTGGTCTCTGAGTTCACGCCAGTGCTCCATTAGAATGATTCTCCGATGTAGCCAGACATCCGTGGCTCACGCCTGTAATCCTAGCTACTCAGGAGGCTGAGATCTGAGGATCACAGTTCAAAGCCAGCCTGGGCAGGAAAGTTCGTGAGACTCTTATCGCCAATAAACCACCAGAAAACCAGAAGTGGCAGTGTGGCTCAAGTGGTAGCACGCTCACCTTGAGCTGATGAGCTGAGGGACAGCACCCAGGCTCAGAGTTCAAGACCCATGACCGACATTTAAAAAAAAAAAAGAAAAAAAAACAGAATAATTTTCCAACATGGAATTGACAGTCGTGACTCCACAGACAACTCTCTGGCAGCTGGGCCCTGAGTGTGTGGGGTATGCACACGTGTGTGAGTGAGTGTGTGCACATTGTGTGCATGAAGAAGCAGCTGTCAAGGATGTGGTCCAGTGCTGACTGATTTGGAAGACAGATGCAAGGCTCAGGGCAGTGAGTGCTGGCCCTGGGCAGGGCCTGGGACCTGCTGTTGGGCCCCGTCTTCAGGCTGGAGAGGCGGGTCATGCCCTGGGTCATCTTCCGCCTTGAGTCCCTTCGGCCCACACAGGCCTAGCAGGAAAACAGCCCTGTGGGTGCCTCTCTCCAGCCCCGCCTGCAGGGCAGCTTGGCTGCCATTCTGGGCAGCACTATTTCAGCTAAAGCACTGGAGGAGAAAGGCTGCGCCCCACCAAGGTGTTGGATCTGGGCATCTGGACGGAGCTCTGTGCCAGTCTCTGTGGATCCTGGTGGGAAATGTGATGGCTCTGCTCCCAGCGCCGCCTGAGGAGGCAGGGAGGCCAGGCGAGGCCGGCAGCTGACACAGGGGACCCTCTCAGCCCCCCTTCCTGCCACAGCCGCTGGGACACCTTGTCCACTCTGCAGCCAGCCTTATTTTCATGCTACCCAAAAATAACAACATTTGACACCCGTGCTCCACAGGCTCTCTCTGGGGTCATGTTTCCACATTCTTGACTCCAGTGTTGTAAACGAGAACTTTTTTTTCTTCTCCCTGGTCAGGCTATTCCCACACACATACACCTTTTATTTTCTTTCTCTTCCTCTTGAGATGTTGGGAGAACCCCAGCAATGGGTTTGGGGGGTCACAGGGTATAAATAGTGCGTTGAGACTGAACACAAGGCTCTTTGTACTATCATGAACCGGACCTAAAAAAAAAAGCCTCCCAAGCAGCCCTGCTGGCATGCCA
The DNA here is from genome assembly GCF_000151885.1 of Dipodomys ordii. Lineage (NCBI taxonomy): Eukaryota > Metazoa > Chordata > Mammalia > Rodentia > Heteromyidae > Dipodomys > Dipodomys ordii. Next base: position 680,376 of record NW_012267240.1, on the reverse strand, counting down.
GCTTCGGGCTCCATGGGGGCCCCTGGCTTTACTGAACACAACGAAGGTCTATATTTGTCCACAGCCCACGTCTATTTATAGCTGCGCATGCACACGGGACAGCCAAGTTGTTTGAGATGAGAAACCTCATCTCACAGAAGCCGCTGCGCCCTGCAGTTGGTGCACACACATCTATCAAGAAGGTTCTAGGCACGGGGAAGCGAGGCTCCGAACCCCGGTGCCAGCCTTTCCCTGGCTCTGTGCTGACAGTGCTCCTCACTTCCCTGGCCTCCATGGAGTCATGGGCTTGCTACCTTCTCACCCAGCGAATGTGGGCAGAGGTGCCGTCCACTGAAGGGGGCATTCTAAGCGACACAGATTGCTGGCTGTGAAAAGAAAGACAGACACACATCCTGCTTTGAGGCACTCTTTACATGTGAACTGTTACCTTAATTAAACTCATTGTTCACCGTGAGGTCAGTTTCTCCAGGGCCTTAAGTGGGATGATTCAACCTGTCTATTAATTTGTTAACTTGTCTTTATATTTGGACACCCCCTGGGGGGGATCCTGAGCATTGATTAATTATGACAGCCTGCTAGCCTATTTCGGGGTGAAGATGGTGAGCCATGGGGGGTATTGTGACCAGTGCCAATGTCCAGGTGTCCACGGCATCCAAAGGCTCCCACGCAGTGCCCATGCGTGGTCCTTCTCACCAGGGCCAGGCTGGAGGGCGTGGATGGCACAGCTGACAAACCCTATCACTCTCGGAGTCCTGTGGCCCAGAGTTTACGCTGGCTTGGGAGGACAGGGTTTCGGAAGGAGAAGTTTCAGGTTACTGAGCCTACTGGGCAGGAATTTGAACTCTGTGTGCTGGCCATGCACCCAGGCTCCAGGAGTAAGCCAAGGCTACAATCATTCAGTGTCCTGTGTTTAAATTCTGAGCCCGTAAGGGATAAAAAAAAAAAGTTGGAAGGATTCTCTTACCATTTGGAAACTGCAAAATAAAAACATCTCTATTGGCAAGGAGCCTCTTTCGTTTGCAGACATGCCTGCAGTGTTCTACCACAGCCTCTGCCTTTTTAATACCACATCTTCCCTAATGTGTGCACACATATGCATGCATACATGTGTGTGCATGTGTGTGTGCACACACATGTGTGTTTGTAGGCGGGGCAAAGTCAGCACAATCCTGTCTCAAAAACAAGATACAAACAGAAGGGCTGGAGGTACAGCTCACATGGTAGAATATTTGCTCTATCTGGATTCAATTCAGTAGTACAAAAAAAGAAGAAAAGAAAAGAACCTGCCAACGATTCACTGGCTAACTGTGTTACAGAGACAGAATTGGAATCCAGAACTTTGGATGCCAAAGGCACTGCTAAACTTCTTTCTCCCCCGCTACCTGCCACCTCTCACCCTAAGCTGGTGACCATGCGCCCAGGACTCGGGAAAGCCCTGTGCATGGTGTCACAGAGAAATCTGGGACAAAATGTCAGAATCACCCGACCTCAGATCCTGTGTAAAGGAGAAGGCTGAGCTGCCTGGCCCCTCTCCAGACTGCTGGGGTGGCTGCAATCCTGCTAGGGGGAAAGGTCAACTGAGTCCAGGTTCCTTCCATGAGGACTGTTTCCTGGCTGGGCTGGGCCTTGCCTGCTGGCTGCTTCAGGCCCCCAACTCTGCATTTCCATCTCCTATGGCTCAGCTGTGATTCTCTGCTCCCTCCTTCCTCCCACTTCTGTGCTGCTTATCCATTCTCCTGCTCTCCTCTTAAAAGTGATCACTGGGCTTTCAAATTATCCTCTCATGAAATAATATTCCATGATTATTAATTGCAAGTATTGGACATTATCATATTTGCTACAGCAAGAGGTAAGCCATAAAAAGTAATCAGCATGAAGACTTTAATTTGTGAAATGACCTCTACATACTCTAAGGAAAAACATTAACACATTAGTAAGAGGTAAGATTGCTGTTACAGACACTACCAGGATCTCCAAAGGGGTGTGTATGTGTGTGTGTGTGTGTATAAAATCACAAGAGTGCAAATTAGGAAATGTGTGCTCACTGGACACAGGTGACTCACACCTGTAATCCTAGCTAATCAGGAGGTTGAGATCTTAGGATCATGTCTCAAAGTCAGCTTGTGCAAAAAAGTTGGAGGGATTCCATCTTCAATTAACCAGCAAAAAGTGGGGCTAGAGGCTTGGGTCAAGTGGTAGAGCACCAATTCAGCAAAATCAACGCCCCAAATTCAAATCCAAGGAAGGAAAGTAAAAAGAAAGGGAGGAAGAGAAGAAAGTAGGAAGAAAAGAAAGAAGGAACTTTGAACCTAGACTTTGACCTCAGCCCAAATCTGCCGCAGGAGGAGAGTTGAGCCAGGACCCTGCACACAGCATTCCCAGTAGAATGGATGAAGTGGTGCCAATGCCCCTTGAGAAAACCTGAATGCAGATCACGAAGATGAAATAGAAATACTTCACTGAGCTGAGCACAGGGCTCGTATCTGAATCTGAATCAGGAGGCGGACGTTGGAAGGATCCTGGTTCAAGGACAGCCTGAGCAAAAAATAAAAGGTCCCATCTCAATTTAAAAACAAATGAAAAGCTGGACGTGGCACTGTGTGCTGGTCACCACGGCAACACAAGAGGTGATGTGCAAGGCTGTGGTCAGCCCAGCATACAGGACCCTACTTGAAAAAAACAACTAAAGCAAAAAGTGTTGGAGGCATCGCTCAAGTGGTAGCGCACCTACCTAGCCAATGTGAGGCCTTGAGTTCAAATCATGGTATGGCCAACAGGAAGAATATATTACATTAAGTAGTTGGGTCCACAGATAGGCAGTACATATTATAATTTAGGTTTTTTTTTCTCCCTTTGTGTTAGCAATCACTACAATTGATTTACAAAAGCCAACTTGCCTAATCAGTGGGCTAGAAACACCGTCCCAGTGAATAGAAATTCCTTCTTCCTCTAATGAGCCCAAGTGAATCATTTCAGCTCTGCTGACCTGCGTTCCTGATTAACCCAAGACTAGCACCACTGGTATACAGGACTCCTAGGAAGAGAACTTAGTGTGAAGAGTGAAGACACCCCCCCCCCATACCATCCCAAGCAAGGGGGTGAGCCGGGCGCAGAACCCACTCCCAGCACCTCTGAGTTAACCCTGCCTCTGCCCTTCACCTGGAGGACAGAGGCATGGTGAGAGCACAGGCTTAGAGCGAGGGTGTGCTGAGCCAGGCCCTCAGCTTGCCCTTGTGCTGTGCTCTGGGCTGTGACTGACCCAGTCAACCAGTCGGTGACCGTGAGCCACAAAGCTCTGTGAGCCGCAGGTTCACCCGTGTTCAGCAGGACCATTTTCCTGCGTGATTTAGGGCCGTGTGTTGCACCCCTATTTAATTCCAGCAATATTTTGCCCCAAACACCTGTCTCACTGGTCAGAAATGATACTCAGACACTAGAACAGCTCTGAGGATTGCTTTTTTCTCCAAAGCTTTTCTTTTATTTCATCTTCTCTCTCTCTTCTTTCTCTCCCTTCTCTCTCTCCCTCTCCTTCTCCCTTTCCCCCCCTTCTCTCTCTCTCTTCTTTCAACAGTACTGAGGTTTGAACTCCAGAGCCTTCTGCTTACCAAGCAGGTGCTCTACCTCTTGAGCCACACCTCTAGCTCTGCTTTCATTAATATTTTTTATTTATTTACTTTTTTGGGGGGGTCCAGTCATGGGGCCTGAACTCTGGGCCTGGGCACTGTCCCTCAGCTCTTCAGCTCAAGGCTAGCACTCTACTACTTGAGCCACAGCGCCACTTCCAGCTTTTTTTCTTTTTGCTTATGTGGTGCTGGGGAAATCAAACCCAGGGCCTCAGGCATGCAAGGCAAGCACTCTACCACTGAGCCACCTTCCCAGCCCCCTCATTAATATTTTAATAGGGTCTTGATTTTTGTTCAGGTTGTTATATGTAGTCATCACCTGCTATTTATGCTTCCTGTGTAGCTAGGATGCCAGGCATGAGCCACCACACCAGCCCTTATTGCGTGAGATGGAGGTCCTTCCACCTGAGTTGGCCTCAAGCCACCATCTCTCCTATCTCCGCCTCCCATGTCACTGGGACTGCAAGTGTGAGCCGCTGTGCCGGGTTTTCCCACAGTCTTTCTGCGGTTCTCCCTGTCTTCGCAGGCATTGAGGGCACGGGAGCTTGCGCTGTCAGGCTGACTGTGCACCCAGGTCTGTGTGGAGGCCCAGGAGCCCATGCTTCTTCAGAGACAGCTGCAGAGGCTGGGAGGGGTAGAGGCTCATTTCCCAGCTTGCTAAGTAAAGAGTCTGGCTGCCTCCATTTCTGTTTGTTTGTTTGTTTTTTGGTCCGGTTGTGGGGCCTGAACTCTGGGCCTGAGCACTGTCCCTCAGCTCTTCAGCTCAAGGCTAGCACTCTACCACTTGAGCCACAGCACCACTTCCGGCTTTTTTCTTTTTGCTTATGTGGTGCTGAGGAATCGAACCCAGGGCCTCATGCATGCAAGGCAAGCACTCTACCACTGAGCCAACTTCTTAGCCCCCGCTGTTTGTTTTTAACAGAACAAAACAAAATTACAGATCAGAGACATCCTCTTCCTCTAAGCTGTCCTAAGCCACCTCCTGCCTGCGTTCCTGGGCCCGCTAAGCCACCCCAATGAGCACGGTGTGAGTCACTGTCTGGAACATCAAGGGCTTCCCAGTGGCAGCCTCCATTCCACAGCGGCAAAGCCAGCTGCCCAGAGATCAGTCCCACTGAGCATCTCTCCCACCCTCCCTGGCCGATGAAGGGCATGAGGATGGGGACATGGAAGGAGAGCTGTGGGGCCACTGGTCCGCTCCTCCACCGGACTTGCTGCCCTGCTGCCAGACTGCTGTCTGCTCTTGGGATTAGGACTGCTTCCGTGAACACATGGGTCCCCTGCGCTCCAGCAGGCACCCACGTGCACATGCTGCAGAGCTGCTGTGCCCCTGGGGTAGCAGGTCTCTCTTTGGAGGCTGGTTCCTAGCTGGTTATCTCCTGGTAATCTCCATCCTGGACACAGCACCAAGCACTTATTCCCATGTGATTGATCCTACCCAGGTCCCAGGGGAGAGTCCTAAATACGAACACATGCCACTCCATCTCCTTGTTCTGGGATTGGTTACTGCATGGGTGACCTAAGCCAATCAGAGCAGAATATTCCCTTGGTCACAATGATGATGTCAGTAGCTAGCCAATCAGAGGACAGCTCAGGGCTCTTCCCCTGTTGTGGAAGGATGCTCTGGTGCCTGGCCTCACTGACAAGGATGAGATCATCAGTCACCATCTGGAAATCTCAAGGGCAGTATGGCTGAAGATGGAGCCAAGAGAGCCAGAGAGATAAAGGGAAGCGAAAGTGAGTGACTCCGGAAGCCGGCCGGCCGGCCTGTCTATGATCTTTGCAGTTCCAAGAGTAAACATGTTCCCTTGATAGCCCCACTGAGTATGATGTTAGGTGGCTCTGTACTTAGAAGCGCTGTAGCTGATAGAGGCATTGTGGTCTGGTAAGGCCGGAGGAGGATTAGCTTGGCAGGTGACTGGAAAGGTTCATTTTATATATCACATTGCAGCCTTGATTAGTCTATAAAGCTTCTTTTTAAAATGTCACTTGTACTGATATCAAACATTAATATGTCAATCATTGGAGCCTGCATAAAACAGATTGCTCTTATAATGAGGGTGGGCCTCATCCAAACAATAGAAGATATTAGAACAAGGAATAAGGTTTTCAGAAGGAATCAGGCCCCAATTCTACAACATAGAAAGTTTACCTGAGTTTCCAACCTGAAGACGCAAGACAAAAACATAGAGTCCTTCATAAAACCCCAGTATGTCAACCAGCTATAAGGGATTTAAGAACCTGCCAACCTCCCCATCAACTGAGTTGTCTGCCGAAAATCTGTGTAGACATATTTATCCAGTTGGTTCAATTTCTCTGGAGAGACCCAGTAACACAGATGCACCAGGATGGGACAAGCACTGGTTCAACTGATTTGGTAGAAAACTTTGATTTGGGGGGTGGGGGTGAGGTGCAGCAATTTTTAGGCTCCAAGCATCTCTGGCACAGACCAGAGAGCCTCTGGCACAGTGGAGGACAGGCTGAAGCAATAGTCTCTGCAGGTGGGCACAGCATGGTGACAGGAAGCTTGGGGCAGAAAGCCATCCCTTGGAGATACTGGAAGGGAACCAGGCAGGATGCAGAGTCCTAACCACCCTCGTTAGGCTTAAGGAGGCTCCCCAGTTCCCCAAGAGGCTGGGGTGGGGGGGAGCAGTCAGGTGGCACTTAGACAGGGCCAAGGCAGTGCCATGTACGTGGCCAACATGGATCAAGAGGAGGCAGTAGCTGAGAGCTGTGAATTAGAGGCCATAGAGCCTTTGAGAAGCTTTGCAAGGATGATAGTTCTGGGGCTGGGAGAAGCGGGAGAGTGGGAGCAACTTTGTGTTTGACTCAGGAGACAGAAAAGCCTTGGAGGAATTTGAGTAAGGGAAAAGCAAAAAATCGACCAGTACTCGTGAGGCTTATCTGGCTGTTTAGTTTGAGAATAAACTTCAGAAGACAGGACAGAAACTCTTCCCATACTCTAAACAAGAGATGACAGTGGCCTCAACCAGGCAATATGTAGAGATCACCTGCCTTGAAGGTGGAGCTGAATGAGTTATTCCTTGTTTGGATGGACAGGTGGATGGATGGATGGATGGGTGGGTGGGTGGATGGATGGATGCAAGGGTGGGTGGGTGAGTGGTGGGTGAGTGGATGGATGGGTGGATGGATGAATGGGTGGGAGGTGGGTGGATGGATGGAGGGTGGATGGATAAATGGCCATTTGCACTCACAGATAAGTGTCCTCACCATGGGTTGGGCGTTGTTAATTTTTTGAGATAACTATCAGAGTGTTAAATTGGATCATGAATAAAAACTAGAAGCTAGTTGTGCACACCTCACACTCTACCCAGAGGGAAGAATATCTTTTTGGTTTAATGAAAGTTTTCCATGAAGTCAACTATCTGGGGTCCGTCGGTGGTCCCCAGGCCTGCCGTCGGTGGTCCCCGCGCCTGTTCAGAACTGGTCCATTCGAAAACAGAACCCGGGCACAATCGCGTGCTTTGAACTATCACAGCTGCCGCGTGCGCATGTGCGTTCACCGTTTGGCCAGTTGTAGCTACAGCGTGATAACAACGACAAAACAAGCGGACCGTGGTGATTTCCACAAAGGGAGCGACGAGTGGGGATGTGGAGGCAGCTCCTGTCGTTTGTCATGGGGACAGGGAGGGAACGGGGACAGGGACTGGGACGGGAACGGGATGGGGACAGGACAGGACACAGCCGTCCCCTGGCGCCAGCGGGAGCTGAGCTGGGCTTTGACTTTATTTGGTGCAGCGCGCGCGGGCCAGAGTGCAGCGGGCGCTAATTATAGCCGGGCAGCTGCCACGGGGTGCGGGGGCGGGGGCGGGAGCGGGAGGGGCGCACGGGGCGGGGCACCACTGTTGGGAGGCGCAGGGGGCACACGGGCGGGGGGGGGGCGCGCCCCCTTTGATCCGGCCCCCGGCACGCCTCTCTGTGGAGGGGCGCGCCCGCATCACGGCTGACGGATGCCGGATGCCGGGATGCCGGTGCAGTGACCCATCCAGTCCGCGGGGCTCTCCAGGGGCTCTCCAGGCTCCGTCCCGCCTCCGTGGAGGAGACTCAGTGTCCCGCTGGAGCTCTGCTGGCCAAACCGCGGGAGGAAGGGATCGCAGACTTGCGTTAGCAGAAGTGACCTTTGCTCCCCTGGCCTTCTTGTAACCTCCGCGTGTGCATGCATGTGTGCGCGAGTGCTCGTGTGTGCGTGTGCGGGGGCCAGCCTGCAGGTGTCAAGTGTTCCCGGGCCGCCCACGCAGCGTTCACTACCAGAAGAACATTCCAATGCTTCTGTCCAGCTGCGGCCCTCCCGTGAAGCCCTGTGCTCGGGCGTGCCCTGGGCACAGCAGCCTCTCACCTCCCCAGCCCAGGCTCGCTGGGCTACGGGGGGGGGGGGCTGCATGAGCCTGCGCGCATGGGGTCCGGCACACTAGTGTGCACGCCACCCGCACTCTGGACCTGGCCGTGCGCAGATGATTCCGCTCCCTTGGCGGGTCTCCACAGGACCCCACGGGCACGCAGACAGGGCCCAGATCACGGGATGATGGTCCCACGCATGAAGCCAGGGCTGGAAGGTCTGAGACTCCTCTGTCCACTGGACCATCAAAAAGCCCAGAATGCGGGGACGGTGCCCAAAACCCTGCATCAAGCTCCAGTACCGGCACGCACACACGACTGCACACACATACACCCACAACACATCAAGCCTGGAGCCCTGCGGAAATGCTATCTAGGCTTTGTTTTGTTTTCCTGGGAACATAGAAAGACAGACAGACAGAGACACACACACACACATCCTATTTGAACTGCCACTGTTAAGATATTTTCTGCATGGCAGAGGAAATTGGAGTGAGCTAAATATTCACCTGTCAGGGTGGTTACCTGCAAGCGTTCAGAGCCAATCCCACCTCCAGTGTCAAGTGGAAGGAGGCCTGTCCCCAGGGGCATCTTCTCAATTAGTTCAAACACTAATTGCTCAGTAAGAATGGCTAAGTGAAGGGAGCTGCACGTGATGTCACTGAGCTCACCCGCCCCCACCACACATGTAAGCTATACTTAGAAATATTTAAATGTGACATTATTACCCTATGCAGGATGTCTTAGCATCAGGGCTTCTGGGAGCTGCTGGATGGAGGGAGCTCTTCATGCAGCCACTCAGGGAGCAGGGCTCTGCACTCTCCATTCAGGCTGGGAATCTTGCAGGCTGGTTGGTCTCCAGGTCTTGGCTTACTCAGGAGGAAAACATCTCCTGGAAGTTTCTCATGGCTGATCCTAGGATAAATGTCACCTGCACTGCAGACTTGCCAGTCTAGAATTCTGAGCTGGTGTGCACTGTGAAGGGTCATGCTACAGGCTTTTTGGTGGTTGTTGTTCAGACACATTCAAGGTGGTTTACAGAAGACACTTTATGCCATTCTAAAGGGATTGTGTTTAGGAGGTAATCTTAGTTGTCCTTCAGATTCGAAATAGGCTCTTATGTCCACATAATGTCAAAATGATGATGTGCCTGATATAGTTACCTTTATCCTAATGTATTTTTGTGGATTGTTCGGTTTTATGTTGTTCAGTGGTGTGAAGCATATATTATGATTTTTAAAAAGACCAGTGTAAATTTGTAATCTTAAAGTATACTTTGATTTAAAAAAAATTAAAGGAAAGTGATCTTAAACCAGGAGTTTCAGGTTATTTTGATTATGGGGAGAGAGCCAGATAAGCAACAGGCTAAAGCGAAGTCCACCCTTAGATTAAGTGTGCATGCATGCACACCCAGGGCTTCATGCATGCTAGGCAGGCATTCTACCACTGACCTACATGCCTAGCCCTGTAATTTCTCTAATGACAGAGGTAGCATTGAGGCCCTTATGAAGTTACCTAATTTTCTATCTTCTGATCTGCATGTTACTTGTCTATTTTTGTGAGGGGAGAAGAAAAGCGGAGGGCCATGCAGCTGTCCAGCAGCAGCAGCAGGAGCTGCACAGCTGACAGCTGGGTAGTTTCATCTCATCGTACTGTGCTCGCTGTATCAGAGCAGTACATTCTCAGGAGTTAAACCATGTCCCATCATGTCTAGAACCCCAAGGGTGCACCCAGAACCTAAGCCAACCTAAGCCGGGTCTGTGACCAGAAAAGACGTGTCTCCTTTCACTTTGATGTCCGTAAACAAAAAACAGGCATAGGGAGTGACTCAGGACTTCTGGCGGCCTACATACAACTGAACATTTTTCTGAATGATCCACGCACACACTCAGGAATCAGGAAGACATCTTATTCTTCGCTAACCAAATAAAACCACCTATAAATCATATGCAAAACAACTTTGAGTAATGGAGGACTTAAAAGTCTAGAAACTAAAAGTAGAGCCCCAGATTCTCCTTTTAACTTTTTCTCTCCCTTTAGGGAATAAACAGACATCTGCCACATCAAAGCCCTAGCTTGTTTGGTTTCTTAACCTGAAAATTTTGAATGCAATCATCCAAGTTCATCTTCAGGAGGAGCTTTTGAAATCTAAAAAATGACTTCAGCATGCCATACTACTTTTAAATGTCACTAAAAGTTTTAGGATTTTCAAGTTAGAAAATGGATTGTTTCTGCCTCTTTCACTAAATGAAAAATCGCCATGCCTCTTATTTTATTCAGAGTAATTACTTGAAAATTACATTAAATGGACTACAAATACTGGGAAAAAATGGTTTTAAAATCCAGCCATTTTGCCTCCTCCAAATTATAGGACCACCCTAGTGAAATCATATTGAAGTACACACAATCTCTGTCACTGTGTGATTTCAAACATACAGTAAGTCTGTGTATATGGTAGGCTCAGACTGTAAGTTTCACAACTTCCTTTCATAGAGAAGTCTGCCAAGCCATTGATCAATAGAGTAAAAGCTGAACTGTCCAGGAAATGCCTTATTATGTGAGGGTAGACAGTGGTCTGAATGCATCCAGGGGATCTCTGGCTTTTATCTATTTATAGGTCTGAGTTCAGGATATCAATCAACAAAGCCCACACATGGCTCAAGATCCCCTCCTTCATCCCAAAGCTTTCCCAAGTTTGCACTCTCATCCCACCACACACACACACACACACACACATACACCCCTAGTTTTCCTTTATCTTCAGTGCATTTCCCAAGGCCCAAGACAGCTGTTTGATTCCAAAGAGCAGGCCCAGGTCTGGACAGTATTTCCAAATGTCGCCACTATTTCCTCAGTCAAAGTAAACGTGGACTCCACAGCTGCACTCCACTCCTGTCCAGTCCCCCTCTCCCCAGCCGCTGGTAGCACTTCTTGCTCCAACTCTTATTTGCCTGCAGACCTCAACTCCACTCCCAGCACACACATCCATTTAGTCACACTGCCAACTAGTGATGGCCGGAATAGCCACCCTAAGCTCACTTAAAAAAATTTTTAAAAAGGCCTCAGAAAATTTTCAGTGCTCCCAATTTTATTTTTATTTAATTTTTAATGCTAAAAATTAAAAAAAAAGTACTGTAAATCTGACAAATGACAGAATGCAGGTGATATTTCCATAGCGTGATTTTTAAAATATAATAATGTGGGTATCTGGGATTACATGTACGTCAGCTGACACGAGATTCATCATATATAGAAAAAAACTATCACCTTCAATTTAAAAAGAAAGTAAAGGTTAAAAGGTGGCACACTTTTAAAACACCTGGTGGTCAAGAAAAGGTATACAGTAAAAGTTGTAAGCCACGTGTGTTTCTAACTGTAACAGTGAGGCTGCATGAAAGACAGCGCATCTGGTAAATTCTGCAAACTGTTAAAGCAAAAGAGGGGAAAGCTTTAACACCCCATCCCCAGAATTCTGAGTATTGAGCACAGCGAAACAGTAGGATTTGAAATCTGATAACTGCCCTCCCCCCCTTACAGTAAGTTGCTTTTGACATTTCTCTCCAGCTGTGGGCAATCTCTCATCTGTCATCAAGTAAAGCAGAAGAGTGCACCAGGCTCCAAGGTGAACTTGAAACCTAAGAGCAAGTCTGGAAAAAGCTGGGTGGATATCTCCTGCCATGAGCCTCCCTCCCCCAAAGCCACCCCAGGGGCACTCAGTCTTCCAGATCTTAGATCCAGCCCTTTAAAGCCATTCAAAGTCTGCCCCTCCCCCCACTAGCTCAGAGAAACCACTGGTTGGTCCTTCCCACAGCTTTTCAGTTCAGCGGCAGGGTGGTTGGTTCTTTAGTAATCTTTTTGAAGAGTTTATTGTGGTTCAAGATTGCAAAAGATACAGATAGCCACCACAAATTAGGTCAAACAGACTGACTGACGGAGCTGTAAAATCTATGAGGTCAAACTCCAGTTTATAATAAAGTGCCTAGAAACACAAGGGTACAACAGACCAGAAAAGCCGAGCTCTTCACAGATCTCCACGGGCGTGCCCTTTGCAAGTGCACATTCAGAGAGATCAATCTGATCTGAGTCATACACACTCCAATTCAAAAACCTAACAGCAAACTGGATATAATCATGCAGGTCGGCCATCACTTGACTACTCCAACAGAGATACAAGGTGGTGCACTCACACCATAAAAGACCATGAAAATCGACTAATTTGGTGCAGTATCTGATTTTCAAGTGTTAGTAACTTGACCACTAAAAAACACTTTGAGCAATAAAAAAAAACACCACATAATTAGAAAGAATCCAAAGTTGGCAATCATCTATATTTTCAAATTAAAACCAATGCTAGGCTGTGAACAAGACACACAAATCACAGTAGACATCAAAGCCATGATCCGGCCTAATTATAAGGCCAAGTTACAAAGACCTGAATGTACGGATTAAGACAGCATTCTTGTTGATGGTTAAGTCCTAACAACACCAAAGAAAAACCAGTATCACTGTGAGACAACTATTTCTAATAACTGATTTATTGGTTTAAAAAAGTCATTTCACCAATGCAAATAATGATTCTAAAGGTAAGTTTACAAAAGGGTTCTAAAAATGGTTTGAGGTGGGGCCTGTTCATAATATAAAACCTTTGAGTTCTTTAGTCCTCAGCAGTTGATCTCCCCTTCTCCCAAAGGTATTATTCACTCGGTACTTCAAGCACATTGGAAGGAAACATCAGGTTTCCCCGGCCCATATTGGCCATCACTGGTACCCACAGGTCCTCCAGGTAGCCCTGTTACTGTCAAAGTACCACTCTGTGCCTAACACTCCCTAGAGAAGGGGCAGGTGACAGCCTCGAGAATACTACAGGTAAATGATTTCACACACACACACACACACACACACACACACACACACACACACACACTCCCTCATCTCCAAGTTCACCTGGACTGCAACATCCCTTGAGACTTTCACAGGAAACAACACAACAGAATTCCGGGGTGTTTAAAGACAGACAGATGGACAGAGGGGCGCTGCAGAGCCAGGCTCTGCTCAGGGGCTGTGCCATCTTGCACACACAACAGCCCTTGTAACTGCTTCCGTGGCGAGAGCCGTGCATTATGCAACCACTAGCATACAGCCCTGGATTCTTACAACCGGTCACGTGGACAGTGAACAACCCTCAACTTTGCCTTGAAAAAAACAAAACAAAACATCTCCCCCCCAAAGCCACACAGTCCTGAAAAACTCTGAGCAGCACCTCTCAGCCAATTTTCCAAGCACTGAGTTTCACGAAAAAAACAGAAGTTCGATAAACCCCGTGTTCTGGGGTGGGGTACACCCGGTGCCAGCTCCCAGGGCCATGTGCTGGGAGTCCACACATTCCTTTCCTTCCCCATCCGGGACCTCTGGCCCGGGAAAGGGGCTAGCAGTAAGGAATAACAGACAGTAAGGCAATCTTACAATGTCAGAAAATGTATTTGGCTTTTTTTTTCTCTTTAAAATAAGTGCATACAAATACAGCTAGAAGCATCTGCTTGTCAAGTGCTCTTAAAAAAAAAAGCAGCCAAGTCACAGCCTACGCAGAAGGTAACTGTCACCAGGAAAATAAAGCAAAAAGATCTGCCAATAACGTTAACAAAAGAAGAAAATGCCTTTAGAAGTACATACCTTTTGTCGTCAAAAAAATATAGAAACACATGTATTCAAAAAAAATCAAAATTATACAGCCATGTTTATGAAGTCTACACTTCCCTTGTCTTGGATATATATATATATATTTATATATATTTATATATGTATGGAGAGATATATACAGTTCAAGCAGTCTGAGCCGGGTGCAGCCATCGCGCCTATGGAGCAGGGAAAGTCACGAGTCCCTCTCCTTCTTCACTTTCACGTCTCCGGCCAGGATGGTGGCGATCTCACCCTGCATGAAGGCCCAGGGGACGTTCGAGCCCACCAGCGGGCATTTCTCCCCGCTGGGACAATAGACCTCTCCGCTGGCTCCCTGCTGCTTGATGCTCTGTCTGGAGCAGGGGAAGCAGAACTTGTGCGAAGGGACGGAGGGGCACTGCACGAAGTGGGTGTCTTCTAGCCGCTCGTGGCAAAGGGTGCAGCACAGGGGGGCGCTGGCTGCCAGGGAGGAGTCCGGAAGGCTGGTGGGGTGCACGGGCTCCAGTCCCCCGGTGCCTTGACCCCCGACCTCCCGGGGACCTAGCCTTCTTTGGTTCATAGAGGACGGCGAGGGGGGGCTGGTGCTGTTCCTCCTGGTGGTGGAGTGCACCGGGTTGGCATCTTTCGAGGCATGGTTGCCCCCTGCATTGTCTGCCACTAAGATCAGAGCTGCCATGGGGGACTGGCCATTCTGGGCCGCTTCCGGCGGCGTGGTCCGGTTGGAATGAGGAGAGGCGGTGGGTGGCGGCGGAGACACAAAAGAGGATGCCGGGGTCCCGGGGATCTTGAGCCCCTCGGCGGGCGCGGGCAGCCAGGGCTGGGCCTCGCCGTTCATCTTAGGGGGGCCGACTTCGCCTTCGGGCTCCGGGGAGGCCTTCCTTTTCCTAGCCGTTCTCGCAACTGGAAAACACAAAGGGGGCGCGGGACCGAGCGTGAGCCGCGGCGCGGGGAGGAGTCCTTCCCGCGCCGGACGAGAGGGTCGGAGGGGGAGGGGCGAACTCGCTTCGGAGTCGGTCCGATCCCCCAACAGGGGCGCCCGCCGAGTCAGCCCGATCCCCGGCCGAGCACTGCCGCCGCACGTGCACGCCTAGCCCGGGCTTGCCTGCCACCCGCCCGCCCGCCGCCCACCCGCCGCCCCTACCTGCTTTGGCCCCGCTGGCCCCGTTGGCCTCGAACCCCAGCAACCTGCCTGCGGCTAGGGCCGGCTCCTTCTTGAACTTGCCGTCGAAGGGCGCCGCGTGGCTGTGCTGGTGCAGCGCCAGCAGCGTGTCGCGCACGGTCTTGGGCCGGCCGGCCCAGTCCTGCTCCGCGGGGCCGCGGCCCTTGCCCGCGCCTTCGGCGG
>NW_012267240.1:437615-663459 GCF_000151885.1 Dipodomys ordii | reverse complement strand
GGCCTCCCCGGGGGCCGCGCGCACTCGGCCCGGACGCGGCTGCGCAATGCTGGCGCGCGCACCCCTGTCGGGAGGAGAACCCGGGGTGCGCGCCCACACGCTCCTGTCACAAGGAGGGGCTGGTGGGCACTGGGGCCCTTCTATTGGGGGGAGGCTGCGTGCGTGCACCCTTGTGTCAGGAGGAAGGGCTGGTGTGGACGCGTGCACTTCTATCAGGGGGAGGGACTGGTGTGCATACACATTGTGTCAGGAGGAGGGGCTGGTGTGCAAGTCACTAATGTCAGGAGGAGGGGCTGGTGTGCAGACACATTGTGTCAGGAGGAGGGGCTGGTGTGCACTCGCACCTCTATCAAGGGCAGGGACTGGTGTGCATACACATTGTGTCAGGAGGGGCTGGTGTGCATGCACACTTGGCTCAGGAGGAGGGGCTGGTGTGCACCAACATGCACTCCTGTGGGGGGAGCTGGTGTGCAAGTACCCTGTATGGAATTAGGGGCCCCAGTGCACTGGTCACTGTGGAGCCCCGGGCCAGTGTCTCTGTGGTGACTGCTTTTGTGGGAAACCCAGGCCCCTCTTCTCCCTGAGTCTGGAAGGAGTTGGTTACTCGGGAAGAATAGAGTACTAATTATATTTCCTACAACTGGATTGGAGGTGGAGAGGCAGAGAAAAAACCCCTGCTGACGTTTCTCTCCAGCTGCCTCGGTTGAAAATGCCAGGTTGCTTCAAAGGAGAACCACAAGAGGAAACAGGCCCGCCCGGCTTGCAGCACATGAAGAGGCCTGTTGGAAATGGCAGGGCAAAAAGCGGATGCCAGACTCACTGTTGACAGGCTAACCTCGAGTGCCATCCTCCTGTGGGGGCTTTCCGAGAGGGTGCACTGGCTGTCTGGGCCTCCCAGCCACCCAGCGGGCCCTTGGCCACCACCTACCCTCCCACTCAGGAAACACTGGAGCCAGTGGGGTTACACAAGCCCTGGCCTGGTCACTCCCCTCTGAGACCCCGGGCCACATTTTTCAGCGCATGACGTCACCCAAGGAGCCATTGAGGCAAAGGAGACAAGCAGCCTGGTGTTTTCCCTGCAGACATGACCCATCTCAGCACCCCCAAGAGATGGCCCCACCTGGTACTCCTGCTCTTATTAAAAGGAAACACAACTGGCCATTAGAGCTGTGACCTAATTATGCTGGCAACTTGCGGGAGTGGGCACCCCCTCCCCAAATAGAAGCACTGCCACACAGTCTCAGCCCGGAGAGCTCCAAGTGAGTATGTTTGTAGAGCAGACCTGTGCTTTTTATTTCACATTTCACATTACCAGCTCAATGTCAAAACCTAGCAGTGAGAACTTCCCTCCTGAGATGCAGGCCGGAAAAAATGGAAAGGCCACGTCTGCTGCGGGGGAGGGCTTGCCCAGAAAGCACCTGGGATTCACAGGGTTAAGGCAGGCAGGCCTGAACTCAGGGCCACACCAGCTTGCATTATATCAGCAGTCTTTCCTGCCGACTGGCCTTTCTCTGGTTCTGGAGCTGTGTTATCGATGTATGCTAAGTAAACATAGCTTTGTTTTTGTCCTCCACCTCCCTCCCTCCCTCCCTCCCGGCACAGACTGGAATTGGAACGCATCCAAGGCGGCGGCTGCTGGAGTTATAGCCGCCTCCTCCACACACAGGAGCAGGCTTTCTAGAGTGAGTCAATGCGCCTGCAATCCGCAGAGACAAGGCAGGAATTGTAATTGTAGTTCATCATGTGATGACTTATGAAAGAGGAAGTTAGTATGTTGTAGTCACGTAGTCTGCCCTCTTGCTGAAAGGATCCAGTCCTCCCAGAAGAGCACCCTTGCCACTCAGTGTCCAGGTTACTAGGCTGGCTGCAGCCTGGCCTTGCACATTCCTAAGTGGACAGACAGGCAGACAGGACAGATGTCAGCCAAGTGTCTGTGCAATGCTGGGCTCAGGCCGTCCTTTGACCGGCACACTGAGCCTTCCTTGTGATTTGTCTTCAAAACCCAAGGAAATGTTTTCTGTTCTGCTGAGAGTAGACAAGACAACAGTCTTCCCTGGCTGTAATTCCTAAGATTAAAAACAACAGCAAAGGCTGCCATGGAGGAGTAAAGCCACTAGTGTGACACTGTCCCAGAGCAGGAGGAAGGGAAGTGGCTCCCAAGACAAGCCACAGGAAATGGTGCTAAGAAGCGACTTGGTGGTCAGAGCAAGCCTGGCTCCCCACACCAGGTACCACGTGAGCAGTCACATGGGAATCTACTGTGCAGGCCTGGCGCACCGGAACTGTGACTCACAGCTTACCTGGCAGGATTACCAGATCCTCCTGGAACTCTGCCCCAGGCCCCCCAGAGGTTTGTGGGTGCTATCTCTAGATGGATCCCTACAGAGGGGTTGTTGATGCACTCCACCCATATCCAAAGATGGAGGGAGGGCCAGGCTTGTTCTGTTGGGTGCAGCTCTAAATAACGAGGTTGCAACCTCAGGAAACCTGCTTCAACTCTGACCATGGCATAGCTGAAGGAGGAAGAAAAATCTCCCGCCACACATCCATACCCGTGTATGTCACAGCAGACTCCCCGTGCTTAAACAAAGTGTCATAATCCGGAGGGGCATGCATATTACTCAGGGCCTTGCCACCTTAAAAAAGAAAAAGAAGAAAAACCATGTTGACCATGATTGTTTACATCAGTACCAGCCATGCCACTGGCAGGAGGAGTGCTCCATCATGGGCTAGGGCCTTTCTCCTGAGCAATAGTGTCTCTCGGGACAATGCTGCTGTTGTCGGGTTGCAGGTACTCCTTTTGAGAAGCACTGGACCTCTCCCCGAGTACGCAGAACATTTAGTACTATAGAGGCTTTTGCATGTGGAGGGTCCAAGAACCGGGCCAAACAAAAGCACAAGAGCTCTTACCTGCATGTCATGTATATGGGCGCTTGTCACCAGCCTGGGTGTACACATGAGCCCAGGTCCCCATCCAGGGCAAAATTTCAGGGGGAAGGGAAGGGGTCTTGATGCAGTTCACCACAACTGTCAGAACTTAGCTAAGCAAAAGCAGAGGAACAGATGAAGGAGAGATTGAGGTCATGTACTTGCTCTGTCTACAAGGAAATGTGCAGGAGACCTGGAAGAGATTCAACAGCCATTTGCTGCCAGAACCCTCCTATTGATTTTTTGGAAAGAGCAGGATAAAGTGTGCTTTTCTGGAATCGTATCTGGCTGCGGCTTCCTTTTACATATAAGATGCTCACTGCTGGCGGCTCACGCCTATAATCCTAACTATTCAGGAGTCTGAGATCAGAGGATTGAGGTTCAGAGCCAGCCCAAGCAGGAAACTCGATGAAACTCTTACCTCCAATAAACCACCAAAAAGCCTGAAGTAGAGCTATGACTCAAGTGGTAAAGCACCAGCCTTGAGTAGAAAAGCTCAGGGACAGAGCCCAGCCACTGAATTCTAGCCTAGGACCAACACACACACACACACACACACACACACACACACACACACACACACACACACATTCACTAGACTCCTTTAAAATAAATCCACAGGAAATGACAGAATGGCAAGTTGACTTAAGGGCAAATGCTCAAAAGTCTTAAAAATGGGAATTATACTTTCATTAGCTTTCCTGCTTAACTGCATTTCCTATACACATTCAGTAGTCAAATAGCTGAAACAATCAAATGCTGTCAGTTTGATTATGCTAAAGAATAAAGTGACAGCATGGTATTTATTATATCTTTCAAATGAACTTAAGTTTTTACAAGATATTTCAAGTACAGATTCTACTACCCTGTCATGCTTCTCATGAAGCTAAAAATGCAAGGCACTAAAAGATGAAGTAATCTGCTTAAAGTAATGTTCAAGATAACTGAAATCTATGTAGCAGTCCTATCGTCTCAAGGATATAGTCTAGAACATTCTGTGTACATTTTAGAAGCATCTGTACTCTAGCCAGGTATGGTGATACATATCTGTAATCCCAGTGCTCAGGAGACTGAGGTAGGAGAATTGAGATTCTGAAGGCAGCCTGCCTCACAAGAACAAGATCCTACCTTGCAGAACAAAAAGTGTTAAAGCTTGCCTTTTCTACATTTTAGGCAAATATGGGAATTTGAATATTGTTCATAGGAATCTCAACTCAAAGAAAATAAGACATGCATAGCCAATAAGACATGCATAGCCAATAGGACATGCATAGCCCATAGGAGGAGATGCTTTGTCAGAGATGAGTGTCACAGTTCTCAGTGTGATGTCACACACATGGGGGGGGGGGCAAGCTGGTCTTTGCAAAGCCTGTTGGTGGTTGATTCAGGGGTCAGCTGGGTAATGAAGTGGTTTTGGTATTTACCAAATTGGAGCACTGCACCTTTAACAAGTTTTTCAATACTGGGAATTGAATTCAGGGCCTTGTAGGCCACCCTTCTAGTCCAGCCCTCCCCCCAATTCTTTTTGACCTGTTTCTTAAAAACAACACGAAAGATTCATGCAGTTGCTAAGTTCTCATTGGAGGACTCCAACCCCAATGCCTTAGCAAAGTGATGAAGGGGCTACATACAGGACATCAGAAGGAAAAAGCATGAAATCACCTAGGGCACGGAATAGCACAGTGACAGGCCCAGTGGGATACAAAATAATCATAACTTATACAACTCACCCTGCATTCTTATTGTTTATGTATCTTGTGAAATATAAGTTAGCCAACAGGAACTAAAGAAAGTCTCCGGACAAGATAAATAAATATTTTTGCAAAATATTGGCACTCAGCAGAAATATTTGGCCCCTGTCAATGGGGTTTTGGTGGTTTACATACTAACAGGCTATCAAGAGGAAAGAGGGGTATTATCTCCAACCACTACTTTATATGGAAGGCACGTGCTCCAATACCACTCACCTGAAGGATGGGAACATCGGAGCTCTTTCTCCAACCCTCTTTGGAGAAGAAAGGGCTCTCTTCTTCAGAGAGCTCCCTAAAGAAGGAAGAGAATTTAAAAGGGGAATTGTAGTCGGTGACTTATTAATCGGAATGAATTTCTGTTTGCTTTGGCACATTGGCTCCTGTTCCCGCATGGTGACATTGGGAGACTGCCTGCCACAAAGAGAAAAGCTCCATCGCCAGCGCTGCAGTGTGTACCGGGAAGGAGGAAGCAGAGCTGGGGCCGGGCTGAGTGCTGAGCCTGAGAAAGCGTGGAGACAGCATGGAGAAGTATTAAAAGTGCTTGTGTGGGCCAGAGCCAGCGTGCATACCGCACACCGGTGTGAACTCAGATGCCCTGGCTGCCAGACTCCCCACCCTTCCAGCAGGTTCCTGCACAGGGGAGTACCTGAAAGACTTGCCTTGAATTGCACACAGCAAGGCTTTCTGGGGGTGGTTATGTTGTATTTAAAGGGGGAGAGAGTTGAAGCATCTGTCAGGCAGCTTGTATTCTACTTATGTCTGTCTGTCTGTCTTTGTCTATCTTTGAATTACTGGGCCAATTCATTCTCCTCACCAGCGACTGAGACTCTTCTATGAAGCTGGTAACCCAAGCACGAAGACCAGAAGGAATTTGCCTTGAAATAAACCAAGCCTGCGTCTCAGAGCTGGAATCTAATTCTTCACGCTGAGCTTCTCTCTTCAGCTTCCGCTTGTGGGCTGCCTTCCGTTTATCTTTTCTTTCCAGCTTTCTTTTTAAGGTACATGCAAAGATCTGCAAATGGCTGCAGGATTGGGAGGTTCTCCTTCTGTACCCTCGGTGAGCTGCCACAGGCCTCTGAAAAGTCCCACGCAGCCCAGGTTTTCCTTGAAGGGAGAAGGAAGGGTGACCTTTGGGTTGCTTTTACTGTGACCTCTCACAGGGAGTGGGAGGGGCAGTGGGGATACAGGAGAGGACTTGACCAACTCAAGCCTGACGTGCTTCTGACTACATGGGGCCTCAAAACAAGGAAGGCAAAGTACCAGTGAAATGCCTTTTGGGGCACCGTGCCATCCAGGTGAAGCTGTGAGGCTGCCTGGCTCCCCGGTCATCACATCCTCTGAAAGCCCCACACCTGCTTGGTTTGGGCTCAGATCCCAGGTTTGCAGGGGTGAAACCACGGTTTACTCTGAGTTTAAATTAGCCAGGCGAAAACATCTGTATCAGCATCCTCCATGGGTCCAATAATCATCCCAGGGGTTGTGGAAAGTAAGTGCTCCTGAATTCCTTTGCACAGGAGATTGCCTTCCTTCCTATATCTCTATACGTGTATGTGCATGTATGGATGTGTATTGCATATGTTATATGCACGTTCATACACATTATATACAAACATGCACTCATGTACATCATATATATGTATATATATAGATAGATAGAGAGAGAGAGAGAGAGAAAGGGAGAGAGCACAGATTTACTATTATCCACAGGATTTCCCTCAGCTGGGACTGGGGCTCTGTACTTTCCTAGCATGGAAAGCCCTGGGTTCAATCCCCAACACAGCACAGCAAAACAAAGAAAAGACAAGACTTTCTCCATTGAACTAGAACAAACAAATGCCATTTCCTCTGAGAGGCATTTGGCTGCCTGGGTCGGCCAGCAGGAAGAGGAATCGTGCTCTGAGATGGCCTGATGTTCTCACCCAGGACGTCGCTGTTCAGCAGCTGTGCGGCCTCATTGGTGCCTGTGCACCAAGTTCATAAAGGACATTATGAAAGTAAACTCAATGTATTCAGATGTTTTGAAATTTCCTGTGACCTTATTAACTGTGGTGGAATGCTCCATGCATAAATTTCCACATGGCTTTCATTTATTTGTTTGTGATGATGGGGAAGCTTAATAACTTAAAAAAAAGTCAGTTTTTCAAAAAGGAGAAGGGAAGTCAGACTGCTGGTGGCTCACAACTGTAATCCTAGCTACTCAAGAGGCTGAAATCTGAAGATCATAGTTCAAAATCATCTTGGCCAGAAAAATACCATGAGATTCTTATCTCCAATTAAGTAGAGCTGTGGTTCAAGTGGTAAAGCACCAGCCTTGAGCAAAAAAGCTAAGGGACAGTGCCCAGCCCTGAATTCAAGCATGCATTTGTGTGTGCATGCGCACACACACACACAGGATGGGGGCACAATTCAAGCATGCATATGTGTGTGCATGCACACACACACACACACACACACACACACAGGATGGGGGCACTTGCATGTAGAATTTATTTCATCAACTGTGCTTCCAAAATCTGAAATCACTGCTTTCTGTAAAGACGACTGAACACTGTGGACACTGCTCCACAAACAGCTCCCCCCACCCGCTCCAGGACTGGGAATGTGGAAAGGGATCTCTAGCCCCAGGGCTACAGAGGCATTCCTTTACTCTGTGGAATGTGGGCTGCCCAGACCGAAGGCAAGCCGGGACATGCCCTGTGGGTCACTGTCTAGTGAGTGGTTTGCAATCCCAACCTCACATTCTGGACTTTAAAGTTGCTTTCGTGCTGGCAAATGGGTCCTGATTGTTTTCCCATGGTGGTTTTCATGCCTGCCCCTCTGGGACTCAGGGAGAAGAGCTGACCCTGTGAAGTGGCTATGTTTGAGCACAGAGTTAGTGATGGTGACCTGTCACTCTGAACCCTCCCCGAGCGCCTTCCCAGCCAGATGGCTCGCCTAGGGCAGCCATCCTCCCAGCGTCTTCCTGACTTCACCATCATAAAGATGCTGCCATCCTTATGAACCTGCATTTCCCTGGGAAGACTGAGCATGGGTTTTCATTCACCCCAGCTCCTGGCAGAGGATGAAGGGATAAAGAACGGGTGGGGTGCACACGTGTGTGAAGTTTCCTGACTTGGGAAATGTCACTCGCTAAGGTGGGAGCTGTCAGAAGCGAGCTCTGTCCCGGCTCTACCCAGCCCGCCATTAGAGGGACTTCTTCGGATTCATGGATTAGAAAGCTGCATTCATCTGTGTGCAGCACAGCCTGGGCCTGGCTCAACCAAACACCAGTGTTCCGCTCCCTCTGCTCCCTCTCCTGACCGTGAAGACCTCATCTCGAAGGTACCACTGCCTGTGAGACATGAACTGAGGTCGTTAACGTTAAGCCCTGTCTACATTTCCCTCATTCTAGACCACACATGAGTGGATATTTTCATATTTCCTGCAGACCAGGAGCATTGCCAACATATCCCAAACATAGAGGCATAATCTTGAATGAGGATTTGGGAACACACACACACACACACACACACACACACACACACACACACAGTGCCAGGGCCTCACCCATAATCCTAGTTACTTAAAAGACTAAGAATGGGAGGATCAAAGTTTGAGGTCATCCCTATATCCATGCCAGACCCTTTCCTCAACCAATAGTCTGTCATCCCAACTATGGGGGTATATGGGGGGACTGAGATTGAGAGGAGCTTGGTTCCAGACCAAAAAAAGTTCCTGAGACACTATCTCAGCAGAGAGAAGCTGGCTGTGGTGGGTACTTGTTATCCAGCTATGATAGCAGAAAACCTAAAATAGGTGAACACATCTGAGCAGTAAGTAAAAACCATCACACCACAAAAAGGAGCAGAAGATGTAGCTTAGTGGTAGAGTGCTTACCTAGCAGGGCTTGAGTTCAAATTCCCATAGTACTGTTTCCCACCAAAAAAAATTCATTTAACTTTGTGAGAATTTTTTTTTTCCTTTTCTTGGTAGTCTAGGGTTTGAACTCAGGGCCTCAGACTTGCTAGGCTAGTGCTCTACTATTTGAGCTATACGGCCCTGCTGTTTGCTCATTATTTTAGAAATGGCATCTAGTGAACTGTTCCACTCAGGGTAGCCTTGAACTTTGATCCTTCAGATCTAGGCCTCCTGAGTATCTAGGATTGTAAGTATGCGCTGCCAAAGGCTGGCTGAAAATTATTATTATTTTTGTTTTTTTTTGGGGGGGGTCCAGTCGTGGGGCCTGAACTCTGGGCCTGGGCGCTGTCCCTCAGCTCTTCAGCTCAAGGCTAGCACTCTATTGCTTGAGCCACAGCACCACTTCCGGCTTTTTCTTTTTGCTTATGTGGTGCTGAAGAATCGAACCCAGGGCCTCATGCATGCAAGGCAAGAGCTCTACCACTGAGCCACCTTCCCAGCCCCTGAAAATTATTTTTAATTGTCTGTTTTCTTGGGAAATTCCCCAGAGATTATATTCAGTGTGAAACTAGGTCTGGAAGAGGGCATGACAGAGATCTGGAGTTCTTTTTTTAAAAATGTTTGACTTTTCAGACCAAGAATACAGCTTGTAAATCTTTTTTTATACTTTTATGGTCGCCTATAGATGACGATGTTTCAGCTGAAGCCAATAAAGGCAGCCTAGAGAAGTGGGTTGTTTTCTTGGAGCAGTCCATAGGCAGCATGATTTAAATTATTCCACGGTGCAGTTTCAATACCCCAGGTCATGCACATTGAGCTACCTCTCCATAAGATGCTGTCCTGCACACCAGATGGAGTCGTTAAATGCCCAGGGCCATGGTCCTAAGGAGCCAGCAATTAATCAGACGTATGATCTGTCTCCAGTGCCCAATGCGAAGCCCACCAGATCCTGCCCATTGTGCTGGTTTGAGTGTTGGAAGGCACGGGTGAAGCTTCAGAGGAGTTGCATAAAGACGTGGAGATATTGTAATTATGTTCTTGTGTAAGCATTTAATGAAACCAATGAGCCAGAGAGAGGGCAAAAATCAGGGTGATTCCCTGCAGAACAGCTTGCTGTTACCCTATTTGGAAAAATGACCCAATCTTGGAGCTATTCTGAATGCGCTTGGGTCTGTCCAATTTGCTACTGTCAATACTTGGAATTTTGTTCTGCTATTGTGACTTGTTTTCAGATCAAGTCACATGGTCAGAAGCAACGTTTTTTGCCTCTGAATATTTAGTAATGAGAATTTGCACAAGTGCACACCTGGGATGGGTTGTGGGGTGGTGGCAGGTAACCTGCAGTAGAGAAAAGAAGAGTGGAGAAGAGAAGAGTGGAGAAGAGAAGAGAACAGTGAGTTAGTTGGAGCATAGGAAGAGAAGTGTTTCCCCCCAAGTCACAGGTGGCACTGCTGAGATCTGGGAGTAGATTTCATGTCTCCTGAAGAAGCAAATGGAAGCCTAAGGAGAAATCCAAGTGGGAGCCATCCACACAGCACCATGTCCCTAGCAGGGCTCCCCCAGAGTTACCTGGTATGGCAACATGGCTCCACTCTCTTTTCCCACCAGGGCTTTTGAAGATGAGAGCCCTAGATCCCCTAAAAGAAGACCAATTAGGCAGGAATGAGCAACACACACACACACACACACACACACACACACACACACACACACACACACACACCACTGAATTTGGAACAAGAAGCCCAAGAGACAAGCAGGAGTGAGCACTGCACTCACAACCTGAAAAATCAGAAGCCAGTGCAGGCGAGCAGAAGACAAAGGACAGTCAGAGTCCCAGGTTGCTAGTTGATGGGAGGAAGAAAGTAGGGAGTCCAGTTTTTAGACAAAGCTGCTCTCTCTCTCTCTCTCTCTCTCTCTTTCTCTCTCTTTTCATTCTGGGGATGAACTCACAGCCTCAAGCTCAATGATGGGCTCTCTACTACTTCCCGCATTCTGATGATTAGTTGAAAATAAGAGTCCCACAAACCATTCTGTGTTAGCTTCAAAGCACAATCAGATCTCAGCCTCCTGAGTGAATAGCTAGGATTACAGGCAGGAACCACTGTGCCCTGTTCAAAATTGTTCTTAAGAGACAAACACTGACACAAAGTCCTTGCTGTGGGGTTTGCTGAGGGAGTCTGAGTCACAAAAAGTGCATGTGAGTAATAACTTTCTCCTTGAACCATTTCATATATATAAAGGTGCTTATTTAAATGTCCCTGCCAAATCAGGAAAGCCCAGACCTCCGGGACACAGCCACGCACTTTGAGACCCGCATCTATCTATTTACTTAGGTGCCTGGATTTGCCTCATGGCCAGGAAACCCAGCTGAAACTCTCCAGCATCCCTGGGAAAGCTGAGGAGGTAGCCTGGGGCTGAGCGAGGAAACTTTCTGGAGGGCAGAAGATTGGAGGAGGTGCAGCTGGGAAAACACACAGCAGCAGAGGCAGAAAGAGCCCTTTATGACCCGGCATTTCATAAAAATGTCTGAAGGTCAAAACAGCAGAACCCGCAGAGCTCCGTTGCCAGCTGCTGGTCTTTCTGGGACGTGCTCCTACTTCCCTGGACCCTGTACCAGGGGATGGAGCAGAGCAGTGTCCCATCCCATCCCAAGTCCAAGGCCCAGAGCAGGGCTGACTCTCTCCCCACCCCTGGGATGGAAGGGAGTTACTGTGATGTTCTGAAAGAAAACAAAGTTTGCAAACCGCTGTGGAGCATTTTGTAACGGTTGTGCACGGTGGGAGAACCTGCGTGGTAAATTTCTCTCGATCAAACTCAGAGGCATTTTTTTGAGCTCCACAGGGACTTGAACTGAGCTCAAGGAGCAAAGGCCAGCAGGTCCAGGGGCCCCCGGGGAGGCAACATCTCCCCACCCTATGCCTGCTGTAGAAGGAAAGTGTGGAAGGGAATGTCTGATCTTTCCATACTAATTCTCCTTTATGACCACTCTCATTGCTAATGACTGTTTATATCTGCCATGGAGAGTGGGTATAATCAGCTTCGAGAACATTCCATAAGGAATGTTATAATCCCTTGGGAAAAAAAGAACATAACCTAGGATATGATTATTCAGAATTTCAAACACACTCTATAAGGTCTAGAATTTGCCATGGGATTAATAAAAAGTAAGTTCTAGAATATCTATATAGTTTGATTTTTATTGAAACGCAGTCTGCATGTGGATTAAAGATGCACATGGTCCATGCCAGCGGGGCCACACCCTCTGCCCTCTGCCCTCAGCCTGTGTACGGTGGCCGTTCCTCCATCCTTCAGCTGTGGTGGTCGTAGAAGCAGCAATTACTGCAGTCACAAAACCCAGGGCCTAACTTCATCACCCAATCATTATGACAATTACCCCTCTATCTCCTCAAGTCTGTGGGCACACATTTTCATCATGAGGCAGAGAGGAGGCACTCTGTAGGCTGGCAAACACAGCCCTTGTGCCTGGATGGAGCCAGCAACAGATTTCTCCAAAGTCTACACTTCCCTCTGCCACTGCAGTTCTACCCCTGGATGAGGCCACAGCCTTTGAACATCAGTACCACCTAAAACCAGCCCCCTACCCTACTCCCAGAGGGCTGGCTGCAGCTCTGTGCGTGACTCCTCCTGCAGTGCCGCCCAAACCTGGGCTGCAGGGGCCTCCAACATGACATCACAGGCATGGTAGCCAGGCATGGTGGCTCACGCCTGTAATACTAGCTACTCAGGAGGGTGCGATCTGAGGATCATGGTTCAAAGTCAGTCTGGGCAGGAAAGGCCATGAGACTCTTATCTCCAATAAAGCACTCAGAAAACTGGAAGTGGTGCTGTGGCTCAGTGGTAGAGCACTAGCCTGGAGCTGAAGAGCTGAGGGACAGCACCCAGGCCCAGAGTTCAAGCCCCACGACTGACAAAAGGAGAAGAAGGAGAAAGAGAAGGAGAGGAGGAGGAGGAGGAGGAGGAGGAGGAGGAGGAGGAGGAGGAGAAGAAGAAGAAGGAGAAGGAGAAGAAGAAGAAGGAGAAGAAGAAGAAGAAGAATGGGGATGGGAAACCCACGCCTGAGCATTCCGGAGGGAAACCAGCCATGTGGGTTTCACTTGCTGAAGGCCCAGAGAAGTGGAGTCTTTTCATATTGAATGTGCTTTATAAACTGCAGCGAAGTGGGTGCTTACACATATGATTCTACTGTGTCCCCTTCATTACATGACATCCCTTAGAGCTGTGGTGGGACATGGTGAACTTTCTTACCCAGCTGGGGGACGGTGTTACTAGGCTAAGCTGAGGCCATGTCTTCTTTCCTGCCTTTGACCCTCCATAGCAGGATGCAGCCCATCCCCTGGGCTAGTGTCAGATTACTCTTTCTCAATTTTCCTCAGTTATATATTGTATAATACTGAAGTCAAAGAAAAGATATTGAAGTAGGAATATAGGACAGAAGGAAGTATAATGAGAAACACTGAAAGAGAAACCATACATCATCATAATTAAAATTAAACTTACCTAAAAGGCAAAGGATTTATGATCACAGCAAATAAATTCTATGCACATTGCATAGTAAGTGTTCAGAAAAAAAATTCAGAAGCAAAAACTGCTTTGATGCAATAAAAAAAAAACCCAAGTACTTTTGAAAGATAAATCACAGACTTAGGTTTTTAGTGTTTTTTTTAAACTATGTAAGGAAAACAATTTAAAGTCAAGTTTTCATTGCATGTAAGGGAATGCCATAATTAAAACTGACCCTCATTGGGTTTTTAAAAGTCAGCAGCATTTTCTGTGGGTGACCTGCCTCTCAGTATCCCTGAAGACCATAAGGTAGGAAAATGCCGGGGGTGGGGTGGAGTGGGGTTATGTAATTGAGGATTTCTTTGAGTGCTTGGGTTTGAATTTTGGGTAGACCCTGTGCCTCTTGAGTCATGCCTGTAGCCTTTAGGCTATTTTAAAAATAGTCTCAACTTTTTGCCCAGAGCTAACATTGGACCTCACTCCTCCTACCTCTGCCGGCCTCATAGCTGGGATTATAGGTGTGAACCACCAAGCCATGCCAATTTAGGATTTTTTAAATGAATGTAATCAACATTTCTTGTTTGTTTGTACTTGATAATTGAATGAAATCAACATTTCTTGTATGTTTTTTCCTTGCTTTTTTTTTTTTTTTTAGATGAAAGACTTTTGATGGTAGTGTGTGGTCCCACCTTGAAATCAGCTCCCCAGACACCAGGTCCTGGCTCACAGAGGCTGTCGGTGTCCCCCACGGTGATCCCGGGCACCAGGGGTAAGCCTTGCTGCTGTGGCTAACAGACACGTGGAAATACTTCAATCCATGTTTTCTGGTTTTCTCTATATATTGACAGACTTATAATATCTGAAGTAGATCCCTCTCCAGTTTCCCCTTTTCTATTTTTACAATAACTTGATTTACATTTTTTAAATGCCTGTGCTGGGGCTTGAACTCAGTTCCTGGGTACTGTCCCTTAGCATGTTTGCTCAAAGCTAGTACTCTACCACTGGAGCTACATCACCACTTCTGGCTTTTTTTGTGGATAATTAGAGATAAAAGTCTCACAGACCTTCCTACCAGGGCTGGCTTTGAATCATGATCCTCAGATCTCAGCCTCCCGAGTAGCTAGGTTTACAGGCGCGAGCCTCCAGCACCTGGCCAACATTTTTAGAGTATTTTAAGATGGGCAGTACTCTGGGACACACCCACCTGTGTCACTGGATCCCCTGGACCTGAGCTGGGCAAGCGCACCTTCGGTCTTCTGTAGGGGTCCCATGATCTGGCTGTGGGTTTCCTCT
Source organism: Dipodomys ordii (assembly GCF_000151885.1). Taxonomy (NCBI): domain Eukaryota; kingdom Metazoa; phylum Chordata; class Mammalia; order Rodentia; family Heteromyidae; genus Dipodomys; species Dipodomys ordii. Next base: position 649,066 of record NW_012267240.1, on the reverse strand, counting down.
TGAGGGAAAAATGGAGATTGGTTTGCTATTGTTTTCCTTGCTGTTGTTTACTTATTATTCCTAAGAGCTGTGGGGAGCAGAGGAGCTTCTAGAAGGGGCTCCATGGCCACATGGGCTGTGCATGGACGGGCCTGCTCCCCATGTGTCCCTGCCCTGTGCCCAGGCTGCCCGGAGCTCCCCTTGGGGTCTCCCCATGGGCTCAGATCTGGTCCTGGCAGGTGGGTGGCAGGCCATGGAGCCCGGTGCCCCTCACATACAACCGTGGTTCAAATCCCATCTCTGGTGTCTTAGGAGCTTAGCTCAAATGTTCTGACCTCCGATTGCTCTGAGGGTGTGGCCCAGGGATAATCATGCAGAACACAAGTTTGTCATTATTATTATTAACATTATTGGTGAGATACTGTCTCAGTCTGTACTCAGACAGGCTCAGAAGTCATAATCTCCTGCCTCAGTCTCCAGAGCACTGGCATGACAGGCATGTACTAGCACCTTGACCGGTACCTGGCAGACAGAATGACTGTCGTAGCTACCATTATATAGTGCCTGCAGATCTCTGTTTCCATTCTACTATGTGTGGGCACACACACACACACACACACACACACACACACACACACACACACACGGCATACACACACACATGCAATTGTTATGTCTTGGGACACCACTGCTACATGAGGAAGTCCACAAAGTGCTGACATTGCTTGTCACCATTGGGGGGTGGGGAGTCGCTTCAGGTCTTCTCTAGCTCCTGAGCACTACAAAGTGTGTTTGGAGATGAAGAATAGTTTCAGGGCTGAGGAAGAAAGTTTACTGGTGCCTTCTGGGCATCTTCCCTCCCCCCCCACTCCAAGATGCAAATATACCTTGAACTATGACCTCCCAGCCTTCTCAATCTCCCTTCTCAATCTTCCCTCCCTCCAGCTACTTTAGTCAGAGGTCAGTTGTTCACACACTTATGGAAGAGAGGGTAGAATGGGTTCTTCAAGGGCGTGGTGAGCACAGATCTACCTCTCCTCACCTACAATCTCAAGGGAAGAGTGAAAGTTGACTGCTCTGCTTCTTACAGGGTGGGACCCTTCATTCTTCCCTTTTCTTGTTAGTCTTTAATTTAGGATGGTGAAAATTAGTCTTGCTACTATTGTGTGATAAAAATCCTGGGTTTATTTGCCCATAGCACCAGATTGCTGTGCCTTTGGGTTTTTGTTTTTGTTTTTTTGGGGGAGAGGTCTTACTATGCAGTCCAGGCTCACCTTGCCTCAGTCTCCTCCTGCCTCAGTCTCCCTAAGGTGAGTACCCCACCACGCCTAAACCTGGAATTCTTGTGTCTGTTTTTACACTCTTCCGTTTCCTCTCCTTTAGGCTATGTCTGTTGCTTGTATAGTAATGAGAAACCCTCTTGCCTGTCGAATTCCAGATTTCTGAATTGGATGGATGGATGGGCCTGGAAGGAGAAAGGCCCCTTAGTTCAGAATATCTGAGTCAGAGGGATCACTCTCCCATGAGAAGAGCGTATGTTTAGAAAACTATTTCTCCAGCTTTGCTTTTTTTTTTCTTTCAAAATTGTATGCCTCTGGACTATTTTTGGAACATATGAGGTTATGCAATAGCTCAGTTCCATGTAAATAAAATGACGTGAAGTTCCTCCCCACCCACCCTGGCCAGAGGTTGGATGTGAGCTACTTGAATGTTCTCTTTCTCTCCCTTCCTTCCTTCCATTAGTGATTTTTTTTTAATGACCATAAAAACATTTCCAGTGTCTGGACTCAGGGAAATAAAATCCTCTAAAATCCATCTCAGCACTATTCCCACTGATAACCCTTTTCCCTTTTGCTGACCGACTTTGTCAGATTTCTTTTCCAGCACCGGCATTTCTGTGTAAGATTCTGTCGGTCACCCTTGCTGTCTGGGGGTGCCTGCCAGGCTTTGGGGGTTTCCCACCAGAAACAGATGGTAGTTCTACCATCCGTGGGCTGGGATTCCAAAGTCACAGTGCCCTCACGGCTGCTAGGCCGTGCCTGGTTCCTGGGAGTCCTGGGTGTCCCCAGCTCTGGGGACATGGGACTCTGAACAAATTGCAGCTAGAATGGCCTTCCAGAAAGATCCACACAGGTCACTGGAGGTGGGGCCACCCCTGCTACCTGGACCCTGTTGATAGGAGCGACCACACAGGGAACAGTGTCGCAGTCAGCAGGTTTATCTTGTGTTAAAGTTTTACTAGCAGTCATCAAGTGGTGTTCACCCCGGCTCTGTGGCAAGTGCTGGGCAAACAGCATCTGATGCCTGAGCACACCCCTGCCTGGCTCCCCATGCCATACCACTTTATTCTGGTTCATGGTTGGAGGAGGTTTCGCCACAACTGGTTGGCCCTGTCCCTTCTGGGCCTGGGGTGAACCAGCATCTTGGTGGAACTGGTGTGGTGGAGCTGCTCCAGAGCTGCTCTCTGGAGAGGAGGCAAGGAGAGAGAGATGGTGTCTCTTTCCACCCCCCCAGGACATCCCCCCAAAGGCCTGAAGACCTCTCCCTTGGCCCTCCCTCTTAAAGGACCCCAGCACTGAGCCTCTAACACACTGAAGCTTTAAACCCTAGCCACCACAGTTGCCAAGTCTTTGACAAATGTTAAAATGCAGGCAACAGATCGCAATGGCTGTGGTATGGATGTGCAAGTGACGGCTGTGCGCTGGAGTCCAGACATAGATGGTTGCCATCTGTCCCCTCACACGCCTAAACTCAGACCCCTCCCACGCAGCTAATGTCCTGATGTAACTTCTAGAAGGTTTTGTTGCAATGCACAAGGATTCTGTAGTCTGGGCCCTGGGACTTCTAAGCATTTCCCTCACTGTTCATTACTTCAAGAGTGCTCTCTCTCCTCTCTCTCTCTCTGTCTCTGTCTCTGTCTCTGTCTCTCTCTCTCTCTCTCGCTGTGCTATACTGGGGCTCGAACTCAGGACCTCACACTCTCCTTTAGCTTTTCTTGCTCAAGGCCGGTGCTTTAACACTCAAACCGGACCTCCGCTTTCAGCTTTTTGCTGGTTAGTTGAAAATTAAGAGTCTCATGGACTTTTTTCTGCCTCAGATCCTAGCCTCCTGAGTTAGCTAGAGTTACAGGTATGAGCTGTTGTACTCAGCCAATGCTGATTTTATATATATATATATATATATATTTATATAAATCCTGAGTTAGCTAGAGTTACAGGTATGAGCTGTTGTACTCAGCCAATGCTGATTTTATATATATATATATATATATATATATATACATACACACACATATATGCTGCATTAATTTTCTGGGGTTGCCAGTGAAAAGTGTCACAGGCTGGGCAGGCTCAATAATAGCATTCTGTCTTCTGACAATTCTAGAGGCCAAGCTGTTCCTTTGAGGGCCTCTCTCTCCACCTGGAGACATGGCCTTCTCCTGGTGTCTCCACATGTCTTCCCTCTGTGGCTACCTGGACTCCAATTTCCTCCTCTTACAAGAACACCAGCCAGACCAAACTAGGATGGGGATAGGGGAATGATGTCATCTCAATGTAATCCGCATCTTAAGACCCAGCTCCAGCTGGAGATGGGGCTCAAGTGGTGGAGTGCCCACCAAGCCTGCTTTAGCATGCCTGAGCCCTGGGCTCCATTGTGGAGATAGTGTGGCGAGGGAAGGACTTTGTTCTAAATAGGATCCCATTCTGAGATGTGGGGGTAGAGCTTCAGCATGTATTTGTGGGGGATCACACCTAGCCTATATGTATTTTTTCTTATTTCCTGAGGAAAATAAGCAAGCAGTCCTATGTCTCACTGAACAGTTTTGGCACAGTAAAAGGAACAATGGACAAAATGAAGACAGCCCATGGATTGGAAGAAAAGTTTTGCAAGCTATATGTCTGATACAAAATTAATATTCAAATATATATATGTATATATGGAACACACACCATGTAATAGCAATAACTAAATAAATAACAAATCACCCAATTAAAGTGGCCCACTGGGCACTCACAGCCTACTCCCATAATCCTAGCTACTCAGGAGGCTGAGATCTGAGGATAGCAGCTTCAAGTCAGCCTAGACCAAAAAGTCCATGAGACTCTTATTTCCAATTAAGCACCAAAAAGCTGGAAATAGAGCTGTGGGTCATGTAGTATAATGCTAGTCTTGAGCAAAAACCCAACAAACAAAAAAACAAGCAAGAAGCACAGGGACAGTGCCCTGGCCCTGAGTTCAGGTCCTATGACCAGCACAAAATAAATAAAATAGATAGATAATTAAATAAAAGTGACCCAATTAAAAATGGTCCACACCTGGACAGGGCAAGGCCACAGAGCTCTACTTTATTCAAAGAAGCCATCAGCTCAGGGCTGAGAGGGCAGATAGCAGATAAAATGGCAGCCATCTGGCCTGCCAGTCAGCCTTAGGCCTCAAGCTCCACAGATAAGAGGCCGAAGCCAGGTCACCCCAATCCAAGAACCATTTCAGAGATCTTGCTAATTAAAGGGGTCTGCAGACACAGGCCTAGGGACCTCACCTGCAGTAGTTAGCCAGGAAGGGTTAGCTGAGGGCCAGGATTTCATGGCAACTAACACCTGTCCCTACAGCAGGGCAATGGAGTTGTGCAGGGATTTTTGTTTTTTAAGGCCGAGGAAATGTTCTGTCATCCAATAGAGATGCATTGCATCTGACAGGTCCAGTACAGTGGTGTGAGCTACCATCTTTCTCTTCACTTAAAAAATCCCTGTTAATTGAAGGTAAGAGCCTCATGGACTTTTCTGCCCAGGCTGGCTTTGAACTGTGATCCTCAGATCTCAGCCTCCTGCATGAATAGCTGGGAATTCAGGCATGAGCCACTAGTGCCCGGCTATGACTCCTAATACTCTTCAAGGCAGTCCTGAAGTGCATGTCTTCTTTCCATCAGGCCACTGAAGAAGCCATCTCAGGGAGACCACCCAGGCCTCAGTATCCGTTTTTCCTCAAAGAAATTGGCCTCCCGCCTCTCTTTGAAGGCAGCGTTTCATCTTGTAATTAGAGGATTCCTCGGTTTCTCTAATGACACCAACGTGCTGGGCTGGGCCTGGGGTGTGTGTGCACCATCCCGGGGAAATCACCATTTAGGTAACGGCAGCCATTCCCCAGGGGTCCCTGTGAGAAAACCATGGTGAATCAACCCCGGGCATGCCTGTGCCCTGCCAGGGGCCGGAAACAGGTGAGATGCTAGGGCAGGGAGCAAATAGGGAGACACCTGCGCACACCTCTGCCGAGGCTCACAGAGGCCTCTCTGCAGAGGACTCAACTGTCCTTAGTGCGGGCGACAGGGCTGATTTGTGAAGGAGCATAGTGACCCTTCAATTCGAGGATCCAGGCCCCTGCCCCAGGGGCAGCCGTCGGAGCTGGGAGCTGGCGCCTGTGGGAAGGAGCCATCAGTCCCTCTGGTGCCACGCGGGATTTCTCAATCTAACTTTGTTTAGTTTGGGGGAAAATATGCTGTGGGGTTTGGAGAAAAAAAAATTACTGTGGTGTCTCCGACTCCCTCCCTAGGGAATGGCCACTTGCAGAGAAGTTTCACCATTCCCCGTAAAACCAAAAAAATGAGGATGCCAGGCAGACATTCCATCTCTTTTCTCCATCTCCTCCTGCTCACTGTCTCCCACGTCCTTTGTCTGTGCTGACCGCCCCCCTCCCCTGGCTGGATGCCATGCTGAGAAATAACTCCATGGTGGAGCTGCTCACCCTCCTCACCTCTCCTCACCTGGGCTTGGGCTTTGCACAGGTGGTAGGGTAGCTCCTGCCTCCTCCCGGCAGCTTCTCCCCCCACCTCCGATTGTCCCTTGGTCCCTTCTCCATGGGGACACTTGTCACTCTTCACCCACCACCCATTGCTCCCGAGTTCATGGGTAAATGGTTTTATTTTACACCTGCCCTGCAGGTCGAAGGTCAGCTCACACTCGGACACACGCACTGAGGTTCCTGGGGTCCTGTGGTGATTAAAGCACATCTTCTCCCCACCATTTGGCTCATTCTGCCCCCCCGGGTGCTTCGGGAAGTGAGCGGGACAACTCGGGGATCTGAGTTCCCTCACATGCTTATGCTCCTGACTCTTAGAACCTGGGGAGCCACCTCTCTCTTGGCCCAGCAGCTCCTGCCACTCCGGTGCTCTGTAACCAGGCCACAACCAGAGGGCCGGCCTCAGATGCAGGGTAGTTCGTCATTCCCTGCCCTTCTTCCACTTCTGAGAGTGACAGGGTGCATGGGACAAGCCCAGGACACGCGACCCTGCCTAGTTCTGTATCTCAGGACAAGTGGGGGTAGGAACAATGTCTCCAGCTTCTCATCTAGCTCCTGAGCGTGGTGTAGATGTAGCCTGTTGTAGTCTGGGCTGTTAGGTCTAGAGACAGGGGCGGGAGAGTCTTACTCTCTGCCGAACTGCTCTGACCTGCATCCCCCTCATGGAGGGTAGAGCGGCTACAGGGGCCCAGATGGCTCCTTCTGTCCACGCTTAGCCCCACATTCTGCACACCCTGGTCAGCTGAAGTTTCAATGGCCTTGACGTTAACCTTTGCCCATCTCTAGCATCTAAGCTAACACCTGGCCAGGCCCATGAGGTTGTGTCCAGAAGCAGACCCGATTGTGCTGCCTGGCTCTACTGGCTGTGGGCGTCTTCTGAGCGCTTGCGTGGCAGGTCCCTTGCTGGGCCAGCAGCTTTCAGGCCCCACAGGGGCGGCGTAACTCTGTCCTTGGGAGTCTGGGCCCGGGCAGCCTGGAGGAGTAGCGCGTAGCACGCTGGCCTGGTGTAGCATCAGCAGAAATACAGCCAGAGCCGCCCATGCTTGGCCGAGAAACCAGATACCAGCCCTGGGCAGGAATTCGCCCCAGGGAACTTGTTGCTTAACTCTCTGGTCCCTTGGGCGCCCGCCTCCTCCAGAGGCCAAGCCAAACAGGGGCCGGGCTGGCCAGCCAATGTCAGCTGGCGCAGGGAGGAGGTCGGCAGACCTTCAAGACGCCAGGCACCCAGCAGAGCCCAAAGCGGGCTGAATAGCTCGTTTCCCCTGATGTGAATCGTCTAGCACCGCCCCCACCCCTGAGGGTGAGGGGTGAGGCAAGACCACAGGACACGGCAGGACAGTTAGAGACCTAGCAGGGAAAGGAAGACACCTTTGACTACAACTGGACTAGATGCCGAGAGACTGTAGTCAAGGACCAGCCAGCCCTGAGGCATAGAGCTGGGGTTCATGACTTTTGCCCCTACTGGTCAGACAGCTTACTCCCTTATTGGGGTCAGGGGTGAGGGGAGGTGAAGGGTTTGTTTCGCTCTCTAATGGGAAGAGTAAGGAGAAGAGCAAGAGGAGGGTGTCTGAACAGATGGATGCTTCTGAGATATCAGCTGGGCAGGAAATCTACACGGGAGCACACAGGCCAGTCAATTGTCACAGGTGGTCTCTGCTCTACCCTGCACTGCCAGCACTGGATGGCTGGGAACCAGCACCTCCACGGCGGTGGTGGTGGTGTGTCGTCCATCGGGATTCCTTCTCTTCACACATGCCAGGGTGGCCACGATTGGGACCAACTTGGGGTAGGTCAGGTGTAAGTAAGAAATAGTTCTTAAGAACCTAAGTCCAGCACCACAGGTCTCCAGGGGCCTTGGAAGAATGAGTGTGTGTGTGGAGGGGAGAATGCAGAGCGGGGGTGTCCCCAGTGCCTCTCATCTGCCCTCTGACTTGCACTGAGTAACGTGGAGCACTAGCTCAGCACGGCCTCCCTGCCTCCGCGCCGAGGCCAGGTTGAACAAATGGCCCATTGTGTCACTTTGATTCCTTGCCAGCCAGTCCCCAGGACAGTAGCTTGGTGGAACTTGGACTTCTCCAGAAGGCAGAAAGGCAAAGGCCAAGGGTCAGATGGGTGCCAGGAGGTCCAGGAGCACGGCCCCCCACCTGCCAGACACCAAGTCTAGGTTTTCTCTTGGTAGTCTTAGCTTTAAGGCTGTTCCAGGAAAACGTGGGGAAGAACGCAGGTTGGCAGTGAGTCACAGGCCTGGGCTCTGCCCAGCAAGGCACAGGCCCTAGCCCAGCTCCCCAGTCACCCACAGGCTGGGCTGGTGGAGCGTGAGATACCAGCCCTGCTGTGCACATGTGGGCCGAAGTCCTCCCCTGTGAGGCTCACACCATGGTTCCCTGTGTGGACTGGAAATCCTACACCCCAGGTTCACACCACTGTTTCCTGCGTGGACTGGAAGTCCTCCCACTGCGAGGTTCACACCATGGTTCCCTGTGTGGACTGGAAGTCTTCCCCTGTGACACCACGGTTCCCTGTGTGGACTGGAAGTCCTCCCACTGTGAGGTTCACACCATGGTTCCCTGTGTGGACTGGAAGTCCTCCCACTCGCAGGTTCACACCTGGGGTTCTGAGCTACACAGGCTGCCTGCCCCCACACACTCAAGCAGATCCTCAGAGCCTCCTGAGCCTCCCTGCAGTCCTGGCTCCAGGCTTCAGAGCTCTGTGTGTGGACATCCCCTCCAGGGAGGACAGACACTGGAGCAGGTGGCCGCTGAGGTCCTCGGGGTCTCTGAAGATGGAGGGTGTTTGGTCTCTGGTCAGCCACTCTGCGTTCCTCAAAGCAGGCCACAGCCAGACCCCCCCCCCCCCACCCAGGGGAACGGCTTGCTACATCTTTATTAGTGAATCCAGAGAGTGTGAAAGGCAGAATGCAGAGCAGTGGAGGTTGCCACCATTCGTCCTGGGAGGAATTTTTCACTTCCTTTTAAACAAGCAGAAGGTGCAGCTGTGGAGAGCGAGAGTCTCTCTTGTTAGTGTCAGTTATCTTGGAAGGCAGATTTGAAGAACCAGGTGCCAGGTCCTGAATTCCAATCCACCCATGGTGTTCAGAAAAGACTAGGGATAGCCTGAACACATATTGGATTTTCTTATTCCAAATATTGCCTGCTCCCACCATACACAATCAGTTCTCCCACAGACCCTGCCATTCTGCGCAGGGTGAGGTGGGGCTGGATGGAGCCTGAGGTCCAGGGTACTGGCCAGGTGTCTCCCAAGCAGATCTGCACTGCCCATCGGGTCCTGCAGAGACGTCAGGAAGCAGAGACAGGGCAGCAGAGAGTGCCTAGTGTCTGAGTTTCCACAGTCAGGTTTGGGGCCTTTCCTTGAGGTGTGACCTGCAGAAGAAATAAAAACACTCACCGGATCAGCCACCTGCGCACAGCAAGTGACTTACATACACCCGGTGACAGAGTCTTTGAGAGGCTTCTGCTGCCCAGAGCACTGGGTGCTGACCTCAGTTGAGGTGCCCGAGGGACCAGGTAGGCAGGGAAGAGCCAGGAGCAGCGGGTTGGGGGCCCAAGGGACAGAGACCTGGTAGGGAAGACTTGGGGTGGGTTGAGTAAGGACAAGATTGGATGGCTGGGATGGGAGGGGCCTTGGGCCGAGGGAGCACATGGAGGCCTCGACACAGCTGAGGTCCGCCCTGGGAGGTGTTGAGCTTGGGTGGCAAAAGCAGGCTTGGGACTCAGACTATTTTCGGAAAGGAGCCCTAGTGTGCACTTGCAGTGCTGGAGCCAGGTAGAGGGCTCTCCGAAAACATGGCTGGGCGTGTTAACGACTGGGTTCAGCCAGGGTTAGGCTGCCCTCAGAGACCTTCCGGTCAGAAAGGTCATAAGGGTCATGGCTGCAGCTACCAATGAAGGTGGAGGTGAGGCGGGACCACAGGGTACAGGGCGGAGCTGGGTGGGCCACGGGTCAGGGGGATGGGAGGGAACTATGAGCAGGCAGGGCCATATTGTCCTGAGGCAGGAGGACGCAGGACCCCCAGGCCCCAGGCAGAGTGAAGGAGAGGAGAGGGAAAAGTCAGAGGTGGGGAACAGGTGGGAACCAATTCGTATAGAACTTGATTGCCCAAGGGAAACTGCTCCACTAGGAAACTTGAACTTGACTTGGCCAAGTGAGGGCAGGCAGCTGGATTGAGAGGGGACAGGGATAGAAGAGGGACTGGCTCCTCCTGGCTGGTGGGAAGCTGGCACTGCCTTGCTGAGCACAGGCTGGGAAGAAGCACCCAGGTTTGTGCAGCCAGGTTTGTCCTTTATACAAGCCTGCTCATTCTTTCCATCTTGCTACATAAAAAGATTATTCTTCCCAGCTCCCACGGATGGACAGACAGCTGTTCCACCCTGGGAGACCCTTCCATCGGGTCCTTTTGTCTGCGTGGGTTTTTATTTGGTTTTGACAGCACTGCAACCCCCCTGGGCGTATCTCTTGGTATTCTGCCATATTTAACACTCTAGCACGCACATTTTTCTGCATGTTGGATCTATTCTGGCCATTATAAATGTTCCTATTTTCACATATATTTCTATAAAGAGCTCACTTACCTGATTTTTTCCTTCCCTTCCCAACAAGCTGAAAATGTTTTCTCCCCTCCCTCTCTCCATTTCTTACCTTCCTCTCTTTCCTGTCCTCTCTGACTGCAGGAGTCATGAAGAGGTTCTTTAACACCAGCAATGTCTTCATAAGACCCCCTTGAAGCTTTCTAGCTGAGATGTTGAGGCACTTTCTGGTCAGAGAGAGATTTCTGGAGGAGGAGGGTCTGCATGGATGGAGCAAAGTGGAAAGCAAGGCTAGCCCAAGGTGTGTAAGGCATTTGCTGTGAGTCTCAAGACCAGAGACCCTCAGCATCAGCAAACGAACACACATTCCATTGAAACAGAAAAGAATGTGTGGTCTGACACTTAAGCTGCATCTGACACTTGGAAAGAGAGAGCTGTGGTACATGGTGTGTTCCTGGGCTGCATCACGAAGCCTTGTGCCTTCTGCTGGCATCATTAGAAGGGAGGTGGGTGGGTGTACTCAGTCTCCCTCTCCCTCTCCCTCTCTCTTTCTCCCTCTCTCTCTCTCTCACACACACACACACACATACAGACTCTGTCTCTGTTTCATCTCTTTCAGCCTGTCTCTGCTTTTCTGTGTCTGTCTCACACATACACATGTACACAAGGTCTCTCTGTCTCTTTCACCATCTCTGCCTCTGTCTCTCACATACATGCAGAGTCTCTCTGTCTCTCTTCCATCTTTTCTGTCGGCCTATCTCTCTGCCTTTCTCTCCATCTGTCTGTCTCTCTTTCACATAGACACACATGTATACAGTCGCTCTGTCCTTTCTGTTTTTCTCTCTCTCTCTCTCTTGCACACACACAGAGTTTCTTTGTCTCTCTTTCACCTTTTCTGTCAGCCTGCCTCTCTGCCTTAGCCCATTGACATTCTGGAGTATTCCTTGTTCATGAGAACGTGTATCCTCTGTCTGGTGTTCTGCGTTGTCCCCAGCTTGGTGGGCAGTTTCTCCCCAGGCCTCCAGGAGCTAGGCACTATCCCTGGGCACAGAGACAGACCCTCCTGCCCTTGAGCTCACCAACAGGGTTCACATACATACAACCAGGTAGCTTTGTGTTCCTATTTCTCTGTTTCAGTCTTGTACTTCCTTGTTTTCAAGTTAAGACTACAACTCTGGTCAGACTGCCGCTAGTTCACACCTATCATTCTAGCTTACTCAGGAGGCTGAGATCTGAGGGTCATGGTTCAAAGCCAGCCAGGACAGAAAAGTCCACAAGACTCTTACCTCTAAATAATTATTAAAAAGCCCAAAGGAGAGGAGTGGCTCAAGTGGTAGAATTCCAGCCCTGAGCAAGTAAGCTAAATGTGTGAGCCCTGAGTTCAAGCTCCAGTATCAGCACACACACAAACACACATGCAAAAGAATCCAACCCTGGTGGACTTCATTGCAGAGACTCATGATGAATGGGGCTCTGAGTCTTCATGCCTCAGCTCTTTCAACAGTGCCTCGAGAGCCCTGGACCCCTGTGAGTCCCCCAAGCTGTCTAAAGAACCCAGGGCTTCTGGCTTTGCTCGGCACATCAGCTCTGCCTTAGCTACGTGGGGCTCATTAGTCTGACCTCCAGGTCAGAGGCCCAGAGGAAGGACAGTGAGCTCACTCCCTAACCTAATTAGGGCACCGTGGCTGGTTGCCCTGGGCTGGAGGAATCCACCCTCGGTGGCCTGGCCTGTGAGCTGGTCTCCTCTTCAGCCAGCAGAACCCAAGCGTGGGGGCAGAGTTCTGTAGGGAGGGTCCCCAGGCTGGCTCTGAGGAGCCACCACCCCGCCAGCTCCAGCAGTGTGGCAGCTGGTCTGGTGTCCACCCACCCTGCTAGCCACATGCTCCTGCCCACATGGCAAGAGTTTTGTTTGGCCATGATATAATGAGCTGTACAAGATGAAAAACCAGCAAAATACCACCTTATTGACAGCCATGTCCCTCCCCCTTTCCCCCCCCCAAACTTTCCCTTCACAATGCCAGCCTCCATATCTTTCCAATTACCAGCCACCACCATGGACCACGGGACACAGCGAGGACCAGAGCTCACTGGCCACCAATGGGCCCTGCCGGCCTGGTTGTCCATTACAGGCTTTGAGGGCGATGGGAGCTGGAGAACACTCAATTCACTTTCCTAAAACTGCAGACATTTAGAGATATCTCCAAGTGAACCGGATGCTTTGGCTCACATCTGCAATCCTAGCTGCTGAGGAGGCTGAGATCTGAGGGTCACAGTGCAAAGCCAGTGGGCTAGGAAAGTCCTTGAGACTCTTATCTCCAATGAACCAGCAAAACACTGGAAGTAGGGCTGTAGCTCAAGTGGGAGAGCACCAGCTTTGAGTTAAAAAAAAAAAAAAAGCTCAGGGACAGCACCCAGGCCCTGAGTTCAAGCCCCCAAATAGGGCATGCCTATTAAATACACAGTGATTTCTTAACACATGTAAGTCAAATGGCTCCTTCCTCCTAAATTACCTCCTCCTATAGCCATTCTTTTAGACCTACTGAGCATAGATTTAATTACTGTCATATGCAGTGAGTCTCTGTCTTTTATCAAGTTGCTTTCCTGAAAATTTTATGACACAGTGAATTGACTTCAAGTAGATTACATTTTACCTTCTGAACAAGGTAAATGGGAGTTTTATTCTTAATGTCAAATACATTTGAGATATGACCAGAATATGTCACAAAAGCAAAAAGACGATACTTTTTAAATCTGCGCAATCAATTACACTAGGAAAATGAAGGCCTGAGTCACTGAAAATGGGATTAAGTCAATTACTATGTATTTTATAGTAACAAAGTTTGTGTGTGTGTGTAGTGTGTGTGTGTGTGTGTGTGTGTGTGTATTTATGTGTGTGAAATATAAAACACCCACTGCACTGGATGTGGTCTGCACAGATGGCATTATAAGTTCACATTCCTTCTCTCACTGGATCAAGTGGAGTCCTTAGGCCTAAAATCTCTCCCACCTACCTCCCGCCCTGTCCCAGCACTGTATCCTTCACACAAGCTCATGGCTTTGCCTTGGTGTCTTTATTCTCCATACCTGTTCAACCGTGCTCATCCTGCCCCCTGTACCCCGGGACACCCCACCACTCCTTCAAGGCTCGGCCCTCCCATCCTGACTCTCCTCATGTGCCAGCTGTTCAGGAAAGAGGACTCAGCCACCCTGAACTCATGCTCATCCTGTGCTAAACCATGGGGTCCAATTCCCCTTGGTGCCAGGAGGGGAGGGGGAAGACACCGGGTTTCCATGGGCCTTCCCTGTACTAGGCATTGCGTCTGACATGGTCACACGTGATCACTCACTGAATCCTTTCAACAAACTCACAGGGTTGGTGTTAACATTTCCACTCTAATAAGTGAGAACAGAGGATAAGGAGCTGGTCTGAAGTAACTTAACTAAGAAGTGAAGCCAAAACACAAACCCAGAGAACACACAATAAATCAACCCTCATAAATCAACGGCCACAGATCATATTAACACATTGCCAGGTCCCATTCAACAAGTCAAGAGACTCTGGTGGGCATGTGGTTTATGGGCCAGTGTTTTCAGAGCTGCAACAAAAAATGAATCTCCATACTAAATAAATCAGTGTAGAGCATGGCAAAATACATAAGGCTTTTTAAATCATCCTATACATTTTTGCCATCCTGTTAACAAGCATGATGATCCCTGAATGAAAGGGTAACCACACAACAATGTAATCTGTAAACCCAGAGGAGAAATTTAAACTATTTTAACAACTCACACCCAGCAGTACGTAACAATACAACTGCACAATGCTTAAAGACGCACTCTGACAAATGCGTTGTTAGAGAATGTTGTCATTGTGTGACTGTTGCAGAGTGTTCTTATGCAAACCTGCGTGGCTCAGGCTAGTCTCTCAGCACCATAAGACTCATGAGGCTGCTGTTGGAGTCACTGCTCACCATCTATGGTTTTATAGAAAACTTCATTTTACATAAGTTGGAATAAGTTCTAAAATAACTACAAAACTCAGTAACAAATTTATTTTCACTGTCATGTCTGTATTTATGAATCCTTTGTGCTGTGCTTTTTAGCGATGGGCAGTGTTAGTGGGTTTGTTTGCAAGTCTTATGCTATGAGGTTACTATGGCTGTGTTGCTGTCCAGTGATGGTTCATCTCCACTTTATTACAGTCTTATGGGTCCTCCATTGCCTGAGAGATTGTTTTGCAGTGCTTGACTGTGAGTTAGGCCAAAGATGCCACATTCCTGGAATGCAAGGATAGTTCAACATGAGAAAGCCAATGCAATTTACCATGCAGAGCTAAGTGGGGGAAATGATCATCTCAATATACTAAAAAGGCATTTGATTTCAAGATTCACAGTTCATTCTCAATAAAACCTGCTAATTCACAAATACCCACAGTCACAATTAACAACAAACTAATAAAGTTTCTCTCATTAAAGTCAGGCAACCAATGAGGTCATTTGCTATTGTTACTACTGGTAAATATTTTTCTAGAAATTTTTATACATTAAAGCATACAGAAGAAATAAAGTCAAAATGGATAAAAAGCATTATTTGTAAGCTTCCTGATTTCTCTCAAGAAATAGCCTAAGTAGAATCTAATATGTTATATATGTTAAACTAAATTAGGCCCAAACCTGCTTTCATATGTAGCAAGCTGTAATCTAATTTAGCATTAAAAACAAACTACACCCTAAATTAAGAGCCCACTCCTGTTACAGTAGGTGAGTCTCAATCAATCATAGCCCCTGAGCCTCAGCGAATCACAGGCTAACAACTGACCAGCTCACACTCATAAAAGGGGACTGACCAGTTGTACCCAGTCCCACTACTTCTGCTTCTCAGTTCCTTTTTCTCCTTATAAATATCTTGTCCATGTCCTGGTTCAGGATGCTGCCAGATTCATAAATTGTTCTTTGCCCACATAAACTCTGCCAAGTTTAAGTTGTCTAAGATTTTTCTTTGAATACATGCATCCTATAGAGGAACTTCTAGGGTCTTCTGCACTGTGCAAGTGAAGAAACAAAGAGAGAAAGAAGGTCAGGTCCTGCTCAACCAGACATCTAATGATAGCATTGAGACTTGAACCAGAAAATCACATCCAGGACCTTGGATCTTCTCTCCTAACCAGCACACCAACTGACTTTACTTGTTTCACTCTAAAATTTAGCTACTATTATTATAACAACGCAAAAAGTATTTTTTATATGTTAGTTATAGTCAATCAGCAATATATTTAAAAGAATAATCACATTCAAAGTGGTAAACATTCTAAAAATCTTCAGAAATGAGAAACATAATGCTTCTCATCACATTTTTGAACAAATGAAAGAGTTAAACAATTTCCTGGATGAAAGGACAAATCATAGGAAGATATGAAAGTTTACAAGATAATTTATACATTCAATATACTCGTGATTAAGAATTTGAAGGGACTTCATTTTTTTGGGTTCAGCAAAATGATAGAAATATTTCATTTGCAAGAAAAAATGAGAACAGTAAAAATTGGAAAAATGGAATAAGATGACATGACTCATGTTGGCAGAATTCAAACTGTTTTATAGAATCATAATAATTTACACTGTTAGAATTTCATATCTAGTCATTTTGAGGAAATAAAAGGAAGGTCTGAAAAAGACAAATATGTTTAGTATATGAAAGAGACATTGTTTCAATAAATGTATTGCTTCAATAAATCATTTGGTAAACATTTTCTCAAACTAAGTGCAAAGAAAGTGTCACAAGAGAAATAGTAGCTTTCCTTTTGTGTGCATTTAAAATATATGTCAAAAGCATAACTAAAGACAGGCATGGGGGTGCATACCTGTAATCACACCTTTTGTGAGGCTTAAATGGGAAAATCATGAGTTTGAGGCCAGACTGGGGTCTATAGTGAGACACTATCTCAAAAATAAAAAGGGAAAAAAGTAACCAGTAAGTTAAAAGAAAGGACATAAGCATACGTAACATACCATTTGAACAAAAACACAAGGAAATAGGAGATGGAGATTTATGGTTCAGCGTTGAGTACACAGGAAGAAGGACAAACAGGTTTGTTGTCTTCAAGGAATATCCAGGTAGGTGTGCATCTGCCAGGCAGTAAGCAGAGCACAGAAAGGAAGAGTGCGAGGTGGGGAGCTGGTGGACAGGTCTTTGTAGTTAATTAAAACAAAAACGGAAGTCCCTATAAGAACAACTTTTTACTGTGATTGAGAATCCATTTAAGGATGTTGTGCATAAAAAGCAAGGATACAAGTTGCATAGATAATACAATTTAAATTTATAAGAGAAAAAGGAAAATACTGAAAATTAATAGCTCTTTCATGTTTCAGCATGGTAGAATTGAGAGATTTTTGTTCCTGTACGTTTTTCTATACTTCTTATTTTTCTCTCTTCTTTGTTGTCAGTTGGTTTTGGTTTTAGTTTGTTGGGAGTTTGTTTGGAGGAGATTGGTTGTTCTTTGTATGTATGTATGTATGTATCTCTATCTATCTATCTATCTATCTATCTATCTATCTATCTATCTATCTATGCATCTATGCATCCATCCATCCATCCATCCATCTATCCATCTATCCATCTATCTATCTATCTATCTATCTATCTATCTATCTATCTATCTATCTATCTATCTATCTATCTATCTATCTATCTTGTGCCAGTCCTAGGGCTTAAACTTACCACCTAGGGGCTATCCCTGAGCTTCTTTTGCTCAAGGATAGTGTTCTACCACTTGAGTCACAGCTCTACTTCCAGCTTTTTTGTGGTTCATTGGAGATAAGAATCTCATAGACTTTCCTGTTGGGGCTGGCATTGAGCTGAGATCCTCAGAGCTCAACCTCCTGAGTAGCTAGGATTATAGGCATGACCCACCTAGCTGGGCCTCTGTTGTTGTCTTTTGTCACCATGTACCCCAGGCTAGCCTGGAATTCACTATCCTCCAGACTGCCTCCCAAATGCTGGGATTACAGGTACGTGTCACCACATCTGTAATCCTATTTTCCTTGACAAGTATCTCTACATCCAAAGTAAAGACTTTTTTGAAATACTGGATAAGAGCTATTTAAATAAGCACACTCCTTAAAAATTAAATTGCCAACATAAAGGCCAATTCTCCCTCACTCCAATGCTTCAGTTACTCTACTAAATCAGGACCAAGTCGGACTCATCCCTGGAGGGCTGAGAGGCAGAGAAAACCAATAGTACACTACAAGGTTGATAATAACCTGCATGGTCTTCCAGTCTGAGGCCTGGGTCCTGTGTACCTGTTTAGGGAAGGGTGTCCAAGGCCTTCAGGAGAGATAGCATTTTGTGTCCTGCAACTCCTACTCTGGGTAGCTTCCTTCCCCACCAAAAATAAACAGTACTCAATGGAAACTATGAAATATTTGACAGAACTTCACAGACAGAGCAACAGGCCAAGTAAGTGTGAACATTTCATATGAGAACTGCCTTTTTGACCCAGTCACTAATATTTATCAGACCACAGATCTAAATGTTTGGACAAAAATTGTAGAAGAAGCAAAGACTGGCTTCTGCTCAGAGGGGATCCCGGGGTGGTGCTGGCTCTGTCCGCCCAGAGTGCAGGTTACTACCTCGAGGTACGAGAGTGGACGAAAGTATCTGACCACACCCATGGCTTATTGGTGACATTTTCCTCCTTCATTTTGTTTTTGTGTATGTGTGAGCTTAAAACCAGAGGTTCCACTCCCTTCTTTGTCTCCTCCTTCCCTTCCTCCTTCTCTTCCTCCTCCTCTTCCTCTTCCTCCTTCTTTCCTTCTTCTTCTTCCTGTAGGGATTAGATGGTCTAGGTTTTGAAAATGGACATGAGAATTAACTTTGGTGATTGGATGGTCTCAGGTTTTGGAGGTCGCCCGGGGTGTGCGGGCTGGATCTGGCTGTAGCAGTGGAGTGTAAGTTCTCATCCTCTCCATGACCCCTCACTGTAGAACCTCCACCATAAACACAGGACATCTGATCTGTGCCCCCTGCCTTGTGAGGCTGGACACCAAGGCTGCCAGAAACTCCAGTGCCCTTCTGTTCTTCGAAGTAGGCTGTACCCTCATTGTATCCTCCGATACAATCAGCTGGACCTTCTCCCAAGACTTGGACTAGCCTCCTCCCCACACCATTCTCCTCTTTATACCCACCCAGATTTTTATTTTGTTTTTTTCTGGTACTGGTCCTTGAACTTCAGGCTTCACAATGTTACTCATTAGCTTTTTTTGCTCAAGGCTGCTACCCTACCACTTGAGTCACACCACCATTTCTGGCTTTGGCTGATTAATTAGAGATAAGAATCTCATGGACTTTGCTTCCTGGGCTGGCTTTGAACCTCAATCCTCAGATCTCAGGCTCCTGAGTAGCCAGGATTATACTAGTGAGCAACACACACCCAGCTCCACACAGACTATCACTGGCTCGTGTAAGGTAGGAAATGCACCTTGACTTATTTTCCTAAGAGGGTGGATATTGGTTACTAACATCACGTTCTTGTATGATGGTGTTGGTGAGAAGACAGCTTTTTTTTTACTGCTTTTCTGAATATATAAACAATTAGACCTAGTTTCAAAGCACAACCAAAAGCCCCAATTTCTTCTTTTTTGTCATGCCTTTTGTAATAAGAATTTTGAACTTTTTCCTCAATACTATTGCCACCTTGCCCTCCATCTTTGGCTGTGCAAATTGTCTCTGGACTATTCTTAAAACGTGCCAGCCATGCTAGGTCTGACCAAGAGGAACAGCAGAATTGACACTCCCCTCTTGCTTATGATCGCATTCACCATGACAGCGGCCCTCACTCATCACTCAGCTGTGTCTGAGGCTTCCCTGCTAGGTAGAGACGAATGCTGGTCTGGAGCCAGCCAGGCTCTGCCTGCCTCTGTCTGCCATCCTGGGGAACTGGAGTGGCCGGCCCTGTCCTCACCACCTCTCTTAGAAGGTCAGCTCTTCTCACCTTTCCGAGGGAGAGCCTGGTCTCTGCCACAGTCAAAAGGCAGAGGTGGGTCCTTGGTCTAAGTGTGCTCCTAAGTGTGTTGAGAAGAGCCACCCTGAAGGCTGTGGATACACAGGAGCTGACCACCCCTCGGGCTGCTGATAAACAAGCAGAGAGGCCAGTCTGCAGAGAATATGAAGGGTGCTACCAGAGGAGAGACTGCTCACAGGGCCAGGGTCAGACAGAGATAGAGACAGAGACAAGAGACACAGAGACATTGGAAGCAACCACTGACCCGCCAGTCTCCCTGAGTCTCCAGTGACCTGATACCTCTGAAATGTCTCTGTAACTCGACCCCTTTTAAATCTAAGACTCTTTGAATGTCCTTCGCTCTCTGTGACTAAGTCAAGCCTTTGAACCTCGTTGTGATGACTTTTCCTTCTTGGGTCTTCTCAGATGTCTGCACAGGAGGCTGAAAGTCCCTTCCCGTGTGGGAACTGTGACAGAATTCCATTCATAGATGACTTAGAAATGGAGTCATTCATTAATTTGTTCATTCATTTACCAATTTCCCTAGAGGTTTGTCACAGACAGAGAGAGTGTCATTCCGAATCGGGCAGGAAGCTGTGTCAGATGTGGAAGCAAGAACTCGGGTTCACTTTGTTCTATGAAGACGGTCACCAAGCCCAGGGCACCCCATATAGGAGGGCAAGGGGCCTCTGGTGTGCTGGACCAACCGAGACGCTCACTGCCCAGTCACTGTGCGGGACAGCCGTGGAACCCCAAGGAGTCCTCCCACCGACTGCAACCACACAGCATACAGACTTGGTGGGAAGGGACACAGGCTTTTTGGCTTCGGGGAGCTTTTGGCTTATCTTCAGGTTCTGGTTATTCATGTCCATCCCCATCCTTCATTACTACAAATAAATAAAATACCACTTAGAGTTCCACCTGGCAAGCGCAAGGAAGCAAAGACCATTTCCCTGAGGTAGATAGGGCCTGTGTCTATCCATAGTTCATCTGTGCTGTAGAAGACAGGAGGACAGAGCCAGACTGTTACTCTTCATGGAGACACCAAGTTGCAGAGGCCCTGCGGACCTCGGCTATCCTCCTCCATCATGCTATCCTCCCTCCACCACGCTTTCCTCCCCCTACCACGTTCTCCCCCCCCCCCACCACGCTATCCTTCCTCCATGCTTTACCCTCAGTTCTCCCTGAGCGCCTTTGGTGACACTTTTTCCTCTCCAGGAGCCCTTGGCATGGCACACAGGGATGTTCCTGTGGCCTTACATGGCCCCTCTGCAGGCCAGGGAGTGGGGTCCTGGGCACTGAGTTTCACCTGCAGGCCAGCTAGCAAGGCAGTACAGAGCAGACAGCAGGCCCAGTGGTCTGAAGCAAAGACCGAGGCAAAGGGCGGCTTTATGGCCGTGGAGGCAAAGATGAAGTCTGCTCTACCAAACTCAGCTTGGAGAGGAACTGGCCCAGCCACACAGAACCAAAACAGACAGCTCCATGGGAGGGAAGCCCATTGGTACACTGTTGGAGATTGGGGGAGGAATGGGCCCACACCTGGGGCCCCCCCGAGGGATTACAGGTACCATCAGCTCTGCGGCACAGCTAGCATGGTGTGTGTGTGGGAGGGTCCCATCTGACAATGTGTCACCCACATATATCCATTACTGGCATCTGCTATCAGCCACCCATCCTCTGTCATCTCTCTATAGTCTATTTAATCTCATCTGTGTAATTTCAATCATCTATAATCTATCATCTGACTTTCACATATACACACACACACCGACACCACATACACCATTTATCTATTACTATCATTTCATCTATTTAATGTTACTCATCTCTCATTATTGGCCTATCACTAATTTTTGCCTATTACCTGTATCTATCATCTACCTATCACCTATCAACTATTTAATGGATCATCTATCATCCATCCATCCATCCATCCATCCATCCATCTTTCCATCCATCATCTGACCATTGCTAGAGATAAGGCTGGGTGGACAGGAATAGAAGGCATTTGCGCAAATGGGTGTCAGAAGATTAGAAACAGAACATGTCTAGAACCTTAGAGGACTTTTCTCTGTTCACATGTTGTTCCATTGTTTATTCTCAAGATGCACGGGGTTCTTCGGAATTGGGAAAGGCAGGAGGGTAAGACACCACATTCTAATATAGGCCTCTGGCTCCTTTCATGGGACCCTGCATATTAATGTGCTCAAAGATGCCCAAATCATTCTTGTGCATGACCCGAGCAACAGAGAAGGTGGTTCTGGTGGCAATGCTCTAGATGGTCACTGGGAGACTAGGAGACAGCCTGTGCTGTTGTTCTCCTGTGGGACTCTCTGGCAACCATGAAGTCCCAACAAGGCCAGTCCTGCACCCCAGAGGGCTGGATCCCGGCCTGGCCCCACTGCATGCTGCCGGACTGGATCAAGGTGTGGCTGGCCCTGGTCTCTGTGCCTGAGCCACCTCCCCGTGAACAGCCTCTGCCGTGCATGTCCTCTGGCAGTCCCGGCCTTGTAGAAACTGGGTGAGCCGCCACTTGGAGGATGGGGTTGGAGAGGGAGAGTAAGAGTAACAGGCTGCCCTAGCAAAGCTAAGAAGATGGGTGGTAAGACCCAACCTTGTGCTGCAGAAGCTAGATCCCCCCACACAGAGATCCCTCCCCCAGATGCCTCCACAGATATCCCCTCCCCCAGATCCCCTCACAGAGAGATCTCTCCCCCAGGCTCCCCCACAGAGAGATCCCCTCACCTAGATCCCCTCCCACAGAGAGATCCCTCCCCCGGATCCCCCCACAGAGAGATCCCCTCCCCAGATCCCCCCACAGAGAAATCCCTCCCCCAGATCCCCCCACAGAGAGATCCCCTCCCCCAGATCCCCCCACAGAGAAAGCCCCTCCCTGGAGCCCACACAGGCCTGAAATGGGCGGTGAGTTGCACAGTGAGCTGCCTGTAGTGAGCAGACTCGGCCATGGCTGTAGGGAAAACCATAGCCAGGCGATGGGCAGCGCAGGCAAGGAAGGGGAAAGGGAACTAGCACTTGAGCTCATTGCATCACACGGACCCAGTCCTAAGGACGGTGGTAGGTAGTCCAATCACAGAGAGCAGGACAGGAAACAGTACAGGGGATGCCAAGGCGAAGCCAGGCTGCTTCTCTGGAGAAGCCCGGCCAAGCCTGGAGCTGCAGCTGAGATGATACGGTGGCTGTCTCACTTGGTTGGAGCGCTGCTCTGGGGAGAACTTAGGTTCAAACACTCCCCGGGCATGCACTCCTAGACACGATGAACACCTCTGGCCCGTAGCAGCTCAGAGCCAGGCCAGCCCCAAGGTCTTTTTGATCCAAGGACACAGAGGAGCCTCCCAAACTCCTGGCTTGGTTTGCAGGGAGCTGGCCGGTGTGTGAGCTTTAGTGTCCACTCGGAGCACCTCCTGGCACGGGGCGGTTTCTCTGGGTCCCGCAGGCTATGGACATCCCAGCTGGGTTAGGGAAGGAATTGGGGCTAAGGGAAGAACTTGGGGCATTAGGAGGGAGGGTAAGACAGGCTCAGCAGGGTAACCCGGGACCTTCATGTCTTTAGGACTTGTCATTCTAGCATCCCCGTGGGCCATAATACGCAACTTCCGGCCCAGACTGGACCTGCAGCATGCCTCCCTCTGCACGTCTGCTGTGCATGCTCTGTGCTGGACCATTCTTGCACCTTTTCTGCATGCAACACCTCCTCTCCGTTTCCAGGCCTCTGCGAGACCGATGGGCACACATGTGTTTGCAGTGGAATTCAGAGACAAGCCACAAACGGCCCAGCCCCCGTGGACCTGTGCGGGTGCGTGCGGATAATATTAGTTCAGAAGTTCATAAGTCAGAGCCTGGGGCCTGGCCTGACCACGGCAGAATCACAAGTCAGGACTGGACTGGATTGTTTCTCACCAGAGCCCCTGGCTATGATTTGATACTTAAAACCAGCAGTGTAAGCCAGCGGGCAGGTCACGATGGTAAATCATGGAGAAATCTAGAGCCAGTGAAGCCACAGTGGACAGAAGTGGAAAATAAAGAGGTGGCGAAGAGCAGGAATAGAGGAGGAGGCGGAGAGATGAGAAGTCTGGGGAATACAGAAGCAAGTGGGGGAGATGGGGAGGGGGTCCCTGAGGACCAAGTATGAGGTTCAGCCCAGCTGGGCAGGAAGGCAGCTGCACCTGGGATGTAGACCAGGTGGTGTTCCTCCTGGTGGGCACCTCTGTCACCAAACTGCCATTCCGATTAAGGACGAGGCAGGTTTGAGGAAGTAGCCTGGTCTACCCCGCCATGCTGGATAGAAAGTTTTCAAGACTCAGCCAGAAGGAGTCTGCACCCCACAGTTCAGTCAGGATTGGAGACCTGATGTGGGTGTCACCAGTCAGGGGGAGCAAGGGGTGGGTGGGTGGCCCTGGATGGAAGCTCACCCCCGGGGGAGGCCCAAGCAGGAAGGCCACTCTGGCAGGGCAGCGGAGATGGTGGAGGAAGGAGTGGGGGCAGGGGAAGTGGGGACAGGGGAGGTGGGGGCAGGGAAGCACAGCATGACTTTGAGAAGCAGACAGTGGGGGACAGTGCCCAGCCTCCCCGGGAAAGGAGCCAGGATGGTGACTGAACAGAGCAGGGCTCACAGAGATCCATGGGTCTCAGAGGGTGATGGGAGGTGGGCAGGCAGGCAGCAGGACAGAGGTGAATACAGGTAAGAATAGATGAGAAGCATGATTCAGTCCCAGCGCTGGGGATTGTGTACATGTGTGCATGCATATGTGTGCATGTGTGTGTGCGTATGTATGCACATGTGTGTATGTGTGTGTGTGTATGTGTGTGTGTGTTGCAAGCCAGGCTCTCTCCCACCTAGGAATTAATTTTCTCTACTGGTTTCAGCCTGGACATTTTCCCTCCCTCAGATAGTGATCTCTTTGAAGACCTGTAACTCCCCATAGTGTCACACATAGGAATCAGTGAGTGTGAAGAAGTGAGTCATGATGAAGCTGGCTTGCCCTCACTGGCTGCCTTTGATCGTCAGGATTACCTAGGCAAGTCTAGTGAGCCGGAGGGCCAGGCGTCCTGCATCTTTACAGAGCTGGACGGAGCCTCTGAAGGTCATCCACATTGACCTGGTCCTTTTGCAACTTAGTACAAAAAAGCTGGAGGAAAAAAACCCAAATTACAATAGAGAAATAAAATAATAATTATTTTGCAGAGAGGATATTGATTTACTTATTATTGTTATTATTGTTGTTGTTGTTATAGATCTGCTTGAGTAAGACCAAGCCGGAAGTTCCCCTGGTGGAAATTTGGTACCTTTGCTCTCTTAGCTTCATTCCAGCTTCCTCTGCCACTTATGATATGGGCACACAGTAAGTTCCTAAACACAGGCTACACCAAGTCCGCTAACCAGACAGAGGGCAGCACTGGAGCTGGCTTTATTGCCTGGCCTTGGCTAGATGGTTGACATGGACATAGTAGAAAATCAATCATCCTCTATCCTCAGTACTTCTCTTGGAGACGGAGGGGACTTAATTCTCACCCTTTCCTTTGAAACACTGGGTTCTGGTCTGCTTACTGCCCAGTGGAGATTCCGGCTTCCTGTGGCAGACCATTGATATGCACCTGGATCTTGTCTCTCTCCTCACATCAAACCCTAAGTTCCTGGAGAGTAAGAGCAAGGACCGAAGTACCTGTTGTTCCCAGCATGTCAAACACATTAGATGGAGAATGATTATTTGTTCTTCCATGAATACACAGTGCAGTGGTGCATGTGTGGTTGGCCCCTCTGGGCCTCAGCCTCCTCCCTGCCTGTGAGATGAGGAACGAGGGCCTCACTCTGGGTCCACACTCCGGCTTCCAATTTGGTGCCTGTCCAAACTTAGGGTTCGGCTTCCTGTGCAGAGCACAGACATCTGGGGAGAGTTAGCAGTGTCTCTAGCTTGGCTCAGGGCGTCGTGGATTTGTAGATGGAAAAAAATAAAAACCCAGATGAAATGGCTGAAGATGTGGCAAGTGCTCATCCTGACTTCTGAATCCTGTGACAGGTCCTCGAGTTGGGGAGACAGCAATGGGATGCCAGTGCTGAGGGTCCAGCCAGAGCACCGTGCCCCAGGAACCCACACCGTGCTGAGGGGAGCCACGACTGCCCTCGATGAACTATACCAGGAGAAAGACAGCACAGCCAACACTCAAGCTCTTCTCCAACAGCCAGTGGAGGGGAGCGGGGGGAGGGGGCTGAGAATGGCTGTGTTGTGATGAGGGAGCTTGGCTGGTCCAGGAGGGTCTGGCCAGTTCTGGGCCATGAGCCTGGGGCATCAGGAAGGCCAGCGAAGGGGAGGGGAAGGACGGAGAGGTGCTCTGGGTGCTGCGGGTTTGTTGCGTATGGACCAAGGAGGGAGGCCAGGTGTGTGTTTCTTGTGCTGCTAAGGAGAAGGGAGAAAATGGCTGTGGCAGAAGGGGGGATTTTCCTCCACCCACAAAACCAGAGCCATGGCTCCCCTACTCCCTATATGTGAACCCCAAGGAAACCACTTGGGGGTGGACCAATCACTCTACCCTGAGTTCCAGACTCTGGCAACAGAGCAAGCCCTTGCTTCTGCCTCAGTGGCTGCTCCTGGAGCCAGGCAGGAGACCAGGCTGGACAGGGGGAGCTGGAGCAGAGGCTGCTCTGCACCATGCAGAAGGGCTGCCTTCCACTTCCACCACCCCTGGAGACCTGGTGTAAAGAAAACATTCAGGTCTGTTCTTGGAGCTTTGCTGAGCTTGCCCTCCATACTTGTCATTCCCAGTGAGATGTGTGTGGAAGTCAGACCCAGGGGAGGCCCAGCATGGGCCAGCCCACATGGCCATCTGATGTGTGTGTGTGTGTGTGCGCGTGCACGCACGTGCGCACATGCGAACACGCATGCATATGCATGTGCATGTGAGTGACAGAAACAGACAGAAGGACAGATAGACAGACATCTCCCAGCAGTTTTCCCTTCCTGCTGAGAAGTCACCAAAAGCAGCCCCCTGGGGCACATTTAGGGACATCTAGGTGTGGCTGGCGTCTTCCCCAGGCTCTGGCCATGGGCTCTGGGCTATGAGAAAGGAGGAGCTGCTGGGACTAAGAGCAGCCAGGGAGAGTAGGAAGGAGACTGCCCCCCCCCTGCTCTGCCGGGTCGGGGAGTCAGCCTCCACTGCCCAGGGCAGCCAGCTGGCCTTCCTGGATCACTTGCAACATCCAGGAAGCACCCTTGAACCTGGCCCCGGGCTCCACTCCAGAGGCTATGCTTGAAGTGGCCAGGTACCGCAGACGCCCTCTTCAGAGTTCATTCCAACCGTGGATCCAGTTCTCGGCAAGTCTGCAAATATTTGCATTCAAGGCCAGGCCAAAATACATACGTTGAAGTCATAGAGACAAATAACACAGAGTCCCCGGTCCAAGAGTGCAGAGAACAAGCACAGGCAAATAACAGCAACGTCATATCTAACGCTTCCTCGTGTATTCAAAACATGTTTGCTCTGATGTGGTGGTCACTGGCCCTGGGTACGAGGTGGAAATGGTTGAACCAAGGAAGAAAAGCAAGGACTAACAGCTGTGTCTGAGTGCTGGAGCCCGCCATTCCTGTCCATATCCACCCCACGTCACGCACGGTGATGGAAGGTAGGGCCTTTGGAAATGGTTAGGGCATGAGGCTGGAGGCTTGAGCGTGGGATTCGTGCCTTTCTGGGCATCAACCCTGCAGCCCTTTCCCTCTTGCTCCACGTGAGCTCACAGTAGGAAGAGGCTGCCTGTGAGGCAGGCCCTTCGCTGCAGACTTCTCAGAACTGTGAGTAGCCAGTGGCTTTTGTTGACCACTTGAGCCAAACCACCAGCCCAAATGTGGGGCATTTTGTGATAGCAGCTGGATAGACTGACAACACTAACCATACCCTGGTGGGACAATAGTGAGAACTTTGAGGCAGGGACACATGGAGGCACTTCTGAGGAGGTAACATGTAAGCTTCCGCCTGGAGGAGAAGTGGGAATTCCAGGGGAAGGCAGGGAATGGTTTGTGCAAAGGCCCTTGGGCAAGAGGAAAGTTCTAGGAAGCTCCAAGAGCCTCACAGTGCTAGGGAAAAAGAAGAGGGAGCTATGAAATGGGGTCCGATGTGGGCCAGGCAGGGAGAGGGCGCACACAAGGAGAGGTTTGCTTGTGTACCTGCACAGTGGCGCCCTTGAGGGGAGGAGCTGCGGACAATGCTCACAGAGGCCATCCGCTGGCTGTGACTGAGGAAAGCCAGCCATGATGGGCCCGTTCCGCAGGTGGCTGAGATGGAGGCCCCTGCGTGCTGCACAGGGCACCAGGATGTGGCTAGAGCTGGAGTCATGGGCCAGGGACTAGAAGCTGCCAGATAAAAGCAGTTTAGGTGGGAGGTCACTGCAGGGGGGAGCCAGAAGCGCGTGTGCTGATGGGAACACCTCTGTCTCAGGGAGCACTGGACAGGCCCAGTAGCCCCACGGGGCTACAGGCAGGCTCCCAGCTCTCCCTGCACACCGCTGCCTGGCACTCTTTGCCCCTACCTCTGCCCACTCAGCACACAGCCTGGTTGGCATGAACAGTCCTCATGGGGGTGGTGTCTGGAGGTCCTTGAGGGGCAGGGCTGGGATCATCATTCCCACTCCCCTGCCCAGGAGGATGCTGGGGGAAGGGTCTGCAAGTGGCCCAGCCTCCTAAGGCCGCACAAGGGGGACAGTGGGGATGGGGACTGGACGAACGGCTGCAGGCAGTCATCAGGGGCAGTGGCTGTGGCGGCTGCTCTAATAGTGGTAACACTAACACCTGTTACACCAATTCCAGTAGAGTTTAGGAACCTTCACCTTGTACCTGGGAAGCCCACCAACACGTCCCTGAAGGGGTCCATCCCGGTACCCATCTGGTGCTTTCCCATGTGTGCAATCATAATGGATAAGCACAGTTTCACCTCTTGGGTTAAAAAAAAATGTCAGGCTGGGAAGGTGGCTCAGTGGTACAGTACTTGCCTCGCATGCATGAAGCCCTGGGTTCCATTCCTCAGTACCATATACACAGAAAAAGCCGGAAGTGGTGCTGTAGCTCAAGTGGTTGAGTGCTAGCCTTGAGCTGAAGAGCTGAGAGACAGTGCCCAGGCCAGAGTTCAGGCCCCATGACTGAAATAAACAATGTCTATTATGCTTCCTTCTCCTTGGCTCCCTTTTTCCTAATTTGTGGAGCACATTTCTTACCCAGAAACTGCCCTGAAACAAATACCTGATGAGTGACTGGCTCACGGGACCCAGGAATACCTGCTGGACGAGGGGCTGGCCAGTCGTGGCTTAAAAGGAACTTGGAGCACTGCTTTCAGCTCAGTCACCCAGGGGCCTGGGGCACAGAGAAGCCATGGCTGATGAAGGGCAGGCAGGAGGCTGGCATGTTCTAGAGACCTGGGCCACTACAGCAGGTCCCAAACCCAGGCTCCAGAGAGTGCAATGCATTGGCACACATGAAGCAGACATCCAGCCTCCCAGACTATCTATTTCCAAAGCTGGTGTGGAACTAATTCCAATGGTCTCAGTCTTGGCAGAAGACTAGGGAAAGAAGGAAGAGATCGTCCACTCTGAGAAGTCAGTGAGAGTTTGATTCCTTTGGCCCGGGCTACAGCCTAGCAGTCTGGTTAATTACTAATTGCTAATTAATGATTTATAAGTATTTCTAGGAAGCACTGTCTGAAAGAAATACATATGGAAATATATGGAAAGAGTAAACATAGAAGTCTAAAGGCAATAAAGAATCTTCCCCCAAAGAGGTGAGGAGGTGGGATGGGGGTGGGTACCTGCCTGTAATTAGGAGGTACAGAACTGGAGGATAACCTGAGGGGAAAAACGTTCACAAGACCCCATCTCAATCCATGAAGAGAGCCAGGCACAGTGGCTCCTACCTCTCTTCCCAGCTATAAATAGGAGGATCAAAGTCCAGTCTGTCCCGGCAAAAAGCAAGCACTTATTTGAAAAATTATGAACATGAAAAGGGTGTGGCTCAAGAGTTAAACACCTGCCTGGTAAATGCCAGACTCTGAATTCGAATCCCAGGGCTGCAAATAAATACATAAATAAATATCCTCCTCGGGTCTCCAGTTCAGTAGTGGTGAGCAGCCTCTACCCAAGAGTCGTGCTTGACTATTCATCTGGCTGATTGTCAAGATCCACGGACCTCAGCACAGAGCCAACCCTCTGCTCCTCTCTCTAAGCCTGAGGGAGCAGTCCCACAGGGCAGTGGTGAGGGTTGGAGTTCCCGCGCAGAGACAAAGCATGGTGAAAGGCCCAAGTCAGCTTCCAGCAATGTGAGACTGAACTCTTCCACCTCCAGAGAAAGTGGACAGACTTCCGGCTACGCACCCTTCCTCTTGGGACCCTGGTTAGTTCTCAAAATAGTATTGTAAAAGACTGCCCACGGTCTGGTTTTCTGCCTCCCCGTGTAGCTCTTTCCTCTAGAACCCATGCCTGCTGTGGCACTGGGCGCTGCATTCCAACATCGCCATCGCCAGGAAGCGTCCAGCCTCCCCCTCTCCCCCCCCCCCCCCCCGCACTTGGAGCTTAGTCAGCTTCTTTACTGAGGACTCAGCCTCAGGTATTTTGTCATGGACCATAAAGTCAGGAAGTTCCAGTGGGAAAAGCAATGCAGAGAGACGTGTTTGTATTTTCTGATTGTTTTTCTGACTTGAGGGGCGGGAGGGAGGGTAGGGAGATGGGCTAGAGGACTGTGGATTTTCAAACTCCAAGGAAAACAGAGACATAGGTAGGACTCACCACACCTTGGTCATGGGATTCACTGGCGATCCTTACCGAGAGGGGGCTGACGGCCATGAGGACATCTGTGTGGACAAAGAAAGGGGACAGACCTGAACAGACCATGCTGGACCCAGCTGCTTCTGGGTTTTTCTCCAACCCAGACAGCAGTCGGAGAAAGACTGTGTGGCCTGCCTTCGTCAAAGGCTCAAAATAGTCAAGATCTGTCTAAGAAAGTCAGTATCAGGCGCATTCTTTCATACCTGCCTGAAGCCCGTGCGGCATGTGAGGGCGGCACAGAGCCCTGCCTCCCACGTCCTGAGCGCTTTCTCAGCCCTGTGCTCACCATGATTGGGCATGATAGCGATCGACCCAGAACCCAGGCTGCACATTAGAATCGCCCAGGGAGTTTCTTCAAAAGCATCCCAGCCAGGCCACCCCCACCAGACCCTCACTTAATGGGTCTGGGGTGCGGTCTGAGCATAGGTGTTACTTCAAAGCCCTGGAAGTGAATCTGCTGGTGGCCAGAGTTGAGAAGAGTTTCCAGAGAGGCATGGAACTCAAGACCTGAGGACATGGCCCCACAGAGAGCTCCCTGACCTCTGGTGGGCCTGCCAAGGGCAGGACCAAGGCCATGGGACGCGGTGGAACTCACGGGAGTCTTGACAGTGGAAGGGTGGGTGGCTCCTCACAGCCCCTGCCACTCTCTGCCAGGCTTCTGCTGGGGTCTAGGTTGGCTGGAACACAAGCAAGGCCCATGGCAATTAGGAGCTCAGGGCAAAGACGCCGGTCCACCTTGAGAGTCAAGAATCAGCAAAGAGAAGAGAATCACCCGGAGGCGGGCAGTGAGCTGTCTACGTTCACTGGTTAGGTGGGTGCTTCTAGAACCTTCCAAGATGTCCCACAGGCAGCTGCTCTACCTCAAGCTGAGTGACTGGCTGGTGTGGGGTGAGGCCCTGCTTCAGCCCTACTGCTTCCTGTCCCCCAGGGAGCTGGGTACCTACAGGGACACAGCTCGGATGGGATTACACCACGGCAGGGGGCTTGTCAGGACCTCTGAGAAAAATCACGAAGAAGCTGGGTGCTGGTGGCTCACGCCTGTAATCCTAGCTACTCAGGAGGCAGAGATCTGAGGATCATGATTCAAAGCCAGCCCGGGCAGGAAAGCCTGTGGAACTCTTGTTTTGTTTTTGGTTTTTTTTTGGGGGGGGGTCCGGTCATGGGGCCTGAACTCTGAGCCTGAGCGCTGTCCCTCAGCTCTTAAGCTCAAGGCTAGCGCTCTACCACTTGAGCCACAGCGCCACTTCCGGCTTTTTTCTTTTTGCTTATGTGGTGCTGAGGAATCGAACCCAGAGCCTCAGGCATGCAAAGCAAGCTCTCTACCACTGAGTCACCTTCCCAGCCCCAAGTCTGTGGAACTCTCATCTCCAATAAACCACCAGAAAACTGGAAGTGGTGCTGTGGCTCAAGTGGTAGAGTGCTAGCCTTGAGCTGAGGAGCTGAGGAACAGCGCCCAGGCCCAGAGTTCAAGCCCCACGACCGACAAAAAAAAAGAAAGAAAGAAAAAGCTCAAAGAGGAGGAAGTCATAAGCTCTGTAGCTCGAGGCCCCAGCTGGGTGTAGGATAGGTGTGTGGGTTGGGGTAGTCCTAACCTGTCACATAGGGGGCACCTGGGGAACATGAGAGATTGGGCTCTGCTGGCAGGTCAAGGTTTTCAGGCCACACACAGCAGAGCCAGGAGCAGAGAGTGCACCATCTTGGAAGAAAGAGAAGGAAAGAAGCTGCAGGAACACGCCAGGTCCTGCTCTGCAGTTAGGGCTGGGCAATAAATGCACTGCAGGGGGCTCACCCCCAACCCCTCCTCTTGGCATCTTCTTCCTTCTTTCAAAAACAGAGTCTTAGCAGGCGCTGGTGCTGGTGTCTCCTGCTTAGAATCCTAGCTGCTCTGGAGGCTGATCTGAGGATCATGGTTCAAAGCCAGCCTGGGCAGGAAAGTCTGTGAGACTCTTATCTCCAATTAAACACCAGAGAATGGGAAGTGGAGCTGTGGCTCAAGTGGTAGAGTGCTGGCCTTGAGCAAAAAGTGAAGAGACAGTTCTCTGGCTCTGAGTTTAAACCCCAGACCAGTACCAAAAAGAAAGCCTCAAAAACAAACAACAAAGTCATGGAAAATCCACTGAGTATTAGCTATTTTTAGAATTTGTACTTATCTAATCTATACTAAGTACTTGAAGCCTACTGTGATTCTGTGTACATTTGGTGGTAAATAATGACATATAATCTCAGCATCACACAGCACAGGACATACCTGCAGCTCAATTACTCAGGCTTGATGGCTTCAGATGAAACAATGTAACGTAAGTTTGCATATATTCTCCAGGTTATTGCAGAGAGAGAGAGAGAGAGAAGAGAGAGAGAGAACCTAATTTGGTACGTTTGAAGTATCTAACAGTGATGATTTTAAATCACAGTCGATTGCCCAGCTCCTTACTTGAATAAAATTCAGGTATCATTTAGTTCACAAAGATAATTTGACCTGAAGATTTACAGCCGAAGCAATCTTCCTCACTGTCCCACAGCCCTGCTTCTATCTTATCGTTCCTCAGACCCACCGGGCTGCGCTTCAAGATGATGAATCAAGAATAAAATAGGATGGAAATAGCTGCGATATTAGAAAGATGCACTGGGAATCTTTGCAAATGAGGAAGAATGCATTAGACACTTCCCAGAATCCCCAAAGAGGGGAGGGAGGCTGTATGTGGAGGATGTGGGGCCCAGGGGCCCAGGGGTGATGCCTGGCCCTGCGTGGAGCAGAAGCAGCCGCAGCTCCCATAAAGAACAGAGACCATTGCCCCTGTCCTCACATGGAGGCAGGGATGACGGGGCCTCGGAACCCCTAGCACTGCAGGGAGATGAACAGGAAGTGGGAGGTGGAGACCTCAGGGGAGGTGGCCAGGCTGGGTGGACACTGGCCCTCTGTCTGCAGGCTGTGCCACCCTAGTCATCCAGTGAGCCCCTGAGCACCCCCAGAGGACAGTCAATTCAGGACAGGAACATCGGAACAAACAAGGCAGCGTCCCTATGCCCAGGGAAGACCGCTGGGCACCTATAGGAATAGAGAAAAAGCACATCCTGGACAGAGCTTCCTTCCAGCCGAGCCCCCTCCCTCGCTCCCATGGCTCCCACAAGCCATGCCACGGACACCTACCCACAGCAGAGGGGTGCTAACGGGAGCGCTCTGGACACAGAACCAAATGAAACCCATCTTAACAGGTACCAGGAGGGTCCTCACAAGAAGGCAGCATCTGATGGGATGGGGGGCGGTAAGGGGGCTGCAGGCAGAGGGACTGGTATTTCCAGGAGGAAAAGTTTTTAAGGGAAACTTCCAGACGCCCTGTCTTAATCCACAAGGAACAAATCTGGATGATGGACTTTGTAGAAGTCATCGGGGCTGGGGCCTGTCCGGATCCAAGCTCCCCAACGGCTCCCAGGAAGCTAGCTCCGAGCTCTGAGGACAGCACCATGTGTCACCGTCCTGGGGCCTGGCCGCAGGGCTCTGTGATGGGGGCCGAGGGCTGAGCCTCCCTTCTGCCCCATGTAAGCCCACAAGCTCTCCACACATCTATCTGTGTCCCTGGGTTTCCTCAGTTCTGGGCAAGGATGGCACAGTGAGCCCCAGAGTGATCACCAGAAATGGACTAAAACTGCAGCACAGCAATGTTTCACAGCCCTGACTATGTTTTTCTCTCTCACATAGTCTCTCTCAAAAAGACCTCAGGCCTTGACTGGAGTATGTGTACGAACCCTGCGATTATATATAAATGAATATAGAGAGGAATGTAAGGGTTAAACATGGTTGATGACATTTTTAAAAATCACATCACAACTTTTAATTAAGGTGAGAGTTTATGATAAATAAGTGACTAGTATGAACTCTTAATATATAAATAAGACCCTGTTATGGTTTTTGTTTCTGGTGTACGTGGGAGTGTATGTATGCTGGTGCTGGGACTTGAACTCAGGGCCTCATGATCATCCTTGGGTTTTTTACTCAAGGCTGGTGCTCTACCCCTTGAGCCACAGCTCTACTTCTGGCTTTTCACTGGTTAATTAGAGATAAGAGTCTCATGGGCTTTTCTACTTGGGCTGGCTTTGAACTGTGATCTTTGGGTCTTAGCCTCCTGAGTAGTAAGGATTACAGGGGTGAGCCACCCCTGGGCAAGATTGGTTTTGAAAAGCAACCACCACTCCGCCTACCCTAAGACGTTATTGGAGTCTGAGTTTCCAGCCCTGGTCTCTTGTGTGCAAGAAGCACAGAGAGCTGTGGTCTGAGTCTGTTTTCCCAGCCGCGCTCTTGGCAAACATCAGAGCAGAACATACAACAATGAAATTGGCCCCTGAGCTGGCCCAGAACATCAAATTGGCCTGAAATGAAGAGTATTTTCAGCCACACAGAAACTTGGCCTTTATTCTTCTTGGTTGTGAATCTGGCACTTCTTAGGATTGGTAAATAAACTTTTTTTTTTTTAAGGCCAAACAAACTATAAGGAAATCCTGCATTTTGAAACAAAAGGCAGAGAAGCTAAGTCAAGTTCTCTTCCATCTTTGTCTCCTTTGCCAGGCTGGGCACTGTCGTCTTGGGAGAAGGGTAACAAGAACGAGGTCGTAATTGCTGGGAGAAAACTACAGGGTCCGTGAGAACAGGACAGAAAATACCTTGTGCACTGTGTGCTTTTAGCTCCGCCAGGAAAAGAAATCAAAAGAGCAACTGGATCTTGAACTTGACAAAGAACTGGGTGCCAGGGGAGGAGGAAACAGACACCAGGATGAAGGGAATCGGTTCAGGAAAAACACAAGGGCTGAGGGAATTTAAAAAAAAGAAAAGAAAAGAAGAGAAAAGGCAGAATGATGTCATGCCAGCCAAAGGAGCAAAGGGGAAGAGGGCGTGTTTTTATAAACATGTTTTGTTCAGGGGGAGGAATGTGGGAGAAGAGAAAGTCGACCGTTAAGGAAAAAGCAGGGAGTTGGAAACCTAATGTCTCTGAATGAGCTGAGCTTTTAAACTGCTTTAAAAAAAATTATCTTACATGAGAAAAATGCAGACCAGAGGCAGGGACAGGGGAAAGGCTGAGGACAGGCATGAGGAGGGATTGACGAGGGAGGGGTCAGAGCTCTTTTGAAGAAACTGAAACTATGCAAACCAGAGCTCAAAAAGCACAGCAGCCCAGGGCCATTCGGTAGAACTATGAGAAGAGTTTGTAAATGAGACCTGCACATCATTATTGACATATTGTTGTTGTTGTTGTTGCTGCTATTTTCGCAGTACTTGGGACACTGCACTTGCTTAGCAAGTGCTCCACTCTTTAAGCCACATTCCCAAGGACCAGGATGCACTTGTCCACAACCATCCAGTATGTAAGGGGTTAGTGATCAAGTGCTGGTGTCCTTGTGTTGTTTGAAATCCCACATACTGATGAATGTCTGAGTTACTGTCACATCATCCCTGGCTCTGGCTCAGGCATTTGTCTCCTCTGTGAGTAACAACCTTACAAGATTGACTAGAGCAAAGAAGAAGTTGAAAAGCCTTTGGGGGCATAAAATGGAAGTTCGCATCTCCCTCTCAAGAATAATGAGAATAATAATACACATGCAAACTTAGACTGAGTCTTGGGGTAATGAACCACCACACCAGTCACTAGGTTATGTCCCACGTTTTCCAATTCAAATGTCTGAGGAAGGAAGGGAGGGAGGGAGAGAAGAAGGGAAGGAGGAAAGAAGGGAGGGAGGAAAGAAGGGAGGGAAGGAGGGATGAAGGAAGAAAGTGAAGGAGGAAAGGAGGAAACAAGGGAGGAAAGAAGGAGAGAAGGAGGGAGGGAAGGAACTTTGGCCTGAACCTCAGGTGTCAGTGAGGCTTCCAGAAACAAGAGCTCACACTCTGGCTAGAGTGTTTGCCCAGAGTCTTTCTGGAAATGGACCTTGCCCGCATTCATAATGGAACTGAGTCCTGGGCTGGGTTTTCTCCAGCCACTTTCCTACCCCAAATGTACTCAGCCAGCGGCATAGCTAGAAATCTGAGCAGCAAGCTATCCCTTCACCCCATAACCCAAACAAACATCAGGGCTGTCTCTAGCCTCTGTGTATCGCACAATAAGCCTACTCTGCCCCTGCCCTGTCCCTCCCTCAGCCTGCCAGGGCCAAGCAGTCCCACCGTGTGCCCCAGACACTCGCTTCTGCACTTGGTCAGGACCACAGGGGAAATGTCAGCCTTGACAACTGGGTAGAGACGAGGGCATGGGGTTAGCACACACCAGCCCACTCCAATAAACATTCTCTGTTGACCCATTAGGCCCAACACAAGCCTGACCGAGGCCTGTGATTGGTCCCCGCGACCCCTGCATCTCTGCCCTGCCAGTCTGGCAGCCCACTGTCTCTGCTGACACCTGCCACTCTGGCCTGGCCACCTGACCTGGCAGCCTGGCAGGGCAGGTACTGGCTGGCTGTTCTGGGAGATCGATGGCGGCCAGGCCAGCAAGAACAGACTGTGCCAATGAGGGATGGCCTGACATGGGGCGGGGCGGGGGGCGAGGGGCACCCAGCATTTGACACAGCCTTTGCTTATCCCTGGCAAAATATTAACTGCCAATGGACTGTGTGGGCCCTGCTCAGAGAAGGTCACCCAGGTGGAATTTGAAAGGCTGAGGTACTCTGTCAACAAAGGGCAGAGTAAGTCTGGGGTGGTTTCTCTGAGCTGATGTGTCAGATTGTGCGCCTTGAGAATCAGCTTTATATCTGAAGATTGGTGTGCTTTATGACAACCATCTCCATAGTAACCAGGTGTCCAGACACTAAATGGATCTCAAGGCTATTCAATATCAGCCTGGAGAGGGCTGGGGTGTGGGGAAAGGAGGGAGGGGAAAGGGAGCCCCTCCCTCTGCCTGTTCCATGGAGTTGGTATTCGGTGGGGCTGGCTGGGGGCAGGAGATGGGGGCTGGAGGGCACAGAGGAGAGGACAGAAGTGGGTCTTTTTCTTTTCCTTTGTATCATGATAACCCAGAAAGCAGGAAAAGAGCCAACAGGTAAAATTGTATGCAATTAAATGACTACGTGTTTCTGCCAGCAGTGAGATGGGAGAAAGGATGTGACCAGCTGTGGAGGAAATAACCCACAAGAACGGCCCACAAGGCCCAAGCTGGCAAGCCAGGGGTGTGGCAAGGGCCACAGCCAGAGGGAAGAGGTTTACAAAACAGAATTGTCTGAGATGGGGTGAGGAAGGCAGCTGGGCTCCAAGAAGGGAAATGAACGCAGGCACAGCACTGCTGGGAAGAGCTGAGGGAGAGGAGCCCCCCCACCCCACCCCCGGGGGCCCAGGCAGCTCAGAGGTGGCCTTAGGGACAATGTCAGGGACATGGGGTGGTGGGGAGAGCACAAAGTGCTGCCTCCTCTGCAATGGCTCTGGGTTGCTGGGCGGCAGCCGTGGCGTGGTCACATGGGCTGGTCCCAGTCCCTGCCCTCTGTGGTGACGTGGTGACGTGTCACCATGGCTTTGGCCAGCTGCTGCCAGCACCCCTGGGACAGGCAGTGACAAGGACTTCTTTGATGGTGAAGCAGCACCCTGGGGGCATGGTGCAAGGCGGAGGGGAAGGAGGGCAGCCGCCCATAGAGACAAGGTGTCCAAGCCCGCTCGGCTCCAAGGGCTTGGCACCCAGGACACCTGGATAAACAGCCTGTGGATGGCCTTTGGCAAGGTACTCCCTGCTCTGCCCTCTTCCAATCCAGGGCCAGAGGAGGAGGGCACAGTGCTAGGAGGGGGACACTGCAGGGAAAACCTGCTGCACCCCCCCAACTCCATGGGGTGTGTGTAAACAGTCCATGGCAGGTCTGTGGGTCCCCAACACTGAGCTCATCACACAGGAAGCACCCCACCCCCAAAGGGAACCAGGGGTTCAGTCCCAAACTGCCAGTGTGTCTGGCACCAAAATAAGAGGAAACCACGTTTGCCATGAATGGAGGCGGAAGGTAGTTCTTGCTTGCGCTTTTTTTAAAGCATGAGTAAGATCCTCAATATGTTTGAGATTATCTAGCAGATTCTTTGCAAAGGGCGCTGGGTCACCAGCCAGCAAGACCATGGATTTGAAAACCACACAGTGTTCCGACTCCCCTCTCCTTCCTGCCCTCAGAGCAGGCGGGTTGGTTCAGGTTGGGGGTGGGGGCTCCGTTTCTCTAACAATTAACAATTTGTAAAAGTCCCCGTCCCCACACAAGAAGTCTGGGGCTCGGCGTGTTATTAGAAAATCCTATTTCTAGTCTGTTATGAAACAGAGGTTTTGATGTGCTGCCAGCCTTCCGGGGAATTCTGGAAACAGCACACTTGCAGCTCTGAGAAGCCCGGCCCGGGTGGGTGTTACATAAAACTGTCCCCGTGGTTCAGGTTGGCCGCAGAACGCTGGGGCTGTGCTGGAACACATCAAAGGAGGCACTGCAGAAGACCAGCTAGCCACTCCCGCTGGCCCGATGGGTGGCCTGCGGGGCTGGTAACCCTTTGTGGACCAGCGGGCCTGGCTGGGTGCAGGGGTCCAAGGACGCTCTGCTTAGAAGTAAAAGGCACCTTGGCACAGCCAAGCCGCTCTCCCTGCCTGTGCTGACTGGAATTCACACTCTCCACATCACCCTTCCCCTATCTGTGGGCGGCTCCCAAGTCCTCTGGGCACCTGGGTAATAAACGGGAGTAAGGTGACCTTATTGCAGCCTTGCCAAGGGAATGCGCTGTGGTGAGACTGAGAGCCCGGAGGAAACGGATGAGGCTCCATCCTCCGTGCCCAAAGCCCGGGCCATGTGGATGGGGGGGGGATCTTCTGCTGCCAATAGCCAGCTCTTGTAGAGGTTTCTGGAAAAGCAAGTGTCTAGTCGACTGTTCTCACAATCTCCCCTCGGGGAGTCAGGTGGGAGGGAGAGGTAGAAGAAACTGCACAAAAGCGACTGGCAGGCTGTAGATCAAGGCCTGCCCAGATGGGCTTAGCCAGGCAGGCTGGGCTGGACAAGGGACAATGTTGGAGGGGGGTAGGGAGAGACACTGAGCCGGGGCCCAAGTGGGTGGAAGGAAGAATGGAGGGAAGAGGGGTCCTTGGTAGGCAGCGCAGTCCCACTTCCGGGGTCTACGGCTGTGACACAGGCTCCATTTGGCGTCCCTGCAGTGGACAAGCGTCATTTCACTGGGCTCTGTGGGAGCCGGGAGCCTTGTGTCCTGTGAAAACAGTCATCTGGGGGTCACCCTGCCTCACACAGGCAGGTGGCTCTCAACTGGACCTCTTACCCTGCTCTCCCTGTCTTTCCTGAAGAGGACCTAAGGCTGAGGCCTTAAAATAACCCCCAAAGCTCTCCAGCAGGCTGTGAAGGGGAAGGCCTGAGCAGGCAGCCCTTAGGGAGTCAGGACATGTGGTACTGGCATGGGTCTGAAGAGATTTCATTAAAAAGCGAGTAGAAGTTGGGTTGCAGTAGTTCGTACCTGTAATCCTAGCTACTCAGGAAACAGAGATGAGGGGGATTCAGGCTCCAGGCCAGCTAGGTGTTTTTCCAACCAACTGGTTGGGTGTGGTAGCTCATGCCTGCCATCCCATCCACTAAGGGAAACATACATGGGAGGATCACTGTCCACACTGGCCTGAACAAAGCAAGACTATATTTGCAAAGTAGCCAGAGCACAAAGGGTCTAGGTATGTGGCTCAAGTGATACCTATGGAGCCGGTACAAGGCCTGAGTTCAAACCCCAATACTAGAAGGGGGAAAAAAAGTGAATGGACAGCACTGAAGGCCAGCAACTGAGCTTTTCAAGGAAGATGGTGGTGAGCTGCCGAGCACCTGTGACAGTAAGCTGTGTGTGCTGTGCCCACTCAATGAAAACGCAAGGTGCCCAGCCCAGAGCTCTGCCCAGGGGTTCTGCCTCTGACCAGGGTTGGGACCCGTGCCTGGGAAGCAGCAAGGCTTCAGCACCTGGCCCTAGAAGGCGGCCCACAGCCAGCACAAGCCTACTGAGCCCATTTCAATGGAAATGAGATCAATACAACTCAGTTTTCCCTTGATGGCTCCAAGTGATTCATGAATCAGAAAACTAGTTCATGAATCAGAGGGCGGGGCCTGGGAGCCAACCTGGACTCCTTTCACGAGCCCGGCGGGAGTTACATAAGGCTGGTTACTTAGCCTGCTAGTTCAAACCAGCCCTTTCGGAAGCACACGTTGGCTTTGACTTATTCACCTATTTTACTTTGGGAGCTCTGAGCGTGGGCTGCTCCCATCTGCGCGGTCTTTGTGTTTGTAGCTGAGTACTTCCCAAGGGTGTGTGTGCATGCATGCGTGCATGTGTGTGCACATGGGTGTGAGCAGACACCGTGTGTCGGGCCCAGGGCCCTCTGAGTCTGACCAGGAGCCGGGTTCACTCTTCGTGGGGCCCGAAGGAAGCTGGAGCTGGGGCTGGGGCGGTTGAAACCACATCCCCACGAGTGCTGATTACAGTCTACTAAGGAAAATGAGATTTTTATCTCACCGGAATTCAGTTATAAAAATAAAATACAGCGTCTGGCTTGATTCAGCTGAATGTCCAAGCACCGGGGGTGTTTTCAATTTAGCAGAAAAGCTGGACGAGAAGAATGTCTCCTAAAACACTGCATTTAAAGCTAGTCGGAACGAGGGAGGGGCTGCAGGAAGTGAGTGGGAGTGGAGGGGTGTGTGTGTGTGTGTGTGTGTATGAGGGGGGAGGAGGGAGAGGAAGGGAGGGAAGGGGAGGGGTGGGGGTGGTGGAAGGGGGCCAGGGGTGGGGAGGGAGAGCCACCCTGCTGGCACCAGGACGCTGAGGATGACGTCACTTGAGCAGTTGGAGCAAGAGGAGAAAAACAACCCGGAGCTGTGCTAATCCTGCTTGCTGCCCTGGAGGGAGTGGACTGGGGCCAAGGCAGGGAGTTCTGGGAAACCATCGAATGGTGCCAAACAGCTCTGCCGCCAACATCAGGAACTGACAGCTTTGTTCTTTGTCACTTGGCTGCCTGCCAGAGGCCTCATTTCGGCTCTGCTCTCGGCGTGATTACCCTGGCTGGCCTCCAGCCGCTCAGAGCTCCTTTTCTTCTCCGGGCCTCCCCTCCCCCTTTCCTCAACCAAACACACAGCCGTTACCATGGCAGTGGGGAGGAAGGTTTAAAAAAAAAACACAACAAAGTGGAGAGGCACGCCTTGTCCAGATGTGCCCCAGAGGAGAGCCCCAGAGGAGAGCATGGACCTAGCGCCAAGGCCAACGGCAGAGGTCTGGCTGTGTGCAGAGCGGGGGGGGGGGGGGGCGGGGGGGGGAGGGAAATGGAGCCCTCCCCCCACAGCCCCTCCCCGCCCACCACCATGCAAGTGTGTAATGTGAAACGGAAAATGTCATGCTTTCCACTGGGAATGTGTCCACAGTTTTGAGAAAGCTCCAGAAAACCAGTTCTATAAAGCATAAAAAGGAAGAGGACGGAAGGTGGGAGGGGTGGGGAAGGAAAGAGGGAGGGGAGAGGAGGGGAGAGGAGGGGAGGGAAAAGGTGGTCACCATGCCTCCTGGTCACCAAGCCATGGCAGCCATGGTGGAGAGGACTGACAACCCCAGCTTCAGATGGCGGGCTCTGAGGGCCCCAGAGAGGGGAGCTCACAGGATGTGGGGGGTAGACTGGGAGGGAGGTAGAGGGGGGGGTTTGGCTGGCCGAGTCTGCTCTACTATTTTTGACCTGGTTCATTTCCCACCTGCTTGGAAAGTGGAGCATCTCCTGGGAGGGGACAAGCCGTGACCCCCAGGCGGAGCTGGCTGCTCTCTGGGCAGGCTCTGCCAGCCTTTGGCGGCCTTTGGGAACAGCCTCCCTGATTCTACAGTGGAGGCAGCAGTGCGGACTCCCAGCTCCTGCAGCTGGAGACTCTTAGAAGCCCAATGAAGGCCAGCTGTCCTGAGGCCTCAGCACTCTGAGAAATGTCAGCCAAACAGGGCCCCGTGGCCACCGCAAAGTCTCTCTGCCAGGTGGAGGGAGGGAGGCAGGGGTGGAGCTGTCAGGAGGGACTGGGCTCAAGGTCAGGAGGGAAAAGTGGAGCCCAGAAGTCCCTCTTCCCCCACCTTCCTCACTTCCTCCTTTCCAGGCCCAGGCTGGCTGGCAGGGGACAGGCCAGGCTGAGCCCAGAACCCCATGTTTGTTCCAGGGCCCCACTGGGGAGGGATAATAATTGGCCCCTTTGGAGAAGGCTGTGAGACTGAAGTTACCCCAACCCTGCCCCTGGAGAGGGGACCCCAGGTCATCACAGCTTCCCCTGGACCATTGTGTACCCTGCAAACAGGACCTGGGCTTGGTAGCTGGAGGTGGATGGGGGTGTGAGGGAGAAACAGAGACTGAGACAGAGTCAGACAGAGACAGACAAACAGAGATAGACAGAGATAGGCAGAGACAGACTGAGACAGAAACAGAGAGAGATAGGACCCAAGGTGTTTTCTCCCAGCCTGTGATGGCACTGGGGGGCAGCCACCCCCTCAGTGTCACTTGGCCCCTGTGGCTTTGGTCTCCAGCAGCTCTTTTACACAACAGCAATCCCTTCCCTTATACATGAAAGTCCATCTCCTATGAGGTTTGTCAGGCAGACAAGAAGATCAGGTGGGATTTGCCTTTCCTGAGACACCAAGAAAAAGCAAAACCAGATCTGTCCGGTGTGGGCAGGGCCAGGTAAATGAATTTCCAGTCACCGGAGACCTGAGACGGGAATAGA
This sequence comes from Dipodomys ordii, assembly GCF_000151885.1. NCBI lineage: Eukaryota > Metazoa > Chordata > Mammalia > Rodentia > Heteromyidae > Dipodomys > Dipodomys ordii. Next base: position 606,237 of record NW_012267240.1, on the reverse strand, counting down.
ATTTGCAAACAGGTGCTCTGTCCAGTTCTTCCGTGGCCTTTCATTTCTGGTGCTGGGTTTCCCCTGTCATTAAGAGGCCCGGTGTAATTTCTGGCTTCACCTGCACGGTAAAAATAATTATGCACCGACATTAAGGCTGCACTCAAAATCAACTCACAGGGAGATTCGGCTTCTGTGGCCGGGTGTGGCCAGCCACCACCGCAGGCCCAGACAGAGAACTGCCAGATTCTTTTCAGTGTAGGTGTGAAACGCAGCCCCTGCCCCCCTCCTCGAGTTGTGTGGAGCCAGCTAGGGGAAGAACTGAAGATGAGGCTCTGATGGGGCATGGCCAAGTGCAGGCCCCGGTGAAGGCCCTGACTGGAAAAGGGCATCAGAGACCATCACCCCCCAAACAGTCCTGAGACCATGATGACAACGTGCACTGCTTTCTTCTTCAGCCTCCAGCCTGCGTCCTGAGGGTTATAGGGGGGCCCCCCAGGAGATGCTATTGTCCCCAGATCCCCACGTTCCCATCCTCACAGTCCTCTCTGGCCGAGCTCCTCAGGGGCTTGGAATGGCTGTCTGCACAGGGAGGAAAGAACACCGTGTTCACAAGCATCTTTTAGACCCCAGTCGGTGACTGTAGAGCAGCAAGAGATTGGTATGAGTCTGGGCACAGTGGCTCTAGCTACTCAGGAGGTGGAGATCTTTCCGGCCCTGGCAGAATGTTAGCGAGACGCCATCTCAATCAATGAACCAGGTTGGGGTGGCACACATCTGGAATCCTATGGTAGACACAGGCAGATGGATGACTATCCAAGGCAGACCAACCTAGGCAAAATGAGAACCCCAAGAAATCACTAACACAAAAAGGAGGTCTTCTCCTTTACCTCCTCCATGCCCACCTTAACATTTCAGAGCTTGTTAGGTCACCTGACACCCGGGAGACTCCAGAGGATTCTAGCAGGGGTGATCTGCAAGGCAGTGTCTGAGCAGCACTGAGGATTTTTAAGGGAGGAGACTAACACTGCCCCTGACTGCTGGGATCAGACCTATTCCCTCTCCCCTCTTCCAGGAGCCTGTGGTCCCTGGTGGGCCAGCCCCTGGGGTGAACAGCTCGCCATCTTTATCTTCTGGTGTCACCAGGTTCCCACTCCACAGCCTCGTGGGCAGGGCCAGGAAGGCCAGGGGATGCAGCTGCCATTTGACCCAGGCTGCCCGGCTGCGATCACCGCTAGTGAGAGGCAAGAGTGGGCCTTGAGTCTGCCTCACTAGTGTCCTTTGGCAGGGCCCCAGGGCTACCTCTGCTGCTGGGGCCTCTCAGGATGTCCCCGCCCGCGGCCCTTTCCCTGAGTCAGCAGCCCCCATGATCCTCCTGACTCCCAGGCTGCCCCCGGCATGTCAGCCTGTTGGAGTGTCCTCCAGCACCAGAAGGCCAAGGCCTCCTTGCCAGGAATCCGGGCGGACATCCTCCCACACTGTGCTTCCTCCAGGCTGTTTGGGGCAGACCCCACCTGTCTGGAGAGGGGACCACAAGTCTCCCAGTAGAGTTCCCTGTGGCACCAAGTCCTCTGGTTTGGTGTCAGAGCCCAGATGCTCTTTCCACTAGCCATGGGCTGACTCGGAGTCCTCGGGCAAGTTGTGTGCACCTCTGATTGCCTCCACTTCCCCCTTTGGGAAAATAAATCTCCAAAGCACCGGACAGTTCTACAATCAAATGAGCTACAGGAAAGACATAAATGTGAGCCATGGCAGAGAAGGAATAGCTGTGGGGGGAGGGGAGGTGGAGTGTGCCAAGGGAGGGAAGCAGCAATGAACTCAGCCAGAGAAGAGGGCTTGCACCCGTGCTCCTGCTTCTGGGCTCAGGGCTCTCCTGTGTGAGTTCTCTGGGAACAGCAACTACATGTAAGTCCTTTCTCCTTCTCCTCTGAGGGCTGAAAACTCTAGGCCTTTTGGAGGGCCCCAAACTCTATCTTGTGTGTGCGTGGGGGGTTGGGGAGCACACGTCGCAGGGCTTGAAATTAGGGCCTGGGCGCTGTCCCTGAGATTTCAGGCTCAAGGCTAGCACTCTACCACTTGATTTATAGCTCCACTTCTGGCTTGTTGCTGGTTAACTGGAGATAAGAGTCTTACAGACTATCCTGCCCAGGTTGGCTTTGACCCTCAGCCCTCAGATCTCACCTTCCTGCGCAGCCAGGACTACAGTTGTGAGCTGCTAGTGCCCAGCCAAAACTCTACTCTTTGCCAACTACAGGAAGTCTCCACTGTGGGCTTCAGATTGGAGCTCCTCAGACACCCAGAGCAGCCCTCCAAGCTGCTCAACATGGGAGGTCTCAGGAGCCACAGTCCCACCGCACGGCTTCAGACATCAAGTTACGCAGCCGCCCACCGGGCCGCAGAGCACGGCCTGCACACAGACCAGAAAACGATGTGCTCCGTCATGCTGCTTAGTCACGGCCCTGGAACATTGCTACTTCTAACCGTGAGGTCGGCTGCCTCGGCCATCCACACGGCTCTATGTGCAGCACAGCAGGGCCGCACGCGTGCTTGCTTTTGTGGGTCATTGTTGCTGTTGTTGGAGAATAAGAAACATCTCTAATAGTCAACCAGAAAAGATTCTTGTGGCTTGTCTACAGTGTTTTCATCAGGAGAAGAGGAGCAGGGATGTGATCTCTATCCTCCCATCACTGCAGGAGAGAAAATAAAACCACAGGGAGCACCAAGCAAAACACATCAAAGCCATCCACTCTGCACCAGGGGCAGGGGTGGGGGTCGCTCCCTGTGTGCCCCAGAGAAGCCCCAGCCGGTCAGGGTGGGCGGGCTGTGTGGGTGGAGTCTGGGTGGTCTCTGTAGATATGTGGGTGAGGGGAGGAGGACCTGGCTCGAAGCCTGTCAAGGCTGGCTCTGTCGGATTGGTGCACATTGACTACATGGTTCCTATGTGCAAAGACACACAGAGGGGAAGGTGGGTCTAGTCTCCAGGGGACCTCTGCCCAGATGTGCCGGCATAGTCGGGATGGGCTGTGGTCCTTGCCCACGATACCCTGCCACCCTGGTGGGGGGATAGTTGTCCAGCCGTTCTCTGCTGGACCTTCTGCTTGGCCCCAGGACAGATAAGCCTCCCAAGTGCCAGCTCTCTGGACAAAGCAGGCCTGGGAGGAGTCTCTGTGGACCTCAGTCCACCCTGGTTTCCACGGAGCAAGGTCCTGCTCAGGGTTGTTTATGCACAAACTCTGGTTTTTAGCTCAGACACATCTAGGGGCCTGGATCTAACAGAAAGGTGAAGAAGCCATTATGGCCAGGAGGTGTGGTTCCCTGGCAGAGGGAATGCACTGAGGACTTGGCCCTGAGCAGTAAACTGAGGCAGCTCTGTCCCGGCTACTCACTATAGGCCCTACAGAGAGCTGGGTGACAGCCTCAGCACCCTGAGAAGAAGTGAAACGGGGCAGGAGCAGGCAGTGCCAGGAGCAAGTGAATGGTAGATAACCACCCTAATGCCTAGGCTGTGTGTGTGTGTGTGTGTGTGTGTGTGAGCACACGCACATGCGCACACATGTGCTTGAACTCTACCCCTTGAATCACAGCTCTACTACTGGCTTTTTTGGTGGTTAATTGGAGATGAGAGTCTCACAGCCTTTCCTGCCCAGGTTGGCTTTGAACCACAATCTGCCTGAGTCACTAGGATGACAGGTGTGTGTCAGCAGCACCCAGCTGAAGGTGGCCTTTGTTAATATTTCAGTCACGGTATGTGGATGCTGATGTTCAAAGCTGAACTGACATGAAGACAGAACAATAGGAACCATCAGGAAAAAAACAAAAAACAAAAAAACCCAAAGGCTCCATCCACCCACCTTCTGGGTCTTCAAATCACACCTGCCCCGACATCTGCTAATGGCAGTATGACAGGGACACAAAGATGCTGGGATAGGCCTGGGATGCCTTGGCCGTGGAAGTGGAATGTGGCCACACCAGCAGGAGCAGGAAGAAATTCTGCCAGGAACAAGAATGAGGAGTGTGAGCCAACAGCCAGCTGACTCATGCTTTGACAGTGACCTAGGCCTACGGCTGTGATGGATGACAAATAGCAAAAACCCAACCAGCATTCCTTCTGGCATCTTCTCTTGTGAGTAAGTACGAGAACCAGTCTTGGGGAATAGATTTATTTCTTCATGATTCACTAGCACTCAGGAAAAAAAAATTAAACTCAAGCGGTAATTAAGAACAAGTGCACAGTTGACCGAACAGCAGTATACTTGGTGGTTCTAGATCCTTCCAGCCGCTGGCCTCCCATGTTTCCTCTCCCCTTTCAGGGGTCCCTGTTGCTGTGGAACTTCTGCATGGTGTCCTCTGGTTCTCAGCAAGTTGTGGCCAGTGTGGACGCCATGCCTCCCTCTCTCCATCCATCACAGGTGACCTCCATGGGGAGCCACATCTCTCCTCTGCCACAAGGTCAGAGTTCACCCAGAGGCAGTCCCGGATGGCTGGGTAATCACTTGCCCGGACCCTAATCTGACCCTCTGTGACTGCAGATATGGCCTGTTCCCAGTGAACTCCCAGCCTACAGGGAGGAGGTCAAGGATAGGAAAAGAACCACAGATGTCAACCAGAAAGTAGCCCGGGGTGGGAAGATGCTCGGAGAGCCAGGCCAGGCCAGGAAGGGGCAGTCCCCTGCTCACAGGAGACCTCGGCTTGGGTGAGGAGGAGCCAACTCTTCAGGACCAGGGGTAGCAGAAGGTGAGAGGGTCAGGAGGGGAGGGGAGAGGGCAGGCCTGCCAGGCCCCAGGGCCCCCCTGCACACAGTAAAGGACCCCACAAGGAAATGCAGGACGGTTTTGCCAGGGATACCAATGGGTTAAGCTGGCAATTTTCAGACATCACCTGGATTGTCACAGGGAGTGGTGTCTCTTGGGGGTCCGAGGGCAGACTAGGAGAGGGGTTGAGGCACAGGGAAGGATAGGGATGGGCTTGTGGCCTCAGTGGTCACCATATTGCAATGCCTCATTCCATTCCCATGGCTCCAGAGACAGAACTTTCTGGAAGATACCTCCTTCCCCCAGGCCCCCCCCCACTTCTGACTTCCAGGCCTGTGTAGAACCTGAGTCCTCTGCTCTGAGACAGCTGCTCACCTGGTCACCTGGTCACGGCCTGCGGGATGGCCAGCCTTCCACTTTCCTGAGGAGAGACAGAAGAGGGAACCTCATCTCTGGCCTGGCCCTTGGCGTTCATTTGTCCTGGGTGTGGTAATTGGACTTTTCAGTCTTCTGGGGGACAAACCTTCCAGTCTGCTTCCCTGTACCCCTGAGCTCCTCAGGGTCAGGACAGAGTCGTGGCTCTGTGCCGTGAGCGCTGCCCCCCGGGAACCTTCGACAGGGTCACCAACTGGCTGACTCAGCCCTGTCTGCCCACAGGAGCCATTTCCAGCAGCTTTGACTAAAATATGAGTGGAAGCAGTTTCAGCCAAATAAACAGCCTGGCTGGTTCTCTTCTCCCTCCCACCCCTCTCCAAATGCCACCCGGAGATGCTGGTCCTCTTCCCTTGCGGTCTGTTCTTCCAGGGGGCCAGAGGCTGACTAGCGCCCCTCCAAGGACAAAGCCACTGCACTCCTGCTGCTGTCCCCATCTTCAGAACCAAGCCAGCCAGGCTCCTGGCTTGTGATTATTGTCATCCTCCTGCTCCTCCCCTCTGTACCTGACCAGTGTCACTGGACCCCTGCCCTGGACCAGGCAGGAAGGGACAAACACAAGCTGGCTTTCCTTGTCCCTTCCCTGTCACCCTGGGAAGTGCTGGGAGCAGAGGGTGGTCTTCCGGGATGACTGTTAGCTTGCAGAGAGCTGAACAGAGAAGAGACTTTGTTGTTGTCGTTAAAGAAGGGAGAAACACCACAAGACAGGGCCTATTTGCCGGTCAGACCTCCTAACCCTACTTTTTAGGAAGTAGCATTTACTAGGAAGTGCACATATGCACTGGCCTATAAATAGATGGGGTATGTCTATATACAAACTGGTAATAATGGTCGATTCCTGGAGAGAATGGATACAAGAGGGAACTCTTTCATAGCAAGTCTTTAGAATACTGGAAATGTTCCTATGGTGAAACCCTTGCTTATTTAAAAACAAAGTTGAACAATTAAAAATAAATCCCCAAACCCAAAACATGAGATGTGGAGTAACCCGGATTCCAGACCACCACGTTTTCCCACAAGTCACTGTGCTGTGATGACACCCCATCTTAGCCAAGTGTTGGCAGCGGTAGCAAGTCACTCGTCCTCTTGAAGTCTCTCCAGACAGCTGGCACTGCCCTGGGTGCAGAGAAGCACATGAGAACGCCGCTCTGGAAGGCAGGGTATGCAGGATGAGGAGGTGAGCGGGCAGGTTGTTTGTAAGTCCTCAGAGCTCCACATGCAGAGGGACATGGGCGTGGAACAATTCCTCCCCACTGGCTCCCCTGGTCTCCCCAGCAGGCTTGCTGGGACCTGGCCTCGTACAGATACCCTTTGTTGGAACTTGGATGAAAGGCAGGGAGAGAGCTTACAAACAAGATGAGAAGAAAGAAGGAGAGCCAAGAGGAGAGAGGCCATGGCTCTGAAGAAAAGCTGTGGGCGCTGGGCTCTTGCTTCACCTGGCTTTAGCCTTAGCTGGCCTCTTCCCACCTGCCTGACCCAACCTGAAGTCAGGTATCTTGTAAATGCCTGCAGGCCCATCCCGCCACCTAACAAGAGCCACTCTGGAAGCAAAGGTCAGATGTCACAGGGAACTCCTTGGGTCTGTCGCCGCTTCTGCCAGCTCTGGGGGAGGCCAGATAGGCTGTGGGAGGAAAAAAAGAAGCGTATGAGGGAAGTAACACACAGCACGATATATCTCCCCTTCTCCCCCCACCCCACTTCCAGAAAAGCATCTCCCCTCTCTCCCCTTCCTCAGGAGCTGCCCTCCGTTTTCAGAGGAAGAGAGGGGAGGTGACAGGCAGGTGGGACAACACAGATGTGAATTCTGGGTAATATGGAGCGGCTCTCCCCCACCCAGCCTGTTGCTATGGTAACACACTCCAGTGATGGACCACTTTGGGAGGGGGACAAAGAATGGCAGAGTCACTCAGCAGAAAACAGCGCTATGGGTTTGGGCACAGCCTTTCAGTACTTTGGGGAGCCTTGACAGGTGAGTTTCCCACCTCTGCCTGTGTGCTGCAGCCCCAGAATGGAAGACATTTTCCTCATCATCTTTTCTGTACCGAGACCCTCCTGTCGTGCAGTCCCTCTTGGGCCAACTTTGCTGACCACAGCAGGAGTGTGGGCTGTGGGCCAAGTGTGTGCTCGCTTGCTTGCTTGCCCACTTGCTGCACCCTGAGCCCCACAGCTCCAATAGCCTTGCACATGTCCCATGGATAGCACTCGTACTCTGGTCCCAGCCATCCCCAGTGCTGCCCTTTGTCTTGATCTTCCTTCTCTTGGTGATCCCTGTGGGACAACAGAGAGCTTCCCCTACCCAGAGTCAGGCCAAGTTTACAGAGTGAGGAGGGAGTCTGGTGAGGAGGAGGCAGCCTCCTGGAGGCACAGAGCTCACATAGGAAGCGGCCTGAGTGGCCCCCTGGAGACCAGGGGGTGTTTGTTCCATCGCTTCCTGAATGTCTCTAGGGCTGGTGACTTCACCACATGAGAAGCCTATTCAGTGACTTCATTGTCTTCCGAAAAAAAAGTTCCCGAAGCTCTGGTTATTCCTGAGTGGGGCGGGGGGGGGGGCGGTCCCTCCTGCTCTCCTGACTCCTGGTGCCTGGGGCTCGCTGAGGGTCACTGTCATGTGAATTCCACTGAGGAGGGCACCACCCCATAAGGCAAGAAAGGGGGTCACCCCCATGCTCTTCCCTCACATTCCTGCTCTGGTAAAGACAGGTCTCCTCTCCCCCTCCCTCCTCCTGCTAAGACAGCGCCCAGGGTGGGTGGCAAGGAGGTCAGCAGCAGAGGCCACCCGCTGGCCCTTGGTGCATGGTCCCATCAGGGATGCTGGACTGCCATGAACCCTCAGGATTACCATGGGGCTACGGTGGGGCTTGGCAATCTCACAAAGAAATGTCCATGCCTGTGGTTGTTTGTACACGCCAAGTACTGTCATAGAGGCTTTATTGCTGTGACTCAAGAGCTGAAGTGTGATTGGGTATGGTAACTCACACCTGCAATCCTGGCTACTCCAGAGGCATTCATACCAAGGATTGTGGATTGAGACCAATGTGGGCAAAGATTTAGTGAGACCCCATCTCAACCAACAAGTTGGGCGTGGAGGCATGCAGCAGTGGTCCTATCTATGTGGAAGACTGTAGATAGAAGGACTGCTGTCTGCACTGGCCTGGACAATAAAAGCAAAACTCTCTCAGGAAATTAGCTATGCAAAAAACAAAAAGGGCTGGGAGTAGGTTTGAGTGGTAGAGCACCTACCTCACAAGCAAGAGACCCTGGTATCAAACACCCATAACACTGACAAACCAGAACAAAAATAATGATGCGCGAAGGCGATTTTCCCAAGTCTCACAACCAGAGAGCAGCAGAGCAAGGCATCTTTCCCTGCTGCCAATGTCAAACCCAGGCTCTTGGTGACACGAGCATCTAATTCCTGAGGCCATGGAAGCATTTGGTGCAGAGGTGCTAAGCACCTACTATGCGCAGGCACTGTGTCTAGAGACACAGCAGGAGGTGAGGGAGGCCAGCCAGGAGGAGCTGACATGGCAGTCCCTGACAGGTAAGGGGACACAGAACCCAGCAGGGGACAGTGGGGTTCAGGGGGGAAGAAGAGGGAGAGCAAGGATGAAGACTGATGGGAAAACTTCCTTGTGGCTCTCAGCTGCAGCTCTACAGCAGCGTGCCTGCAGGCGTATGTCTAGTTTAGGTAGCATTTGTCTCTCCAGAAGGGTTGGGTGGTAAAGCGCTGGTTCTTAGAGAGTGCCACTCTTTTGGAAGGTTCTAGAAACTTTAGAAGGTGAGGCCAGGTGGAAGATGTAGGTCATTGGAGGTGGGTCTCTCATCCCAGACATCCTCTTCTTCTCCACTTCCTGTCCACCATGAGGCAAGCAGCCTCTTCCGCCTGCTCTGGGCACCCTGACTGTCAGCCTCCACACAGGCTCAGACACCAGGGCCAAGCTCTGAGGGCATGAGCCAACACGAATCCCATGGTTTCTGTCCCGTACTTTGTCACAGAGATGAAAGGACGATGCCTGGTTGCAGGCTGCATGGGGATAATCATCTCTGTGCACGCTTCCTCACTGGTGCGTGTCTTGAGGACCAGGCTGCTCCTCAGGTCCACAGCCACAGCAGGAGGCTGGGGTCCACCCACCGTGGGTACTGGGGAACCAGCATGGGGTGCAGGAAGGAATTAGGGCATGGCTCTTGTTCTCAGGGCTGGTGGGAGACCAAGTCTGGAGCCACACTCAGAAAAGATCCATTTCCAGACAAGTGCCTTTGCCAGAGACAAGATAAAAGTGGGCTCTGGGCCGCACATGACCCGCAGAATGTGTCCTAAGCTGGCTTCTAGGACGAGGCTGAGTGGCTGAGCCTCTCTCTCCCCTGATTCCCAGACGAGGCCTCCACTTTATGTCTCCGCCCAATGGACACGACCGCGTGGAGAAGGGGTCCACTCTCCACATCTGTTTGAAACATCCCAGCCAGCCAGCCAGCATTCCCCGCCCCTCGCAGGGTGAATGTCAGGCAGTGAGAGGGCTGTGTACCCCCACGCCCCAGGCTCCTCCTCCTGCTGAGGGTCATGCTTTGAAAATATCTCTAATTTTGTTTTCGTAGCTTGTTAACCTTTTCCTTCCCGAAACAATGCCCATGTTTGTGTTGGCTCCTCTTGGTGTAGGCGGGCGGCTCCGAGCTGGATGTACAAAAGCATTTTTTCCCCATAATCTCATTACCAGGCTCCTCCGCCTTTAATGCTTCCCAGGACTCACTTGCTGTGAAGCGATTTCCTCTTGGAATGGCTTTCTCCGAGTGACTCCAGGAGAGCAAGGATGTTTGGTTGTATAGGGAAGCAAGGAAAGAAAGACAAAGGCAAAGAAAGCAAAAAACAAAAAACAAAAAAACAAGCCAAACTGCAATGCACTGGGAAGACCCAGTAGAAAGTGAGTGCAGTGTTGAAATCCCGGCAGCTCAGATCAGATTTGCACCGCACAGGCGTCTGTCTATCTGCATCCTTGCATGGCGTTACCTGAGATCCCTTTCCTAATGATGTCTCCAGCCAGATACTCATAACACCCGCAACTGACGGCCTAGCCCCACTGTGTGTACAGAGAACATCTTCTGCATCCTAAATGCTGTCCATCTGCCTGCTTGGTCCCAGCTGATTCTGACAAGCATGTAGCATTTCCAACAGCTCCTTCTACCACCCCAGACATCCTTATTCTCATGTGTCTATGTTCAGCCTCGGCCTTAAGAGAATTTTAAGCTTTTAGAGCCAGGCACCTGTGGCTCACACTCGTAATCCTAGCTACTCAGGAGGCTGAGATCTGAGGTTCACGGATGGAAGTTAGCTTGGGCAGGAAAGTCCATAAGACTCTTATCTCCAAATAACCAGCAACAAGCTATAAGAGAGCTATGGCTCAAATAGCAGAGTGCCAGCCAGAGAAAGTACCAGAAAGAGGAAAAGACTCTGAGTTCAAGTCCCTGTACTGGCACAAGAAAGAAAGGAAAGAAAGGAAGAAAGAAAAATAAAGGAAGGAAGGTTGCTTTTTTTGTTGTTGTTTGGTGCTGGTACTGGGCTTGGTACCCAGGGCCTGGTGCTCTTGTTTGGCTGTTTTGCTCAAGGCTGGCTCTCTACAACTTGATTCACAGCTCTGCTTCCATCAGCTTCTGGTTAATTTTCCCTTAAATATTTCTTCTCTCTTCCAAAATGTTTCCCACTTGGAAATGCACAATTGCAAATACAAAACTGAAACGAGGGGCAGAGGATTCTGGGAAATGAACACTGGCCTAGAGGATGAACCACTGGAGCCAGAAGCATGGAGGGGGTGGAGGCATGCATCCTGACTGCTCGTGGCGGTGCCAGGCTGGAACGCACAGCCCTTGTTCTCTGGCAGCCTGGGAGCCGGTGAGACACAGTGGCCCAAAAAGCAGACAAGCAGGCTCTTGGCAGCCTCTTCCCTGAGCTCAGCCATTCTCTCCCACCACCTCTTTATTGTGTCTTCATGTAAAAACATGTGTGGGCGAGGGAAGGTTCTGGAAGATTCCTGGCCCGCCCCTCCACAGCACATCCGTCATCATGACCCCCACAGCTCAGAGCCCTGCACCCATCTGCCGTGACTCACGCTGACTCAACCCACAGCGCTGACAGCTGATTGAATCTCGGTGCTGACGTGCTCGACCTGCAGCGATTCTTTGCAGCTGGAGCCCAGGGCTGCTGTTTGTGGAGGGCGGGGCAGGCATTTTCCAGTAAGCAAGAAGCTGTGTTTTCATGTAAGAGTCCATTCTCCCTTGACTTTGGGCTGAGAAGCTGTACTTCCTCCATCCAGGAGAACGAGGACTGACAGTTACTACGGCTAAAGGATTGTTGGGTCTCAACCTAGACCCTTCTAACTGTGTGTGTGTGTGTGTGTGTGTGTGTGTGTGTGTGTGTGTGTGTGTGTGTGTGAACTCAGGGCCTAGGCACTGTCCCTTAGCTTTTCATTTTTGCTTATGTCTAGTACTCTACCACTTGAGCCACAGCTCCACTTCCACATTTCTGTTGGTTAATGGGAGATAATACTCATGGATTTTACTTCCTAAGCTGGCTTTGAACAGTGAGCCTCAGATCTCAGCCTCCTGAGAGGCCAGGAGTATAGGTTTGGCCACCAGCGCCTGGTTTTTTAATGATCTTTTCACAGTGATGACCCAGGGTGTTCACAGTTTTCTGACTGCTCTTTAGAAGAAAGAAATGAGTATATGCAGGGTGGATCGGGGTTCAGTGTGTTTCTGGAGGAGAGAAGGCGGAGGAGAGGAGGAGGTGTGTCGGGCATAGGGGATGGATCGCTGGCATAGGGATGGATCACTGGGGTCGTTGTAAATCAGGTTGTAGTGGGTTACAATGGAAGCAGTGCAGTTGCTCTGCAAACTGGCTTAGAGACGGTTAGTGCATAAAAGCAAACAGACTATTGAAGAGATTCCAGATTAGCTAGTCAGGCCTTTGAAGAGCCCCTGGTGTGGGAACCTTCCAGAAGGTCCTGCAGAAGCTCTGTGGTAAGGCCTGGGTTTCTCATCACTGGCCACTGACTCACTGTCTGGCTGCCCAGCTACGCAGATACACCTGAGGCAAGACAATGACAACAATGAACTCCCTGGAGCCATCCCTTCCTGAAGTCCTTTGTGTTCCCCGTGAGGCCCCAGGTCAGTGCCCAGCCTGCCAGGCCTGTCTGTCTGGGCCTCAGCCAGGCTTGGAGGTCCACACGGGGTAAACAGGGAGGCTGGTATGGGGTGGGGGGCACACATCACACACCCTGTGGGATTCAGGACCCCTCAGCACTTAGTGTGGGGTCCTGGCCCTGACTGTGCCCCTACAGCGGCAGAAAGGGGCTACACACAGCAAAACCCCCGAGTCAGACCCAGCTCCTGACTTCCTGGAACCTTCTCTCCTAGACCACCCTCAAGACGAGGATGTGCTGGTTTAGTCCCCAGCACGAGTCCATGCGCAGACCCTCCCTGGATTCTCCAAGAGCAGATTGTTGAAGTGCATTCAAGAGCCGCGTGCAGATGCATGGAAAGGTTCTTTTTTGTTGGTGGTGGTGGTGGTCGTGGGGCCTGAACTCTGGGCCTGGGCACTGTCCTTCAGCTCTTGCACTCAAGGCAAGTGCTCTACCACTTGAGCCACAGCACCACTTCTGGCTTTTTCTGCTTATGTGATGCTGAGGAGTCGAACCCAGGGCCTTGGGCATGCGAAGCAAGCACTCTACCACTGAGCCACCTTCCCACCCTGGAGAGGCTCTTAAGTAGTGTGGCTCTCAGCTCCTTCCCCTGGAAAGTACAGAGAAATCACAGCAGAAGTAACTGTTACAGTTACAATGAAAACAACAAAGCAACACCTGAACCCCTGAACTCCAGGGGTCACCTCAAGCGACCTGGCGGATACCACGCCCCGTGTGCAGTGCCGCAGACATGATTGACATGCTTGAGGCAGTAGGATCCTTCACAAACAACCAAACTCCTTTTCTAAATGGACTTGTAAGGAACACTAGCGAGCAGTGCTCTCTGTAAATGCCCCGGTTGGGAGCAGTTATATCTGCTGTGCCCAGACCCAGCCATGCTGGCCTGGTCCTGCCTGGCAATGCACATGCCAGCACCATAGCGATGGATGGATTTACACGGGGAAGCACCTGGCAGGGCATTCAGGGCCCCGACAGCCTGTCCAGCCACCCAGCTACCAGCAACCCTGCCACAGGGGCACTCACCTCACCCAGTCAACATGGCGTCTTACAGGAGTCCTGCTTCCTCTCCGTGATCCAGCTTCCTCCCCTTTACACTCCCTGTGTGCAGCTCCCTGCTTCTATTGGACCCTGGGCCTTGGTCCATTTTGACTCCAAGGCTGGTGCCTTGTCCCTCCTCCTTCAAGGGCCTCAGCCATGGACGGGGCCTTGTCTGGGTCCTGTGCTCTACAACGGGGTCCTCCACTCAGCTCCTCTGCTCTGCGATGGTCTCTTTTCCACACAGCTCCTCTGCTCTTGATGGTCTCTCTACCCAGCTCCTCTGCTCTGTGATAGGGTCTCTCTCCTCCCAGCTCTTCTGCTCTACAATGGGATCTGTTCTCTACCCAGCTCCTCTGCTCTGCAGTGGGATCTCTCTCTACCCCGTGTCTCCTGGGTTTCAGTGTCCAGGCACTCACCTGTTCTCTGGTGGCCGACCACGCAGTCTGGACTTGGGGTTGGTGGGGGCCGCTGCCTCTGTTGTCACATTAAAGATGCTCAGGCAGGGAGCCCATTTACCCACAATGACAACTCCACTAACCCCATGCATGCTGACCCAGCATGACGTGTTGCTGCCCCTCGGGAACTTGCAGTCTCGCTAGGAAGGCACACAGCCAATGGCATGGAGAGCAGGGCCATTAGAGTGTTCCTGGCAGGAGAGAGGGAAAGGAAGCCGCTGTGTCTCTGGAACTCATGCTCCCAAGCAACGAAGGATCGGCACCGACACGCTGGCCTGGCACTGGGGACCCAGACACCAAAGGCCAGGCTTGTCCATGGAACACTGGGCCGTGCAGCGGTCAGCACACTGGCTGCCCAAGGTATTTGGTGAATGGAAGTGCAGGAGAGAGCAAGACCGGGGAGTGGGTGGGACCTGCTGACCAGGTGGGGCCCGCAGGGACGGAGATAGGCCGGTCTGCAGGCTGTCCATCTTGGATTCTGTACATCTTCGTGTAAATGCGGCTCCAATTAAGTTGCGGGAAAATGAACAGACAATTGAGTAGCGCTTTAATTTATAAATAATATCCCAAGACAACCATGGAAATGATATCCCAAGTGGAAGTCAATAATAAATTGAATTATATGCACAATTATTGCCTTGAGAGTGCCAAGCAGAGAGCACTGCCCCCCGCCCCCAGCTGCCTGCAGTTGGCCCCGAGTCTTTAAGAAGCAGACCTGAGAGGAGCTGGAGGCTGGGGAGGGTGGGAGCGTGTGTACCAGGTGTGTGGCATCGACCCCAGGGAGCACTTAACCATTTTTTAATCATAAATAAATGACCTCAAATGAATGAGTCATCCCACACGCTGCTCAAGCCATGTGGATGGAGGCCGAGTTCCCACACACAGAGCTGTGGGCGCTGCCCTGCCCTGCCCGAGCCTCACGCTGTCCTTCGGGCCTCCCACTGCGCACCTGGAGAGACCTTGCCCACTCCAGGCACAGCCCCTCTGCCCCCATGGTACCCCCCAGCGAGGCCCCCCAGGGGGGACTGACCTCCCCCCATGTGAGCCGCCCGAGTGTGAGCCAGACCCCACCAGGTGCTTGAAGCTGCTTCCATAATAGAGTCATTTAAAAAATTTTATGTGTAAGAGGCCACGCCAGCGCTTCGGGGCTGGCCAAGCGCCCATCTCATTTGACTTCATCCCAACCTCCACCGGGACGGCGAGGGCTGGGACCCGTGCTCTGCGAGCAGGGTGGCCTGCAGGAGTTGTCAGAAGGCTCTGAACACTCCCTACTGCCGGCACACCGGGCAGCCAAAGACCAGCCGGGCATGCCTGCAGGCGGCAGGAAGCCCTTCCGCCTGGCACACCCTCAGGCTGCCCTGGGCAGGAGACCAGAAAGAAGAATGAGGGGCTATCTCATGGGAGAAGAATCCCAAATGGTCATCCAGGCCAACAGTTGGGGAGACGGAGCTGAAGAAAGGCAACACTCTTACCGCCCAACCACGGGGACCTTACAAAATGAATACAGGAGCCAAAGCAAGGCCATGTGTCCTCTCAACACAGCCGGTGGTGAGGAGAATAAAACAAAATAAATCAATCCAAGTCACCTGGAACAGACCTCAGCGGCAAGGGAGGACAGGCTATTTTCGGGTTTCTAAAGGAGGCTGGTCTTGGAGCCACAGGGATGGGCGCTTGACAGAGGCCTTTGCAGAATGGGTAAAGGTGAGCCTGGCCCGGCCTGGAGCTTTTTTTTCCCCTCTGCTTCATCCGTTTGGGTTTGGAGATTGAGGTCTGCGGGTGTGATTGTGTATTTGTTCCAATGGATCCTGGAGCTGTTTGCTTTGAACAACGTGACTCTCTTCCTTTGTGGAAGGAAAGCTGCCAGCCACACAGCCGCTGCCCAGGCGAAGAATAAATACATTCGGGACTTGCTACAAGTCAAACGACGCCTTGTGGCTCGTACGTTGAACGCTGGACGGTGCTGGGCAAGGCAGCCGCGTGCTGGTGAGACCTTGTGGTCTCCATGGCAGGGGTGATGGCTGGAGTGACCCCTGTTGCACACACAGTCCCAGGCTACTCCCAGGAGGTGTGAGATGCAAGTACCAGGAATGGCGGTCTCATGCTAGTGAAAAGCCATTTGCAAGTGGTGCCCATGTCCCAGAAGAGAGGGGGTTGTATTCTGAAGGACAAAGGGCTACAGGAGCAACAGTGGTGACTGGAATCCACCAGAACATTCTACCACTTTCCCGCCCTGTCACCTCATGGCTGGCCTTGACACACACACGCAAAGCATGATTTCAACCTAAAACTAGGCTTGAGAGCAACCAGGCTGAGGAAAAACAAAACACTACTTTTTCATAAAGCCTGTAACAAATATAAAATTTTATATATATATATATATATATATATATATACACACACACACACACACACACACACACACTTTGTAGCATCATCTTTGCTTTATTGGGCAAAGCGGAAGAGTCAGGGGTACTGTTACAAATGGCCTCTGATTGTGCATCAGTAAATTTTACAAGCTGATGAGGATGGAGTAGCGATGCTGTGGGCTGTCCCCTCCCTCCCTAACTTTCGAAGTCCTCCCTGGCCTTGTGGGATTGCTGCCCAGCGCAGTATGGTACGTGACGGATGAAATGAAGTATTGCTTCCTCTCCAGCCAAGCCAATGCTTCGCCATCCCTGCTCCGGTATTCATGATTGAAAGTTGTATTTGGATTGGCGGCCATTTGAAAGACCCATGTGTGTCTATGTCTGTGTCTGTGTCTGTATTTTCAGAAGGAAAGTGAGGGCCCGGGAGAGAAAAGCAAGGGAGATTTGTATAGCAAAGGGAATAGCCTGAGTTTGTACACACTAAAAGCAAGATCCAGGTTGAACGATTTCCCCTGGGGTGCACAGATAGTCTAGATAGTCTACCCTCTTGTAGCTGGTTCTCTCAATCAGTCTTGGTCATAACCATCTCACCAAATAACTGCTGCTTTTAGGAAAAGCCCATGGACCTGTTTACGTTCTTTGTTTAGTGAAGTATCACACCAATGTGTGATTACCTGTCACAGGCACAAGAAAAATACCACATGTTCCCTGAGGTGTCCGCCAGGCGGTTCCTGTCTGCTCCTCCTCCTGACTTCCAGAAACACTTGTTTGCCTTAACCATATTTACGCCCCTCACCCAAATCCCCAAGTTCTTCCATTGAGGATCCCAGCCCACAGGTCCTGTGGTATCCTCAGGCAGCTGCCTGGAGGTGACAGGGGAGAGGTGAGCTCCTCACCAGGGGGACGGCAGCTCCTGGGAATGAGGCCCGGAGGACCCGCTGGTCTGCCCAGGGAATGAGGACAGGCAGGAGATGGCTGTCTGTAAAGCAGGGCCTCCCTGTCTCTCCATCTTGGACTTCCAGTCTCTAGAAGGGTCAGAAGTTAATTTTTGTTTTCTGTTTTGTGTGGATACCAGGGCCAGGGCACCCTTCGTTAGCTTTTTCCTCTCAAGGCCAGTGGTGCTCTACTACTTGAGCCACAGCGCCACTGTACTTTATTCTTTCTAAGCCACCAGTCTGTGGTGTTTTGTTATAGCAACCCAAGCTGACTAAGACATTGCCTGATGCCACAGAATTAGCCTCGAGTGTAGCCCATTGGCCCTCAAGTTGTCTGTACAGGGAGTCCATGTGTGATGCTGTCACTTCTGCCCTTAGTTAATAGTGAGAGGGCACCAGATGTTCTGAGTTCAAATCTCAGCACTACTACTTACTAGCCATGCATTTCTTTTCCTGCGCCTGAAATTCTCCAATGTGAGAACATAGTATAACACAAAATGCATTCCCAAAACTTATTTTTATATTAGTCCAGACACGCGTGCCTTCTGGCTGTGGACTATGAGCTCCAAAGTCGAGAACCCTTGAGGATTTCTTAGGTTGTTATGAGGTCACACGCTGTCCAGCCTCCACACATGGGGTATTTGTGGACTGACAAAGATCCCAGTGTGGGTTGAGCTAGGTCATCCTCACAAGCCAGACGTTGACCAGTTACTAGAAGCAACGGAAAGCGTGTGTCCTTCGTTCAATGAGCAAAAGCAATAGATCTAAGTGGCAAGTTCCAGGTGAGGTGTGAGGGTGTGAATTTGTCTTTCCCTGGGATCAATTTGGGGGCAGATGTGGTACCACTTTCCTCGTAAAACAAGCAGTGATTTTGTGTTCTACCTAATGGATGTATTCCATTTCCACTTTTTGAATCGACATGTATTTTCGCACGAGCTCTGGAATGACAGCTGCCCTCTGGGATGGTCTGCCACACATTGGCATGTAGGAAAACAAGAAACCCTACCTTTTGGCTGGCACTGGTTGGTGCCATTGTCATTTTCAAGCCCCAGTAGGATGCCCTTCCACACAATTTGTGCCACCTGCCAGCAGACACGGCTCCCGTCCCTTCCCACGGTCACATTTCCGTATGGAAGACACCACCGCCTTCTCCCCTACAGAGGAGGAAGCAGGCTGGACAGAGCCTTGGCTCAGAGTGGTATGGCTCATACCAGGTGGCCGTGGGATCTCAGCAGAGGTCTACGCAACCCCCATCTCCACAGGAGGCCCCCCTCCTTGGTGCCACACACCTTGTGTGAATGGAAGGAGGTACGCCGCAGTGCTGGCAGGCCAGGGAAAGCACACCTGACTGCAGACAAGGATCCAAGATGACCTTGAAAGCCATGTGCTCCCCGACCAGGCTGGAGATGGAGAGCGCTGGGCCAATTGGACAGTGTCGATGTGTCCACGTGGTGTGCCCCAGCCAGTCACGTGGCCTGGTGGTCCCAGTATTGGGATGAGGCTGTGGGAGGCAGGCTTGCTCCCAGAAGGGCTCAGAAGGGATTCAACTACTTCTGCCCTTCCAACAGCTGCTAGACAGCAAAGTGGGTAACCTCTGATGACCCATTGTTTGAGCAGGGTGTTTCCAGCACATTCCAAATGTCTTGTAGGTTTGTTTGTTTTCTGTTTTTCCTCCAGAGCCCCCTCCCTGTCTTTAAGTCAGGGAACAAGAGACCCTTGAATGTCATCCAAGTGGCTTTTAAAAGAAAGAGGCCCACAAATACCTGGTGCTCTTATATCCTCCTGTGACTCAGTTTCCCCAGCATTACAGCTTACTGGAAGACCCAGACAGATGCAAAGCAAGCTGAATAATTGCTTTCCACACTTCCTGCAGCGCTGAAGGGTTTTCAGGCTAGGAAATCATGAGGACGGATCAAATAATGGTTGGTCCCGTTCCTCTGAAGAGCTCAAAGCAGACACAAGAGACTCACAGATAAGACTCACATGGGCGGGGGAATTTGGAGTCTTGTTTGAAGAAGCTTCTCCCTGGGAGAGAATGGTTCTGCCATCCTTACAAACTGACTGGCCCTCAGCTTCTATTTCTCTCCTCAGCCAGGGGAAGAGGGCAAGGGAACTCAGCGAAGGCAGGGAGACCAGGAGACCCCCTGTTTGTCTACCTGCTGCTCGTCTTCCTGATGGAAGCACAGACCCAGCATGGACACAGGGCTGCTCAGGCCTGGAGCATTGACAGCAGGAAGAGCTGCTGGCTGCCCACTCTCTGTCAGGGTGCACCAGGCAGTTGCTCCGTGCCCACTTCCAGGCACCCCTCCCCAGTGACAGCCCTCCACCCCCTGGGTTTACCTCTCAGGATACACCCCAGGCCCCCAAGCTGTGGCAAGCAGGGACAGACATCAAAGGCAACCAAGCACCTCAGTGCTCAACACGCAGAGGCGTTGACAGGAGGCCCTTGGCAAGGCCAGGGCAGAGCAGGGCAGGAACGAGTGAGTGGAGTGGACAAGACAGGAGGGGCAGGGTGTTCTTACACTCCATCTTATTGTCCTTAGAGTTTCTGCCTTAGCAGTGTCCCCAGCGGTGAGTCAAAACAACCCATTTCTCTTCTTCCGTTGAGGATCTCAGCTACTTTGTGACAACAGCAGAACATGGACACCAGCCCTATGAGGGAAGTGGAGACCGGTGAGAGACCGGCCGCCGGCCTACAGCTGGCGACAGAAGAGCCAGGCCGGACACCGAGACGCTGCCCAGTGCCCAGCTCCCGCTCTTGTATTCATTATGTTTTGGATTGATTTCATAGAGAACTGGAAGCATAATTTAAATTAAAAAAAAGACTCTACCCATGACCAGCAGTGTTATTATTCTTATTTGATTTTTAACTCTAAGAATTTTCCAGCCCGCAAGCCAAACCCACAGTTGGGACGGATTTACAGTGTTTGAGAGCTGAAACCAGTCCAGCGCTCTCCTGTTACTAAGGGAGGGTCAGAATCCTGGGGCTCAGAGGAGACAGTCTCCCTGCCCGGGTCTCACCCTGCCCCCCCCTGCCACATACACACACATGCATGCACACACATGCACGCACATGCATGCATGCACACATACATACATGCACGTGGATGCACACACTCACACATATGCACATGGATGCACATATGTATATGCGCACACATGCACATGGACGCACACACACTCATGCACATGGACGCACATACCCAGGTGTGGAATCACCTCTGCACTCAAAGCATCCAGATGTGCTTGAATGGAAATACCTGAAGATCCACTTTGGAGCTGTCAGTGGGGGCCGTCAGTTAGAGAGCCCCCGGCCCAGCCGCCCCCACGCGGAAGCCGTCTATACCTGGGTAATAACAAGCCACATCTGAGAATGCGCTCAGAGACCTCTGAAACCCACCCGTGGGTGATTGCCCCCATCCCTCCCCATGTGTACACACACATACAAGGCTAGGGTGACGTTTCCTGCGACCAGGATGTGAACACTCACCACAGCTACCCATCCTGTGTCACCACCGGCCCGCCACAAGGCCCTAGATTTCTCCTTACCCATATCAGGCTCAGAGTTGTGTTTGCTGTGTGACCAGATACATTCCTGATGGAGTGAACTCCACTTGTGAGCAGCACAGATAAAAACAGGATTTTCTCCTTGCATTGTCACCCTGTGACACCCAAAGGGGACCCATGGGCATACACTGGAGCCCCACTGTGCGGGTTCCAGTTTCGCATCTCTGTTGATGGACACTTACGGTGCGCCGTGACCCTGGGACCGTGTGCAGCACACAGCAGGACTCAGTAGGGTGGACACCATGTCTACATCAGTGCCCCTAGCAATGACTCAGTATTGTGGGGCCTGCCGAGTACATAAATATACCACCAAACCCAAATTAATCGCCTCCCTGACTTAATTTCCCCTTGGCCTGATCCCTAAAATGTTCAAAGCCATTTTAACACCACTAGAAAATAATAAAGTGTATGTGGACAGCTTGGTGTAGAAAGTGACAAAAGCTATAATGTGTCTTCCTTTCACAAAAGTCATAAAACCCACGTCTCCCTGGGAAGTGAGAGTTCTGGTGTGAAGGGCTTGCTAGGGACAGGCCTGCATGCTGGGACAGACCTGTGTTATGGAACAAGCCTGAGGTCTAGGACAGGCCTGAGTTCTGGGACAGACCTGTGTTATGGGACAGGCCTGAGCTCTAGGACAGGCCTGAATTCTAGGACTCACCACCCCCCTGCAAGTCCACCTCTGTGGCTAGAGTTTGGCAGCTGCTGGTGAAAGGTATAAAGGAAGTCAAGAATTCCCACTACAAGAAAAAGCCAAGGCATCGATGGGGAGTCCCACACATTCGGGCCCACCTGGCAGGGAGAAAGCTCAGAGGAAACACAGCGGAAAGGTACATAGACTAGCACAGTTGGCAGTGCTAGGCTCAGCCCTCCTGATGTCAGAAAGGTGAAAGGTTTATGTGGCCCGGCCACCATGGGGAGGGCCGCCTCCCTCAGAGCCCTGGCTTTGGAAAGATCAAGCTGGGATGGATGGAAGGAGGAAGGGCATCCGGCCTCACGCTGCCTCACACTGAGCGTGTCCTAAGACAGAACAGCAGAGTTAGCACAGAAACAGGCGGACTCACTCCCCTGCCAGCCTTGAGACCATGTCACCACCTCCTGCACTGACCTCCACGGGCAGGGCATTGCCAGTCTCAGCAGGGCATCGCAGTCTCAGCCGGCCACTCACAGCTGTCTGCTCATGAGCCACCACCGTGGATGCTTCAACCCTCACCTTTGTTCTACAGCGCTGACCCCCGCCCCCCCCCCCCCCGCCCCCCCCCCACAAAGTGCTGACTCTCAGTGTTGGTTCTCAGCACTGACTCTCAGTGCTCGCTCTGCACTGATCTTCAGCAGGTGCGGCCTCTGCTGCTGTCCCCAGGCCAGGATGCCAGCGGAGGCTGTGTCTTAGCTCCAGCCAGGAGGAAGGGCCCTCCACAGAGCGCAGCAGTGGAGATGGGAGGGAGGGCCCCACAGGGGGAAGCCGACGGGGCAATCAAACGCAGAGATTGCCCCTTTCACGGTCCCGAGGTCACGACCGAGAGAGTGGAAGCTGAAGGCAAAGCTTCCTGCAGGGGTGTTGGCATGTTGTGGGAGGACGTGACACAGGAGGAAGGGGGGGGGCAGGACTGGAAGACTGGCTTCAGAGCCTCTGCGTACGCCCCATACCTGTTCTCCCGGTGTCCCCTGGTGATCTCAGCAGCACCTCAGTTTCCACTCAAGCCCAGCCCCGCACGGAGCACTCGGCCCCCAGGGCTGGGGGTTGGTGGGTGCCCGGCCTCAGCCTTTCTGACTGCGGCCCTGTCCTGCCCTGAGCACTGTTCTTTCGCTCTCCTCCCACGTCCCCACCACTCATTCAGTCCAGTGCTTGTTTCCATTCAGCTCAGTGACTATGGGAAACATGGTCCCAGGGAGATCACCACCTCCTTTACTTACTTATTTGCTTGTTTATTTATTCTTTTGAAATGGGGTCTCACTATGTTACCAGGGTTGTCCTCTCATGCTCTTCCTCCCTCTACCTCTGGAGTGCTGAGATTACAGTGGTGCACCATGCAGCTTCTAACCACAGGAGACAGAGCTGCTACCTAGGTTTTCATCACCAGACAAGGAAGGGAAGCGTTCCTCCCGCCCCCACCCCGTGCTGCTCCCCCCACTCCCAGATTCTCCTTTGAGTCATTTGCATCCCCGGTCAGCTAGGAACCACTCTTTCCTCAACACTCATCTTCCAAGGCCTCTTTGGGGGGTCTGTGGATGCTGTTACAGGGGGTGGGGACTTTGTTGCCTCAGGCGGTGAGCCCATCCCTGCTGACGCCAATCTCTGAACCTGCTGCGGGTCTTGGAAAAACTCCCCAATGGGGCTGCTCCTCTCCTCTGCTGAAACAACAGCTCCCAAGCCCCAACGAGGGCTGAGTGTGAAGATCAAAGACAAAATTGTTGAGGTTGCACATCAGTATCACCCAGAATCCCCCGGGAGCTCATCCTTGGGGCTGAAGCCACGTTGACTACAGTCGCCGTCAGATCCCTCCAAAAGTTTATCTCTCCCCTTGTCTGCTCACATGCCCCACAGTGCCACGTGCACATCAGGTGAGTGGTAAACACCAACATAAACACCAACCGGTCATTGAACGGTCTCCCCCAGGACACGCCTGGTCCCAAAGGGTGGAAGCGGGGGGGGGGCGGGGGGGCTGCATGATGGGCTGTGATCTGGGTTTAGGACAGCATCACAGCACATTCTGGTATGAGAGCCTGAAAGACAACTCAGAAACCAACAGATTTGGGCCCAGTGGCCCTCACCTGCGATCCCAGCTACTTAGGAGGTAGAGGTAAGAGGAGCTCAGTCAAGGCTGGCCCTAGACAGACAGTGAGATTCAATATGAAAAATAGCTCAGCTGGGGTTGTGGCAAAGGCTCCAAGGCCAAACTCCAGTATTGCCTCCCCCTAAAACCCACAATTCTTGGGGAAAACTATAAATAATGATAACATACTGTATATTCCAACAAGGTTGGAAGGACTTCCAGACCCTCACCAGACAGAAACGAGGAGTGGTTGAGACAGGTCTGCCCACCCCGACACAAATGCTACTCGGTATAGACAAGTATAGAAATAGCATGCAGGCTTTTATATGTCAAGTTAAAAATACCCAATTTTTTTAAAAAAGCATCTGACTTCCTAATGGTTTCCAATATTAAAGAAAAAATTACCTTCAATTCCTTGACGTCTGAGACTCAGAAAGGCAGGTGGGGGCCAGAGAAAGCTAAGGGCACTTGTCCAAAGGCAGTGTCAGAAGCTGCCCTGGTCTCCTGCTCGAGGGCCTAAGCACCGCCCTCTGACCTCCCAGCCTTGTCTTGGAGACCCTGGAGAACTTGACAAGATCATTTCCCTCTGTGACCGAGAAGCTGCATGGGGCTCTGCAGTCACCACAGCACCTGCGTGGAGGAAGCGACAAGAAGGGTGGAGGGGGGTCACAGCCCAAGAATCAGCCAGGATAGGGGCCAGGAGAGGGCCCGGGTGGGTCCCGGCCTGGGGCGACCCACAGTTCCTAGGAGGAAGAAGGAGTAGCCGGCAGTTCTTAGGACCCTGTGCAGATACCGAGGGTCACCGACACGACTTGTATAGCATTGATCACTACCCAGGTGTCTGAGCCTGCACCTCTCACCCACCAGCCTGGGGTTCTAACCTTCCCCCTCCAGCCACAGGCCTCCTGTGTCCCAACTCCCTCCTCCCCCAAACTTCCACTTCACAAACTCTGATAAATTACACTTGAGTGGTGGATGGGCAGGAGCCGGGGAGCAGGGAGATCGCCCCCTCCCAGCCATGGCTTCCTCTTGGAGAGTGGCAATTGGCTTTTCCAAGAGCATGCTGATTACAGCTTGAACTCAGGCCGCTCACGTTGCTGTTCAGACACTTAGGCCCTAGTTGAAATTCCATTACACTTTTCAAAAACAAGGGCTTTAAACCTCAATCTCAGCATTGTTTATATGCCCTCCCTCCCATCCTCCCTCCCTCCCTGTCTCTCTTCTCTCTCTCTTCTCTCTCTCTCTCTCTTTCTCTCTCTCTCTCTTTCATCGTTCACTTTCTACACACCCTCCAAACAAGTATTGGCCTAAGCATTCAGCTCTTCGAGCAGCAGCATGGATGAAAATGGAAGAAACATCTCAGGCAGCATGGGCCTCCACACACCCCAGCAGGATGCAGGATGGCCATCTTTAAAAGGCCACCCATGGTGAGTCACTGCTCCGGAGTGAGGTGTGTAAGCACTTCTGCCCTGGGGCCAGGCCAAGGGGGCTCCCAGAGGCCCTCAGTCACTGCCCTAGCCAGTGTGGCCTCTCCCACAGTGATCCCCAGCTCGCTGCCAGCCTGTTTATTCACCCTGGCAGGCACGGTCTCTGCCTGCCTCCCTGCAAGCCAAGTCCTAACCAGCCAAAGTCACACCCTCAAAACTTTCTTTAAAAAAGACAAAACTCCTCATGATGGCAATAAGCAGAGCCCAGCGTGGTGGGGGCCAGGAGGCGGCAGGGAGACGGGACAAGCTCTCCTGGCCGGCTGGGGACAGTCTGTGGCTCTGGGTGAGAAGACAGGGGTGAGGCAAGGCCGTGCTGGCCTGCACTGCTCCTCCGACACCCAGCCATCCTGGCCTCTTCCTCCAAATGCCAAAAGAATGAGTAGGGGAGGGAAAAAAAAGAGACAGGGAACTGAAGTGACGGTAGATAAAAGATGAAAAGGAAAAACGCCGGCAGGAAACGAGCCAGATGTTCCCACGGGGTTGGAAATCCAGCCTTGTTAGGACAAGGCAGGAGGCCCAAACCTCAGAGGAGGAAGTGGGCAGGCCCAAGGCCCACGACCCACCCAAGACCTGGCTCTCCGCATGGAGGGAAATCTTTCTAGAATGTTCCTATGAGCAGCAGGTGATGGGGAAGGGCTCACTCCACAGCCCTCTTTGTTGTCATTGGCATTTTTTTTTCCTTAAAGAGACAGGGGCCTGGTGTGAGGAAGCGGAGACTTGACTGCTATGCCCGATCCCTGCAGATGCCACCCGAACCCCCCTCCCAACCCCCGATCCCCCCGTCCCATCCCAACACAGCCCTGACCATGCCACACAGCTTCCTCCTAGCCCTGTCGGACTCCAGGCTCTCCCTTATTGAAGACAATTACTATGTGCTGGGAAGTGGCTCAGAAGAGACTGATGCCAGGGCTGCGCTTGCTTGTGGGCTGGAGGGGCTGCCGGAGCCCATCCCGGGGGCAGCCCTGGGTGCACCAGGCCAGCCCAGCACTCCTGCCTCAAGAGTGTCATGCACGCCAGCTCCTGGCTCTGCAGGATGGGCATCGGACAGACCTGGCTGGGTAAACCAAGGGCTCAGCAGGCAGTGCGCCTTCTGGGGCCAGCCCCAGGAGGCTGGGGGGAGAGAAGGGGGTGCTCCACACCTCCAGCCTTGCCCAGCCACCTCCACCTGGAGAGTCAGCAAGATGGCCTCCTCTCCTTCGCCTTCCTCTCCCATGTGTAAGGACCCTGCGATGGATTGTCCCCTGAACAATCCAGGCTGAGTGCCCATCTCAGCTCCGCTGGCTGGCACGCACACATACTTCCCTCCACAAGCCACATGCCCCTTTGCCGTGGAACCTAATGTATCTCTAGGCTCCGGGGTGATAGCTGGGCATTTTGGGTGGGCATCAGTCTGTAAGCGTCGGTCTGAGTGTCAGTTTCTGGTCTATCTCCAGTGTTGGTGGACAATCAGTCAACAACAGGTCTGCATAGCAGAGATAGGGTCAAATCATAATGGAGTTGATAATAATACACACCGTCACCTGGCAGTGGATCTGAGACTTCTGTGTGGCATCATTTAATCCTTGTGACAGTCTGGAGGGGCAGATGCTGTTTCCAGCTCCCCTGGACAGGTGGAGGAGATATGCAGTGTGATTGTGGTTGGGAAGAGGCAGAGGTGGCGTTAGAAGCAGGGCCTCTGGCCCAGAGTCCAGATTTTTCGCGTTCTGGTGTGCCTTCTGTTGGTCCCACATGCACCCCACGGAACAGCACCCTTCTCCAGCCAGTGTCCTGCATCATTTATGACATTTAAGAAAGAACTGCTGGGTGCCAATGGCTCACATCTGTCATCCTAGCTACTCAGGAGGCTGAGATCAGAGGATCATGGTTCAAAGCCAGCCTGGGAAGGAAAAGTCTGAGACTCTTATCTCCAATGAACCACCAAAAAGCCAGAAGTACAGCGTGGCTCAAGTGGTAGAACACTAGCCTTGAGCAAAAAAATCTAAGAGACAGTGCTGTGGCCCTAAATTCAAACCCCAGCACCCCCCTCCACACATACTATATACACACCAAAAAAAGGAAAATTAGAAGGGAGAGAGGGAAGGAAGGAAAGAGGGAGGGAGGGGATGGGGCAGAGATGAAAGGAAGGAAGGAGGCAGAGAGGAAGGGAAGGGTGGATAGACAGCTCTGCTCCTTTCGAGACAGCCTTGACCACCTGATGTTGAAGGGTCAGCTAGGGGTTTGGGTGGTGGGACACAGGAGCTTTCCATCCTGGGCATGGAGGAGCTATGCCAGCCAGTGGCAGTCTTCTGAATGTCAAGTACATTCTGAGGAGGAGACGCGATTGCCATTCACAGGGACGCAGCCCAGCCCGCAAGGGACCCTGCTTAATCACCTGCCAGGTGGGGAGAAGGTGGCTGCCCCTGTGTGGCAGGATCCTCCCCCATGTCCCACGGGATCTGAACCCAGCCGGCTCTGCAGCTGGGCGTCCACGTGCTGTCTGTGGGGCTTTGCCAAGGGAGCCCCTCAGTTGCTTAAGGACTCACAGCCTCATTGATCCCAGAGGCTGGTCCTGGCCCCAGCTGGCAGGACCAGCTCTAAGAGGAGAAAGAGAGCCAACTTTGGAGCTCCTAGGTCACCGGAGAAGCAGGATGGGGTGCCAGCAACCGCCAACTTCCGTACATTTCACAAGCTCATTACAAACCCCAGAAGCATTGCTTGGTTGCTTAAAAACGATTTAATTTTTGCAATCTCCCAGACAGACAGAGAGAGAGAGAGAGAGAGAGAGAGAGAGAGAGAGAGAGAGAGAGAGAGTTTCCACATTAAAGCTGATGTTTGAAGGGGAACGGCTATGATGGGGAAAGAGCGTTCTCACCTTCTGTGAGAGGAAGGTGTGGACAGGAACCGCAGGGTCAGCGCTGGGGAGACCTCTCCCTTTCCACTTCTGGTTCCCAGGATAGAGCCAGTTAGCTCAGGTGACCAGCATGAAGTGCCCAGCGCTGTGGTGTGCACATGTGACACGGGGAAAGAGCTGTCTTCCAGTTAGCACTGGAGTGGTGACCCCTCACACACCTGTGCACCAAAGAGCAGTGACCCCCCCCCACCTATGCACCAAAGAGCATGCTTTCCAGCCCTCGGGGGAACATGAGTCACAGCTTCTTCCTCCTGGGCACCAGGCCTGGCTGCCACACACAGCAGTCCCAGTGACTGCACCTCCAAGGCCACCTCTCTTACTTTCCACGCTGCCTGCAAAGCAGGAGGTGGAGGCATAGGTCAAGAGGTAGAGCGCCAATTCTGAGCCAGAAAGCCAAGCAAGAATGTGAGACCCTGAGTTCAAGCCCCAGTCCTGGTACACACACACACACACACACACACACACACACACACACACACGAGGGGAGGAGAGGGGAAGGGAAGGAAAGGGGAGAAAAGAACTGGAGAGGAGAGCAGTGTGCAAGGCCACACTGCATCTCCTCGGCTCAGATGTCGGGGTACTGGAGGAGCTGCTGGCCCCGTGGTGAGAAGGTCTGCCTGGCAGGCCCCGTGGATGGACGTTGTGGTCCATCTGCTGACAAACAGATTCCAGGGGGCAGCAAGGCTTAGGGTCTCCTCTTGTGGGGTGGGGGCCCTGGACCACAGACAGGAGGGTGGGAAGGAGGGAAATGCAGGCTTGGGTTGTCATGCATGAGAACGTGCCGCTCTTGAGGATTGCCAGGGTCTTGGTGTTGGTTTTTGCTCACGTCTTACAAGCAGAGCGCCAAGTGGTCACCTTGCCACCATGGGACAAATGGAGGAAGCTGCTGAGCACACACACACATACACACACACACACACACACACACACAAGGGGGGTGGCACACAGGGGCTGCTGACCGTCTGGAACAGACTGTGACAGTGTGGCCTGTAGCAATGGAGGGAATGAGAGCCTGGTAGACTCACTTTTTTCTTTTTGTTGGTCATGGGGCCTGAACTCTGGGCCTGGGTGCTGTCCCTCAGCTCTTCAGCTCAAGGCTAGCACTCTACCACTTGAGCCACAGTGCCACTTCTGGCTTCTTCTGCTTATGTGGTGCAGAGGAATCGAACCCAGGGCCTCATGCATGCAAGGCAAGCACTCTAACACTGAGCTACCTTCCCAGCCTCACTCATTTAATTCTTAGACAGGAGGTAAGCTGCAGACCCATGACCTTGGCGAAACCAAGGCCCGTTGGCTGATCTGCTTGTGAGGCGGCAGGGTTTGAACAACACGCAGTCTGGCCTCCCATAGGGCTGTGTACTTGGCCTGGCCCCTGAGCCCAGCCCACTGCCACACACACTACACCGTGCAAGGCAGAGAGGAATCTGTCTCCCGCAGAGGCAGATAAGTGTCCCAGGCCATCCCAGAGAGGGAGAAGGAGAAAAGGTGGCTTCCTGAGGCCTTTCTCTCCCAGGCAAGAGTCCCATGGGTGTGGGGAGAGCAGACCCCCTGTCCTGTCCCCTGACCCCACCAGCCCTGTTGAGCAAGCATCTGACAGCGGAGTGGAGGTCACTTTTGCGGTCATGGTTTTCAACTGCAAAGAAAAGGGAAATCCAAGCCAGAAAGCACATCTGGCCCACCCCACACTCATGGGAAGGTCCTGGAGACGTGGGCCGGGCCACACTGTGTGAGGGGCTGCGGGGGAGGGGGGAGGGTGTGGCCTGGTGGGAATAGGAGGGGAGCAGGTACCAGGAGGTGACTCTGCAGACGGAGCCCTCTGTGAAGAACCGGATAGCTGGAGTCCTGGGGAGCCCCAGCCCTGCATGCTCTGATGACAGGACGGCCACCAGAAGTGGCTTAAGAGGCTGAGATCTGAAGCCTGGAGTTTGAAACGAGCCTCTTATCTCCAATATAACAACAAAAGGCTGAAAATGGAGCTGGAGCTCAAGTGGTAAGCACCAGCCTTGAGTGCAAAAGATTAAGGACGGTGTCCAGATCCTGAGTTTGAGTCCCAGTACAGGCACACATGTAAAAAACAAAAGTCCTAGGCTGGGAAGGTGGCTCAGTGGTAGAGTGCTTGCCTTGCATGAGGCCCTGGGTTCGATTCCTCAGCACCACATATGCAGAAAAAGCCAGAAGTGGTGCTGTGACTCACGTGGTAGAGCGTTAGCCTTGAGCATACATTGGCTCAGAGGAAGTGCCCAGGCCCAGAGTTCAAGCCCCAGGACTGGCCATAAAAAACAAAAAACTCCTGAGGACCTGTGACTGGTTCCCGTACTCTCAGGGGCCATGCAGCGCCGCAGCCAGGCACCCCGTCACCAATGGCGTGTCTCAGGCCTGGCCGGTGCTGTCTGTCCATGGGAGCCGTGGGCACCCCAGAATATCTGTGCACCCATCATGTGCCCACCCTGCAAGTGAAAGCATTCAGAAAGCAGGGGAGTTCCCTGCCCTGGGCTGGGGGAATTCTGGTGGGAGTTATTTGAGCAGACCCGTGTGGACAGGGCGTGGGGATGCCCCGCCCCCCAGGGTCACTGGGAGGTCCCGTGTGGTCAGGAAGCAGTGCTGGCCACCACTGAACCCCCACCTCACCCCTGCTGAAGCCGAGGTCAGGGACTTAGGAGCCACAGCCTGCTGGGCAGTGGCGGGGCTACCGCTCAGCGTCTCCCAGCCACCATTTTAATTTATGAAATGGGGTGATGCGTCCTCCCAGGGAACACACACAGCAAAGGGAACGGAACACGGACCTGGCTGGGCTTGGCACTGTGCTGCGTGGCCAGCTGGCGGCTCGTGAGCATCTCCCCCGCACCCTCTCACCTCCCAGATGTTGCAGGATCCCAGGGCAGAATCCAGATGTGGAAAGAAGTTGGACTGGGTAGAGGCTACCTCTGCTTCTGGATGGGTTGCCCCCCAGCCAGGGTGCCCAGGTGGGTACCTCTGCCCGCACGCAGCAGCCCTGCTGAGAGGAAGCCGAACCCGCTGTGCTGCCCTGGCAAGCGAGACCAGGCAGCCGCTCGCCTGCCAT
Source organism: Dipodomys ordii (assembly GCF_000151885.1). Lineage (NCBI taxonomy): Eukaryota > Metazoa > Chordata > Mammalia > Rodentia > Heteromyidae > Dipodomys > Dipodomys ordii. The sequence continues at coordinate 575,318 of NW_012267240.1, read as the reverse complement.
CTTCCTCGTTCACGCCGCTGCCCATCGACTCTCCCCGGTCTGGACAAGGAGCATTGGAGGGGCCCCGGGGCTCCTGGGGCACAAGTGGGGCTGGCTGCTGAAGGCCGCCCAGGCCTTCGTTCACTCGCTCACTCAGTCTCTCAAGCCTTTTTTCAGGAAGCTTGGCCTGAGAGCTGGAACGGGAATTTGCTAACAGATCAGGTGCCACGTGAGGACCCTGCGCCCAGCCCGGCCCACCGCAGCCCTGGAGAACAGATCTGCGGTCCTCTGTGCTGGCCGCACCTCCAGCTGCCTGTGGATGAGGAGTGTGGGCAGGTAGACAGGCAGGTGGGCAGGCATGGTGGGAGTGAGCTCAGCACAGGACAAGGCTGTCTCCTCCTGGGCCAGAAGGGCTCAGCATTTGGCAAATCCTGATGCTTCTGTCCTTCGACACATCCACTGAACTTAGTTCAGCACCCACTCTATCAGCACTCAGTTCAGTATCCACCCTATCAGGACTCAGTTTAGCGCCCAGTCGACAAGCTCTCAGGTCAGCACCATCCTTTCACTACTCAGCTCAGCACCCACCCTGTCAGCACTGAGTACTCTCACTCCACCAGCATCCATTGTGTCAGAACTCAGCTCAGCACCCACTCTGAGTACTGAGTATTGAGTACCCTCACTCCACCAGCACCTATTGTGTCAGAACTCAGCTCAGCACCCACCCTGTCAGCACTGAGTACTCTCACTCCACCAGCATCCACTGTGTCAGAACTCAGCTCAGCACCCACTCTGAGTACTGAGTACTGAGTACTCTCACTCCACCAGCACCCACTGTGTCAGCACTGGGCTCAGCACCCACCCTGTCGGCTCTCAGTTCAACAGCACCCCTCTCAGCATTGCATAACACCTCTCACTCTAGTTTCCCTATCAGGAGATTTCACACCCACATCGTTAAACTGTCAGCCGCCAAGCACACTTCCCAGCACTCAGTGAGCTGGGTCCCCGCAGGGTGCTTGCTGGTGGAAGCCTCCTACTCTGCCATTTCCAGAGCTGGAAAGACCCCTGGCTCCATTTTTGGGGCTCCAGGCCCCGCCCACCCCTAGCCCAGTTCAGGAGTGGACTCCAAAGCACTACTGCATCGTCATTACCGTGGTGTCAAGACAGTTGTCGGCTGAGCAGAGTGGCCCTGTGGGGGCCCCCTGCATCAAAGGACACCCTGGGCTCTGGGGAAAGTCTATCCCTCCAGTGATTTGCCTGGCCAAGGCCTTATTCCGAGGAAGCTCGTGCAGGGGACCCACATGAGGCCCCGGCCTCTTTGGAGGTCTGGAGGAGGATGTGCAGAGCAAAGCCTCAGCTCACCCATATGCCTGAGCAGCACCCAGGCCCTGGGGTCTGGACTGCCTGAGGCCAGCTCCACCTGAGTGGAGAGACTTTGTTACTGTCATGAAGACCCTGTGTGCACATTAGCAAGTGTTGGCTCTTGCTTAAAAAACAAAGAAGTTCCCGTACCTTGGTCCTGTGGTTTAGAACAGCAACACACCTCCACAGGGCTTGGCTAGTAGGAACTCGGTAAATGCGAGCTCTCTGTTTTCCACTGCCCCTGCAGCTGTGGGCAGACCTGCCCATATGGGGCCTAACTCTGACCCTGACCCCTGATGCACTCTGCAGGCATAGGGTGCAGGCCTCCGCCATAGCTGGGTGCCCCTCCCACCCCGCCCCGTCCCATCCTTCACTGCTCATGTGCTGATGAAGAAGTACCATGCTCACCACGTGCACACGTAGGGCGCATGGTCAGACCCCTGTGGAAGCCAATAGCAGCCGGGCCCAGGTTTCAGTGACACAGAGCCCCTGGCCTTCGCAGCAGGCTGCACATCCATCCAGACAATAGCACAGGGATCCTGCTCACCTTACCGCGTCACCTGGAGGAGGCCATGACCGGCAATTTCACAAAGTTGCGCCACGCATTTACCCTCAGCCCATGCAGACAGGCTGACAGGAGGCCCTGTCTTTACCGGAGATGTATTGTGTGTGGCTTTACAGAGTGTGGGGTACCCGGAGGGGAGGGCATCCAGAGAGCCAGGCAGGGAGCCAGCCACACCAGAGCCTGACCCACCAGCCACAAGGGACACAGAACTCCACAGCAGAGATGAAGGCAGAGGAGCTGCTAAAGTGCCAGCTTAGGTTAAGCATGCAAAAACCTGGGCTTCCCCTTGCAAGAGAGCAGAGCACAGGACTAGGATGGGGAGAGCAGGCCTCTGGGACTCCAGGCAGTGGATGCTCCTCTAGCCCCCAGCCTGCCCCTGCAGCCACCTCCCTCCACGGAGCAACCCCCCCACAGGCAACAGGAAATGCATGAGAGCAAAGCGTTCAAAGCTTGGTGGAGGGAAGGGAGGGCGGGGGGGGGGTGGGAAGCCAAGCTAGGGAGGGAAAGCGCATCCAGCCCCTGTGCATTGATGTCATTGCTGTAGTTGAACTATAATTTCAGCTTGACAGGCTGAGCTTCCTGGCAGACAAAGGGAGATGTAGTCAGTGGCTGCCTCCCTTGGGAGCTGGAAGGATGTACCTGCCTCAGGAGCCTGGGCACTGACTTTCCTCTAGACCACAATACCCTTGAGCTCTCGCAGGTTGGTTGGTTTCTCTCATAGGGTTCAGTTCAGGAAAAGATGAACTTGGGAGAGAGGCCCCAGGTGCCCTGTGAACAGCCATGGGAAGGATTCATGTTATGAAGAAGTCTGCCGCTCTGTGCCTGGAACACGTTAAAGCAGAGGCTGGACTGAGGGCTTTGCACAACATGAAGGACCAGCTCAAGAGGACTGTGAGTGACCCAGAGAGCTGGGAGCAAGTGTGGGCCACGTTTGGTGGCCGGTCCTGCAGCCTGGCAGCTCTGAGCACACCCGTACCAAGTCCGGACCCCAGGGCGCCTCCTCCAGAGCTGGTGTCAGAGCCGCCAGCCCCAGAATCACCACTGCCCTCCTGCCAACAACAACTGGATAATATGAACACAATATTCCTACGGCACCAAAACAAATGAACGAACAAGCTACCAACATAAAGAGACAAGGAGAAGCAAGGAGCCCGAGGCAACGTGATTGCTGATGGGCATTGGAGCCACACGGCTCCTGGGTTTGACACACTTCATGCAGCTGAATAGAGTCTGTGAGCATCTTTCAGAACTGGGGTGGCAGAAGAACCTAGCGCTGGGGTAACCACCCGGTGCCTTCTGGGAGGGATGATGGGAGAGACAGGCTGAGGAAAGCCCAGCTGGGATTTAAGAGCCTGGCCCAGCCCCGGCCCCGGTGGAAGTCATGTCCGGAGAAACAACACATCTAAACAACCCACAAGAACTTTCCGTGGGAATTGGGAAATACTTTAATGCAAAGGTAATAAAACGAAAACACATCAAACTGAAGGGAGGCAGCCGAAGCAAGCCTAAGAGAAATTTATAGCACCGAATGCGTCATTAGAGGAGGAGAAAGGGTGAAGACACAATGAATCAAGCTTCCCGCTCAAGATTTTAGTAAGAGAATGGCAAATTCATCCCCACAACTGGGCCAGGGTGGAACTGGGACACAGCAGGAATTAAAGCGGCAGAAAACAACAACGAAACAAAGAAAACCAATAAGGCCAACATTCGTCTTAAAAAGAAAAAAAAAGACTAACAAAATGGAAAACTTCTGGCTTGACTGATTTTTTTTTAAAAAGGAGTCACAGTAACTAGAATGAGAAAGACATAACAATATAATTATGGCTATTTATAAGATAAGATACTATTCTAAATTAATTGATGACAATAAATTTTAACATCTAGATAAGATGGGGAAAATCTTTGGAAAACTCAACTTATTAAACTTGAACCAAACAAGAAAACATGAGCAGCTGAATAGCTTTCTTATCTACTAAACAAAATCTATAATCCAAAACATTTGCACAAAGAAAACACCAGGCGTGGATGGTTTTGCCAGTGAATTCTTTCAAGTATGCTGCCTCTTTGCTCACTTTTGAGAGTAGTGTACCTTCACATTAACATGAGACAAGAAAAGACAATTGCAACCCTAAACAAGAGATTATCAAACTAAATGCAGCAATCATCTGTAAAAGCAAATTCATTGCAACCAGAAGACTTATTCCAGGACTGCAAGATTATGTCGGTGCTCCAAAACCAGTCGGTGCTCCAAAACCAGTCGGTGCTCCAAAACCAGTCGGTGCAATCTGCCACCATAATAGAAAAAAGAAGAAAATTACCCACCACTGCCCACCAAAGCTGTTTGTGTCCTTCCTCCTCCCATTTTTACAAGCTTTATTTGCTAAGAGCAAGTACCCTGCCATTCCAGTCTCGTGTGTAAGGTGCATACAATACCAGCTGCTTCCCATGGCTACTCTGAGATACAAAAGCAATGGACACTCCATGCTGAGTCCTGGCACTGGAGAACAAGCAGTGGCCATGTTGTGATTTCTGTCAAGGATTTCAGCCACTGGATTATTTACTCTTGGGATTATCAGGGCTTGGCTATAGCTACTTTTCTTCCTGGGCTTGTCAGCCGGCAGCCACCGTGGTCCTGATATCAGTCCTGAAATGAGTCTGTCAGACCCAGATAGGAACCTAAGGCAGCAGGAGAGTTTGCTCGTCAGGCTGTGAGAGAAGGAGACTGAGCTTCTGTATCCAACAGATTTGGGCCTTCAGGAGGCCCGGACACAGAGGCCTGCCATCAGCCACTTGACCACAGGGCTGAGAGGGGGCTCGGGCAGCAGCCCTGCAGCCGGGAGAGGGGAGCGCCCCCAGGGCAAACGCCATGCAGGACTTGGGGTGACAGAAGTGGTCATAGCAAATAGTGGTGAGAACGCATGTACTGCAAAGCACACTGCCCATCGCACACCGCATATGGCACACAGCACACCATGTACCGCACCCCGTACACGGCGTACGACACACCGCACACCACGCACCATGTACCACATACCACACACCACACAACTCCCTTTAGCCCGCAAACTGGCAGGTTGCACAGGGGCCCTGCTTTTCTGGAAGATCTGAGATGCTTCCAGCTGCAGGCTACAGTTTGGTGAGCTTTTCAATTCTGAGCCCCATCTTGGACCTGACTAGATCAAGGTTCCTTGTCACTTTCTAGGTGACATTGTCAAACCCAGGGTTTAGGCAGGGGCAGAGGCTCAAGCCTGTAATCCTAGCTACAGGGGAGGCAGAGATAGGGGGATTGTGGGTCATGTCCAGTCAGGCACAAAAAGCTTATGAGACCCCATCTCACTCCCTGCGCACAGTGGTGCATACTGGTCACCCCCTAGCAACCCTGAGCTGCTACAGAACCATAACTGTCCACACGGTCTCTGTAAGTTCAAAGGAGCCAGGGAGGCACAAGCAAGAGGATGGCAGCCCAGGGCCCGCCTGGGCACGGAGCAAGGCCATCTTTGTCGTCCATGACGACGCGGCTGCCAGAGCTCCACCCCCCCCTCAGGCCACCTGCAGCCCTGGTGTCCAGTCTCCCCCATCTTAACATGGCTGGTCATTCATTCACTGAGGAGGTAGTTTTTAAGGACCCACTGGGGCTCTGGCACGAACACACAGAAGCAGCTCTCTGTGTGTGGAGCCAGAATCTCTCCCTGGGCCCCAGATCCGCTCCACAGCCATCCATGACACTGCTGTACACTCAGGAGACCCAGCCCAGCAGGGTCGAAATGCTAGGATGAAAAAAGGGGGTGTTGCAGCCTTTTGAGTTCATGGGGTTGGTAGAGCCCTGGGAGTAGATGAGCCGGAGGTGTTCAAATCCACCTTACTCACTATACTGGAAGTCACAGCACAAGCCCCACCCATAACCAGCATAGCACCAATTGTCACTGAGGACACACAGCAAGCATGTGCACACAGCAAGCGTGTAAGGAAAGTACAAGAAAGCCAGGGCAGGCCTGGAAAGAAGAGGCAGGAGCCAAGAGGTGTCAGTACATCTTTGTGTCTCCTCGCAGCCTCTCAAACTTTCCAGATCACAAGCAAACAGTTGTTGACAAAGAATGGGAATAGGAGAGCATGAGGAAAGGATCCGGGAACCAGGAAGAGACCTGCCCAGGACAGACAGACTTTGCCAGCCGCTTGGCCTCAGTTGGGCATGTCAGTTGGCCCAGTTGTTCAAGGGTTAGTAAAACGAAGATAGCCATTCCTGGCAGGTGCAGATGGGCACGATAGTGAGGCTAACGTCCTCTCTCAAGCGTCCTGTTGATAGACAGGATGCTTCTCCCTGGCCTTCAATCCATTCATAGGGCAGTTGTTATCTGCCAGCCCCAGTGAGGAGTTCTGAAAATTTCATAAATAACCCAGTCCAACCGTCAGTCCCTGCTTTGCAGTAGGTTGCTGGCTACCCTCCATGGGTCCTGTTCTGCACCCTGCCCTGCCCCCCAAACACACACACACCTGCCAACAAACCAGGTCTGGGCCAGAAATCCTTGGAGCCAAACCTCCCTGAGACACAACAGGGGTGATAAATCTTTTGTATTGACCCGAGAGAAAAAAGCCCCAGCAACAAAGACCAATTTATTATCTCAATAAATCACAAGTTGTCCCAGAGGCAAATTCCTAGGACCACGCAGGACACCCCCATGTCCATCCAAGGAGACGGGGAGCCCGGCTGGCCTCCACTGAGCTGTGGCTGCCTGGCCCCAGCAAGGCCTAGCACGCCTCTATGAAACGCAGATGGCACCATTTCCCCCATCATTCAATGCCTTCCACACCTGCTGCTGGCTCAGCCCCTCCTCCCCAGGTTGAGGAGGTTGTGGGGCATCTAGAGGGCAGTGGGGGGTGGGGGGGGGAACTACACTATCCATACTGGCCATTCTCTGCGCCTACAAAATGCCACCAGCCTGGTTCACATTTAATGTTTAAATCAAAGTGAGTAAATATTGATTTTGTTCGGGGATGTCCGTGGTCCCTCTCGAGCAGGTGGAAACACCCCAGAGTGCGCTGAGCTCGAGGCTGGGAAGTGCTGCTGCAGTCCCCTGCTAATGAGGTCAAGACCAGGGACCCAGCTCTCCTGGCAAAGGAGCCATTAATTGCTTCGTGGCCTCCTGGCCCCAGCGTCCACCCTTCAGCCCTGGCCATCTGTCTCCACACAGGGGTCACTGGTCCCCAAGAAGAAAATGTGAGGCCGAAGGGCTAGATCTCTGGGAATCCATCCACCCTGTTCGGAAGACAGCCCAGCGTGTAGCCCACAGATAATGGGCAGGATAGGCAACCTGTGGACAAGAGCTCTATCACATCATTACTTTTGCTGGGCTGATGCATGCAGCCTGGGGAAGGCTGGTGAATGCAAAACCACGGCTTCTAGGATCTCTAAGGCAGGGCCCTGGACCCCTGGGGGGGTCTAGCTGATAGACCAGAAACCAAATCAGTGTGCTGTTCGCATGGTGGGCCCACGGCCGGCGTCTGTGTCTCCCGAGGCATGGAGAGAGCCAAGCAAAAGGAGATACGGGCTCCCCCGTCTTCCGTTTAGAATAGATCATAGAATCTGGGGGTGGCAAGCTTGTTTTTCTTTAGCCAAGAGTCACATTTGTTGGTGTTTTCCGCACGTGCAGACTGCTGACGGGGAAGAGTGCCTGCAAGCTGGAGGGAGAACGAGATGAGAAAGGCCTGGGTGGAGAGGCGGCTCCTCAAAGCACAGGCCTGCAGCAGCTCGCCAACCCCTGCATCCCCACCAGCCTCGTTAGGACACAGAAATGCGGGTACTTCACCTTCTCTCCTGTGTCTGGAGCTAGCTCAGTCCCAGAGGACAGGCTAAGGGTCTCCTTCAGGCCAGGCCACCCTGGCCTCCTGGACCATGTCCATAGCACCGAGCTCTATGCTAGACGTGGTACAGGAATCATCCAGTACTGTCCAGCACAGCACCAAGTATCTGGTAGGTGCTCAGTAATAGCACACCCCTTGAGCAGCTGCAGGGAGGAGTTACATAATAAAGAATGACCACTCCTCAATCGGACAAAATTCAGCACCTAGTCACTCCTTAGAAAAGCAGGAAATAAAGGAACACTCTCTCAACTTGCATTCATAAAAACCCATATAAAACCCAACAGCTGACATGACTCTTCATGGTAAAAGACTGAATGCTTCCCCCTAAAAATCAAGGAAAGGTGAGAGCGGCCACTCTGACACCCAACTCAACATCCCTGAGATGTTCCGCCACTGGAATAAGACAAGAAAAGCAAAGGATGAGCCCTGGGAAAGCATGAAACCGTCCTAGACTGCGTGTGTGCCCGAGGCTCGATGGGGGCTCCTACCATCCAGAGTCCTGCGGTGGGACCTCTCCTTCCCTAGAGATCCGACATGGCATCTGTGCCTGGGAAAGCAGGAGTCCAGGCACCTGAGTGACACAGTGACACAGTGACACACTGGGACCTCCAGAGTATTTGCTATGTGTTGGGCAGTCTGCATCCACCTGCTCACTCATGGCGGGCAAACCCCATGCTCCGTGTTCATGGAACCCACAATCTAAAGAGCCAGAGACAGCTCAGACTGCGTTAGCATAAACACAGGGGACGTGCTAACAGACCCCCAAGTCACGGGGTTTAAATGGGATGGAAGGTCACCCTGTCTCATGAACTGGTTCAGGGTTCAGTAATTGAGACCTGATGCGTTCTGTGTTGTCGCTCTTATTCCAAGTGCATGGCCCTCCATCATTAGCCCCAGCGGGAAAGGGGCAGGGGGAGGGGGAAGGGGGCAGGATGAGGAGGGCAGAGCGGGAGGGGATGGCGGGAGGGAGCATTGGCTGAAAGGCAGAGGCCCTTCTGCTTTGGGACCTCAAAGCCACACCCTGTAGACTAGTTCGAGGGCCATGCCAGCCTGAGGGGCTTCCAGGAAAAGGGGTCTTCAGGAGGCTGCCAGGCATCTAGCCACACCTTGAGCCCTTGGGCAGGACCCCCGGCCCGGCTGACATGCCCTTGGAACCAGTCTCTCTTCGTGAGGCCGGGGGCTTCTGAGGTTTCTTCTCCAGCCCCTGCAGTGACTAATCTAGGTCAGACCTCGGGAAGGCACGTCCTACTCACGATCCAGAAACCTTCTCAAGAAAGCAGTGCAAGGAGGAGCAGCTTCCTCTGAGAAGACGGGCTCAGCCGTCGTCTTCAGAGCGCTCCTGGAGAGCAGCCACACAATGCGTTTTAAAATAGCCCTTCTCTGTTCCTGCACCAGGTACAGCCTGCTGCAGGTGGACACACACCTGGCTCGTGGGGTCTGGCAGGAAGCCCTCAAAGGTGCATGAGTGCCCTCCCCCCTCACCTCAGGGAAGCCCTCCCTCCACACCCTCAGCCCCAGCACTGCCTCATGGCTGCTGCTTGAATCTCCATCCTCATCCTAGGTATCTCCCCAGGTGGCCCAGCACAATCACTCTCCCCCTCCCCTCTCCCCAGCTGCCCTTCCTCCCATCCCCCTCTTCCCTCCTTCCCATAGCTAGAGCTGGTCCAGGACCCAGTGAAGGGAGAGAGAGGGTCTGCGTGTACCTCCGTGTGCCTACCAGCGAACAAGGCAGAGTGCTCCGGCAAACGGAAGCACCGGGCACTGGAACCCCCAGAGGATACACAGGAGCGCCATACCCTCTGACTGCAGCCCCCAGCCCCATGCCTCCCCCGGGTCCACTTCCAGGAGGGAAGGGGGCTCTAGGAGGACAGGGCTGGCTCCATCCAGGCTGGGACCCCTCCCCCACATTCCCCAGCCAGCCACCGCCTCACCAGGCCTGAGTTCCTCCCTCAAATGGGTGCCCCTCATCATTCCTCCAAAGGATGCCTGAGTTAGAGGTGACCCCACAGCAGCATGGATTGTCCTTCAGGCCTTGTTGGTCCAGGTCCCTGTCCCATGCATGCTGAGATGATCACACAAGATGAGATGTCTCACAAGACCCACAGGACAGAAGGCAGGGGGCAGAGGGGTGAACAGCACTAGGCCTACGGGAGGTTCAGACACCCTGTACCCTTGCTGGGGTGTTCAAACAGATTCCTTCCCAGGAACTCTCCAGACAGCACCCGGCTGGCCCAGTGAGCGCCTCCTCCAGGGCGGTTCATAGCCTTCAGCCCCCACCATGCTATGCCACTGGGACAGGCTGTGCCCCCATGCCCCTGGGCTCAGCCAGCTGTAGAAGCCAGCCCTGTATGTCCAGTGTTCCCCCTGTTTCTTGGAAAACACCTCCAGGAACTGGTCAAGAAAAACAAACAGTGAGCCTTCCGTGGGTATATTCAAAGCGCCCCATCAGCTCTGGTAACCAGGAACAAGCCAGGCCCAGTGGGGGCTGGAGCCTCCGTGGAGTGTAGCGTAGCCACATGTGGCCCTCCTGCTCACTTGGCGTGGCCTCGCAGCCGCTCCCCAGAGCTCTGCCCAAAACGAACCCAGAGCTGCGCAACCACAGAACATGGGTCCTTGGATGTCAGAGTTCCCATCATGGCACGTGGAACGGGGACACTTGGGACCCACAAACCCCAAACTGAAGGGTGACGGCTGGGTGGGGCGTGCACAAAGCCTCCCCATGGCCCCCCGAGACTCTGAGCACGCGGTGTCCCTGCCTGTGCCCAGCTCGGCACCAGCTGAGCTCTTCTTTGATTTCGACACTGGCAGCTTGTCCTGGGAAGGCAGGATGCCAGACCAGACCCAGAGTTGTTTCTTCATCCGCTCATCAACGTGTATTTATCCACCACTGTGTGCCAGGCCCAGCAATACACCGCTGACCTACTTCTCCGTGGATGTCTATTGAAGCAGGAAAGTAGAATAAAAGCTTATGGGACAAGAGAACAAAATGATTGCTGAGGTAGAGGATAGAGGGTGCCAGTCCCAGAAGCTGACACTCATGAGAAATAAAGGAAATGAAGGCATCAGCTACGGGAAGACTTGAGCAATGGGAAGAACGGGTCCAAGGTCCTGGAACAGGAACAAGAACAGCAAAGTGTGGAGTAGGACGGAGTTGGAGAAACAGGGCATAGGTAGTCTCTTGTTCCCGAATCGCATCCTCCTCCACTCCTCTTTCTCCTCCAGTGAGGAGAAGGGACCCCAGGATTGGAGATGGACTCTGAGGAGCCAGTCTAAGATGGCCATGGGGTTCTTCCCCAACCTCCCTGTGAGCTGTGGGCTTGAGCCACTGTGTCTCTGGGCGCTCAGGGGTCTGCTGCCAGTCCCCTCCAGGAATCTGTCCCGCACAATCGTGGCACTCCATTGCACGTGAGTGGACCACCTTTCCTTTGGCAATTTCCAGGGAACGTCCTGCCCGCCAGCTCTCCACCACCCCACACCAGCATCTCCTCAGGGTGGACACGGCCTGCCAACCAGCTCCAGGGAGCAAAATCCAGCCCTGAACAGTAGCGTTTGCCAGTGTCCAAGGTGTAAACACCCCACCAGGAACATGCCCGAGCTGTGACCTTAGACAGATAGGTCTGATCAGGTGACCACTGGCTCTGCCCAGCCTACAGGTGCCAGGAACAGGTCACGGACAGGGCCCAGAGCACTGCGCCCAGCACCCCGTCCCCCCGTCTCCCGGAGCACCACACGCAGCATCCTACCCCCCAGCTTCCAGAGCACTGCACCCAGCACTCTACCCCCCAGCTTCCCAGCATGCAGAGCGGCCTGTGTCAGTGCAGTCTACTAGCAGGGTAGTGATGGAAGCCCGCTCACTGGTGCTCAAGGGAGACTGGATGCCTTGGCCTTGAAACCCAACCTCCCTCAGGCAACTTCTCTTCACTGCCCTTGGAGGACAGCCGGGTGTCCTGAGGTGAGGGGTGGGTGTCAGACCAGAGAGGCTCATCCTTGGCTCGGTGGCCTCAGGAAGGTCACTTGGCCTCTCTAGGCCTCAGCCTCCTCCTCCCTCAAACCGGAGGCTGACACTCCATGGCCTCCAGCACAATCGCAGCTCAGGCCCAAGGCCCAGCCCACCTCACAGGACCCAGACAATCCGCTTCTGACTGGCCCCTAGGCAGAGGAGTCTGCCATAATTGATGAAGTACGTTCTAGCATGTCCCCAGCATCACCCCATGAAAGTATAACCACAGCCCTGTGCCCCAGACCGCTGTCCCCACCTCAGACTGGAGATGACCCCTTGCCAACCATCACCTGCCCACGCCTGTTCTGTCTCCCCCTCCCCACGCTCACCCTGAGATGCCTTGTTCACCTGAAACAGCATAGCTACCCTGTTCCCGTCAGACCCTCATCCTCTGCCCCAGAAGCCACAGAGGCCCAGCTGGGGCCTGGAGACGTTGACACACGGCAGAGCAAGAACTTTGCCTTCCTTCTCTCCCTCCCAGGCTGCCAGAATTTTCTGCTGTAGATACACAGTGATGCTCAAAGCACTGAGGCGCCTTTTCAGAATCAAGATGCTCAAAAATATGAGAGTATCAACAGAAAGGAATACAGAAGGCAACCACAGAAAAACCACCTCCGCTGAGAAGTCCCTCGGGGAAGCTGAGTTTCCACAGGACTGTAGCGAAGCGCAGGGCACCAGCAGTAGGTGGCATGGGTGTATAGCTGCTCCCAAACCAAGACACAAACACATTCCAGAATCCAGCCTCTGTATCCGACAGGCCCCGACTCCTGCAGCTTCCGGTTCTCAGGCTTTCCTCCCTGCAACATATCACCAAGGACCCCACGGTCAGACCTGAGTGTGTCCCCACAGGGAGTCAGGATTCACATTCCGCTCATCGGAACTCTCCCATTGCCAAGGCTTTTACTTACAGGACCAAAGGCTCTGTTATTTTTCCCTGGCTGATGTTCTTCCTGCTGCCAGGAAAATCAGTCCTGCACCTGGCTAGTGGGCCCCACCTTGGAAATCATCCGACCCTAATGAAGAGGCTCTCTACTTCCACCCTTTTAGAAGGTCTCTTCTCTTCTTTCTCTAAGGGGCAGGGTGTGGGTGGACTTTCATGGAGGCCACAGATGGGCACCTGGGCCTCCAGGATTCCCGTGGCTCCCAGCAGGGCCTGTGCCCCAGCCAGAGCCTAGGAAGGAAGGGAGGTATTCAGGTCCCCATTCCCAAGAGCTCCAAAGATCCAGTTCATTATGGCTCAGATTTAATCATGTGTCTGTAGACCTATGCAAATATGTATTTATGTGTATGTGTGTTATCTTAAAAGACCAACGTGTGTGTGTGTGTGTGTGTGTGTGTGTGTACCAACACTGGGGCTTGAGCTCAGGGCCTGGGAGCTGTGCCTGAGCTTTTTTGCTCAAGGCTGGCACTCTACCACTTGAGCCGTAGCTCCACTTCCAGCTTCTTGGTGGATAATTGGAGATAAGAGTCTCACACATTTTCCTGCCCACGTTGGCTTCAAACCATGATCCTAAAAGCTCAGCTTTTTGTGTAGCTGGGATTACAGGCGTGAGCCCACCGGTGCCAGACTCAAAGACCAACTCCTTAGAGATAGCCAGAAGGTGTCTGCAGAGTTGGCATGGGTGGAAACCTGTCCCTGCTCTCTAAAAGAGTTCACTCCATTTCCCCGCTGCCTCAGAGGCAGCTGTGAGGGTGAGGACGTGGATGGCAGATGGAGACACAGCCCCGCAGTTCTCTCTCCCAAGGACCCTTAGGCAGCAACAGGCAGGTGCTGTGAAATCCAGCTGACAGGTTGGCTTCAAGGTGTCCTGCCTGCTGAGTCTTCTCTCTGTTCTGCTAAGCCCCCGTTGTATGGCTGGTGCCTGTTCAAGGCAAATAATTATAACTCAGCATGAGAAGCTGCGGGCCTCTGCACACCTGTAATTACTACTGGCAAGGGCCTGCACGGCCTGGGAGTTTCCAAAGCCCCCATCAGGCCATTCTGGTGACAGTAAACCCAGGGGGCTCCCCTGGGGGGAGATGTGGCCAGAGGACCCAGAACTGAAATGAATTGAGACTTCCACCACAAGACGCAGGCCTTGGCCCACGCTGTTATAGACGCAGTCAGAATGTTCACCTGGGCCTGTGGCTGGCTCCCAGTAAACAGGCACAGCTGCCTTCAGAGTCACTCTTTCTCATAGCACTTCTGTGTGAGCACGTGTATCCATTTCAAGTTTTCCAGAAGCCGTAGTCAAAGAGGAACAGGTGAGATTAGTTGTAATGATAGGTTTAACTCCATTGGACTAAGACCCATGACTCACTTCATTGTGTGATCTATAAAAAGTGCAAGACCAGGTGTTTTGCATTCTCTTCTTTGAAACACCGGGTATGGGCTGGGAAGGTGGCTCAATGGTGGAGTGCTTGCCTCGCATGCACGAGGCCCTGGGTTTGATTCCTCAGCACCACATAAGCAGAAAAAGCCCAAAGTGAAGCTGCAGCTCAAGTGGTAGAGTACTAGCCTTGAGCTGAAGAGCTGAGGGACAGCACCCAGGCCCAGAGTTCAGGCCCCACAACCAACAAAAAACAAAAACAAAAACAAAACACCTGGGTGTACATCACCCTTTGGACAAGGCATGCTTCCAGTGCTGAGAGTCTGGGCCTGTATGAGCTGGATGAGGTAGCCCCAGAACCAGAGCCCCCACCCCTACATCATGAAGAGCACCTGGTCCACACAGAGATGCCTTCAACATGTCAGAAGAATACACAACATTGCTACATGGGAGATCTACTATGATTTCAAAATTCCTGGATGGGTGGCACATACCTGTAGTCCCAGTACTCAGAAGGCTGAAACAGGAGGATCAAAAGTTTGAAGCCAGTCTGAGAAACATGGGGAGGAGACACTGTCTCAAAAAATAAAAATAAAAAAGAATTACATTTGTCCTCCATGAAAGAGATTTCAAAACTTGCTGGTGGACAGTCCCTTCACCTGCTGATAACAGCAGCCCAGCGTCCTGACTTCCGTTAATCATTTACTGGCTCTCGTGGTGGAAAAATAAACAAGACCAGATTCTGAGGGCTCAGCCTTGCGCCTGCGTGTGGCAAGCTCCCGCGTGTTCCTGTGCCCTTTGCCTGGACACAAACACTGCCTTCAAGGACAGTGTGATGCAGGCCAGGATCTTCTGGGCAGGAGGACAGACCCACAGTAGCCAGGAGCCCCGTGGCGGGGAGGGGGGTGCAGGGGGGCAGGGAAGGGGGGAGAGGGAGGGGAGAGGGAGGGGAAGAAAGCTTTGTCTGCAGGGGCCCAGCAGGGCAAGGAGGCCCAGGGACACAGGACAGTGGTCCACAAGCCCTGAGGAAATTGTGCAGCCCTGGCGGCTGTAAAGAGTTGCAGGACTAACCAAAGATGAGTCACAGTGCCACTTTCCTAGTAGTAGCCACATTAAAAATGATCAGAAGAAACAGGCACAATTAATTTGAATGACATGTGTGTGTGTGTGTGCCAGTACTGAGGCTTGAACTTAGGACTTTGTGCTTTCTCTTGGCTTTTCGCTCAAGGCTGAGGCTCTACCACTTAAACCACGGCTCAGCTTCCGTCTTTTTGAAGGTTTATTGGAGTCAACAGTCTCATAGACTTTCTTGCCCACTTTGGCTTTGAACCACGATCCTCAGATCTTGGCCTCCTGAGTAGCTAGGATTACAGGTGCAAGCCACTGATGTCCAGCTACATTTTATTTAACCCACTATACATTTTATTTAACCCACTCAGTCCACAGGCAAGAAGGCTCAGTTCTTGTTGATGGAGTCTTCAAAGCCCATCATGCAGTTGGCCCATGGGCTGTCATTTGCTGCTCCATGGCCCGTGGGGGCCACAGCAGGTGAGCTGATGGCCATTCTGTGTGCAACGGTCTAGATGTCAGGTATATGTAATGAATAATAATTTCTGTTTCTGCTCTTGGATTTAAAAAAAAAGTCAGGCCAGCTTCAAGAGACCCAGAGGGAGATATGATAAAGGTGGGGCATGGGGCAATGACCCCCACTTCCTCCTGGCCAGTAGGCCAGGCCCCAGGCCCTGTAGCCAGTGCAAGACAGGAGCAGAGCTTTGGCCATCGCATGGCTGTGGGTGTGGATATGAACGGTGTAAACAGCACCCCTGGCTATGTCTGCCTGAGGGCCTGGCCAGCGGACCACTGGGCTGACCCTGGAAGGAGCAGAGGCACCTGTGTGCAGGGCCCTGTCCACAAGGTCACCCCGGACCGACCGGCGCCCCCCAGGAAGGTGCTGGCTGCCCTAATGTGGAAATGTTTGGACGGAGAACAGCTGAGCGCCCCAGCTGGCAGGAGCCTGGCCCGGTGACAGGAGCAGGCCACACAGGGGAGGGGGAGGAGGAGCGCATGCACCAGGACCACACATCTTTCCTAATAAGTCTGGCATGTCCGAGGCCCCTGGACAGCTTCGCCCCTCTGCCCCAGGCTTCTCAGAGGGGGGAGGGGGAGAGCCAGCCAAAGGGAGCAGGAATTTGGAGTGGGCCTCAGGCCTCCACGGGTTGGGGAGGGGGTTGTTGAGCTGGGTTTGCACATGCGTCTGGCTTGGGGGCACTTTTAACAGGGCCTCCAAGAAAGAACAGCCTGTCCAGCCTCCCAGGGTCCCCAGCAACAGAGAGTGTGCTGCCCCACAGCCCTGCCTGGCTGGTGAAACAAGAAAATAAAGTGAGGCTGGTGTGTTCGCGGGGCGCAGAGCACAGGAGGCTGGATTGAGAAGCAAGAACACCAGTGCCGCCCGGTCAATGGCTGATGACTCAGGTGATTGGTAAACCTTCGTAACATCCTGGGCAGCCAGGTCAGCGAGTTTTCTAGACCCAGGTGTGGAAGGCGAACTGGCTCACGGGTCAGGGCTCTCCAGCCAGGGAGAGCAGGTTTACAAAGAATCCTTTTCCTGCTGCAGGCCTCGTAGATGATTAACCTGTTGAATTCGGTTAACTGAAGAGTTAATCTTTATTCAAAGCACTGTTTGATCATGGAGGAGGGGAGAAAATGAATGTGTTAACTATTAATCCAGGGAAACGCCATAAACTTGGGGTGGGAAACCCTGGATCTGGGAGAGGAATTTACTGGGAGAAGGGGAGGGGGGAGGAGGAGGAGGAGAGGGAGAGGAAGGAGGAGATGGAGAACTTAAAGCTCACGTGTCCTTAGAGCCAGGCTTTGGTGGGTTATTCTAGTTTCCTTTTCTCCCTTCTTTTCCCTGGTCTCAATGCCCTAAGGAAACAATAGGAATAACACAAGTCACAAGCCTGGGAACACTGCAGAAAGAGCGGGTTTATTGGTCTTTGCTCTCCCTTGTATATGGGACCCCCGGCTTCTCCAGAATGTGCTGGTGGAAGGCCAGCACCGACAGAGGCCGCCTGGGCCTGGCCAGCCGCTCATCTGCTGGGCCCACAGGTGCCCATTTGTGCCACAGAGAAACAGGACGGGAGCACTCTTCCCTTCCTGCAGCCCACAGCCATGCTGAGACTTAACAAAACCCTGCTTGGTGGAGACTGGGGTGCTTGGTGGAGACTGGGGTGCTTGGTGGAGACTGGGGTGCTTGGTGGAGACTGGGGTGCTTGGTGGAGACTGGGGCCTGACAGATACGCCTCCGGAGGGCAACCCAGATGCCTAACACGTGCCCTTTGCACACTCCACTGTCTATAGTACTTGGGTGGCGGGGGGTGGGGGGGAGGGGGGAGGGGGAGAGGACACAAAGGCCAGATCCTGCTCTCCAGGGGTTCCCGAGCTGTCAGGGAGAAAAGACCTTGTAAAGCACCTCACTGCTGGCAATGCAACTGAAGCAGATCCGGCATCCAGGGAACACAGACATGCCATGCTCTGCATTGACTGGGAACTGGCCACACACCACTGGACAGCAGTGGGCTGCAGGGGAAGGGGCTGAGGTAGCAGAGCCTGGCTCTGGAGTAGGACCAGGCTTTGCCAGGAAGAAAGGGAGAGAGGCAGGGCAGAGCCAGAAATGTTTGTGGGAGGGCTCCTGAGGTCAGGATGGGGGCAGGGATGAGAATGGGCCGGGCTTGCTGGGCCCCTGGGAAGGCCCACGAGCGGAGAGGGAGCTGGAGGCCCACGTTCTGGAAGCAGTGGTTCTGGCAATCCCAAGTCCAGCCACAGGCAGCGTGGTACACAGGCAAAACCTGTGCTTGCTCAGTACAGAGGTGAAGACACCAGAGCTGCCCAGGAGGGGGCCGTGGGCAGAGGCAGAACCCTCGGGGCGTGGGTGACGCCAGTGGCCCCAGAGGATGCCCAGATGAAGGGCACCGAGCTTGGCTGACCCACCCTGTGGAGGCCACATGGGATTTACATGTGGCCCAGCGTGGACTGCTCTCCCCTCTCCTCAGGCTCTTGCAGCATGGACACTGGCCAAGGAGGGCACTCACATCCAGATCCAGACCCTCAGACACTTCAGTGGCCGCTCGCCGGCTTGGGAGGGCAGAGAGAGGCCTGGCCTCCTGCCTGGGCTGTGTGTCTGCTTCCCCCCCCTCGCCCCCAAAGATGGAAGGCTGGGACCTCCCCTTGGTGAAATGGCTTTGCCCAAGTCCCTTGGGCTCCCATGAAAAGGCACAGCCCACGTGAGTGTCTCCGCTACTGAGTTTCTTGGATACCAGACAACTTAAATGGGGCATCATAAATCCTTCCACGTGACATCAATTCTAGACTCTTCTCGCCTATAAAAATCTCTTCTAGGAAAAAGGTCTGAGCCTGTCCCCCAGGCTTGCAGAGGCAAGAGGTGTCTCTAACACATTTAGAAACCCCGAGGCAGCTGGATGAACTCCTCCCCGCAGAAGACAGCCGGGAGCTGGGCCATCCTCCCTGACCACATGCCGATGGTGGGTTCCAGGCTCCTTTACTCATTCCCTTGTATGTGTGCTCCATAAACGTTTATGGAGTATTTATCTCAGGCTCTCCCAGGGCTGCAGGAGGGGATGGGGGGGGGGGCGGGCAGAGGCAGGACACCCTGGGCCTGGGGCCTGGTTGCCTCCGTCTAGCCTCAGGGCAGCCTTTCCCAGTGGAGACCCCTGCCCCGGAAGTCAGGTTTACAGGTAGTCATGAGGTCTTCATCCCAATACGTCCACTGTGGTCCCTGGGGCAGGCAGAAGAGGAGGCTCTCCTCTGGAAGGTGGGGGTGTCACCCTTACCCCACAGGGCTGTTCTGCACATGGTAGGGTTCGTTGGATGGTACTGACCTTCTCAGTGGGCGTGAGGACTCTCGCATGTGGAGCCCCAGCCGGTGCTGGTGGGATCCTTGTCTTTCCTGGCCTTCCACCCCCAGGGCCTCGAAGGCGTGTGTCTGGACACAATGCAGCCCTGGGTGCCTCATCCCCTTCCATGAGCCCAGAGCAGCAGTTCCCACCCACGGGCCACCACGGCTGCTTCCAGTTTCCAGGGCCCATCCTCCTCAATGCTTCTCATCCCCTTCAATACTCCTTGTTCTCAGTGCTCCTCATGTCCTCAGTGCTCCTCATGTCCTCAATGCTCCTCATCCCCTTAGTGCTCCTCATCCCAAGTGCTCCTCATCCCCTTAGTGCTCCTCATCCCCTTAGTGCTCCTCATCCCCTTAGTGCTCCTCATCCCCAGTGCTCTTCATCCCCCAGTGCTCCTCATCCCCTCAGTGCTCTTCATCCTCCCAGTGCTCCTCATCCTCAGTGCTCTTCATCCTCCCAGTGCTCCTCATCCCCCCAGTGTTCCTCATCCTTAATGCTCCTCATCACCCTTAGTGCTCCTCATCTTTAGTGCTCCTTGTCCTCAGTGCTGCTCAACCCCTCAGTGCTCCTCATCCTCAGTGTTCCTCATCCCCCTCAGTGCTCCACATCCTAATTGCCCTCATCCTCCTCAGAGCTCCTCGTCCTCAGTGCTGCTCATCCCCTCAGTGCTCCTCATCCTCAGTGCCCTCATCCCCCCAGTGTTCCTCATCCTTAATGCTCCTCATCCCCCTTAGTGCTCCTCGTCTTCAGTGCTCCTTGTCCTCAAGGCTCCTTGTCCTTAGTGCTCTTCATCCCCCCCAGTGTTCCTCATCCCCTCAGAGCTCCAGCACAGGTGGTGTGCCGTTGGTGTGCCAACTTCAGTGCCGGCACTGAGGTGTTTTACGGCTCTGGCCGGGGTTTGTAAGCCAGACAAACAGAAAAGTCTCAGGAATAAAAGGGGCAATAAAATAATCAGGGAACACTTTGAACCGACACTAACTACCACCTTTATTTTCCAGGCTCCCAACGTGAGTTACAGACAAGTACAGAACTGTAGCTGTAGAGCCTTTTTTATCTGTGGGGAAACTGAGTCACTGAGCCTGGAGGGCTGGAGAGCACATGGGGCTAATTTCAAGAGGATGTTCTGGGAGACCCCATGGGCAAGAACTCCCAGCCACGCCCGTGCTACCAGCTTCCATGGGTAGACTGATCTCGGGCCTCATTGACCCTTTCAGCTCCAGTGGGGGTTCACTCAGGGCAGGGGGGGAGGCCTACTCTGGGGGGGACCCTGTTCTGGTGGGGAGGTGGGAGGCCCATGGGGGGGCACTCTGAGGGGGCGTCGGCTCTGGCAATAGCAGCACCTACTGGTTCTGGTGGCCACTGCACGCGCCGTACCACACACCAGCAGTCATCCTCACATGCAACGGCGACCTCATGAGGGTCAGGGAGCCGGCCACCCACTCCAAGTCCGTGCCTTCTTGGGAAAAAGAGCCAGGTCAACAGCCTTGCCAGAAATTTCCATTTATCTTCACAGCCTTCAGTGGGAGATTTGGACTCCTTCTCGGAAGAGCTCAACGCTGCTGGAGAGGCAGACAACTAAGAGCAGAGACATGGGCAGGCCAGACATAGCTGAAGTCACAAACCATCCTGAGCTCCGAAAACGTATGACAGAAGATTCTAAAGCTTTGGTTTTTAGTTAGTTAGTTATTTATTTGCCAGTATTAGGGCTTAAACTCAGGGCCTGGGCACTGTCCCTGAGCTTCTTTTGCTCAAGGCTAGCAGTCTCCCACTTGAGCCACAGTGCCACTTCTGTTTTTTTCTGGGTAGCTAATGGAAAATAAGAGTCTCATGGATTTTTCTGCCTAGACTGGCTTTGAACCTCGATTCTCAGATTTCAGCCTCCTGAGCAGCTAGGTGACAGCTCAGGCCATGTACCCAGCACCACCAACTTTGGATTTTGTGGGGTTTAATTGCCCTTCCTTGGTGAACCTGCCACCATCCTAGCTCAAAGGAAGCTCTCTGAGCTGCTCTCCCATTCTCCCAGACCCACCAGCCTCCATTTCCCCGTCTCTTACAACTCAGGTAGCCACAGGGTTGTGCCTGAGATGACTCCAGCAGCGTCCTCTGCCTGTCCCCTGCGGGTCAACACCCAGGGGACCGGGAAGACACGGACAGAAGGTGGCAGAGCCTCTCCTTGGCCTCAGCTCTGCAGGGCTGCAGGGAGCAGCACGGCTGTGAATCCACCCCAGCCTTCCCACTCCCGAAGTTGACCAAATTAACTTCTCCACCTGTGGACTGTGGAAACGCTTCATTTTCTCATCTCATCCTGGAACATGGGTGCAGAAACCTCTTGGGAGATGTCTGGACAGGACCCTACACACGTGTTCCCCGAGGTGCCTCCCCCCACCCCACCCCCACACCTGCCTGTGGCCGCTGGCAGAGCTGAGAGCACCATTCCTTGGATGCGATTGGTGGTCTTGAGTTCTTTCTTTGCCCCACAAATGGAGCATTATGAGGCAGGAAACGTGGGAATGGAGGCACAGTTTATTTGAGAGTGAGAGGAAGGCTCCGGGGAGGGGGGGGCGTGAGGATGAGGAGGGCCTCTTGGTATAACAGCCAAACTAGGAATCCAGCCCTGACTGATTTCTGGGCCATGTGGAGAAGGAGAAGAGGAGGAGGAAGAGGTGAAGAGGAGGAAGAATAGGAGGAGGAGAAAGAGGAACACACAGACTCCTCCAAGCACAAGAGTGAGACACAGGACCCAGAAATCATGGACCCACCTGCGTTCAGGGGGTCCCCTTCTATCCCCTGTCCTGGTGTCTGGTGTCCCTGTTCCCATACCCCAAGGGGAGAGGCGCTGTCCCAGGTGCAGTCAGCTCAGGAATGTCTGGGCCCATAGGGAGGAGGTGCATGTTTCCTCGTCTCTCTCTCTCTCTCTGCCTGGTGGTTTAGTTCTTGCCTGAAACTCTGGACAGCACCAGTCCAGCCTGCCCAGCACAGGGACGGCTCTTCACCCCTCCCCCCACCTGAAGACCACAGCAGCCATGCGCTGAGAGGGGCCCAGAGCGAGACAGGAGTGCAGACGTTCTGATAGCGACTTGACCATGGTCTTGACCATGGTGGCTGGTGCCGGGCAGCAGTGAGGATAGCAGTACTGTGGCTGCCGCGCGTGACCAGTGGGGATGTCTTGGCAGACACTGTCGCTGTGGGCCCAGAGTTGCTGCAGAGCGATCACCTAGGCCTCCCCCAGCGCCTTCCCGGCCCCTCCCCATCCCCTGCTTGTCACTGGGGCAGCCACCAGCCAAATGTCACCAGCAAAGGGATGGGTTGAAAAGATAACTCACCAATCCACCCAGAAGTTTCTAGAATGAACAGGAAGCAAAGCACAGGGTGGGCAGATGGCCGTAACCACAAAGTCATGCACTGGAGAAACTTGGAGGCGCAATATCTGGGGATGCCCGTGTCCTGTGACCCCTCCACTAAGAGTGGATTCAAAAGCTGAGCGGCTAAGGCCCCTGCATGTCCAGGGTTTTCATCTCCTCGGCTATTTTCAGCACCTCTCCCCCCCTTTCTCCAGGCCCCTCCCCCCCCAAAGATGAAAACTCAGTGTGTCTCTGTAGCCTTCCCCAGGGGCTAGAGAGGGACGGGGGAGGCTGAGCCTGGAGGGGGTGCTGCCATCAGCTGATGGCCTTGCAACTTGGTCACATTTTCCGAGTGCCGTCCGCCTTTGGAGCATGGGGTCTGAGAGCCAGGGAACAGGGAGAGGAATCACAAGCAGGAGCCAGGAACATTGTGAGGCTGCGGGCGCTGGGGCCGGCCAGGCCATTCAGCCACCTTCTCTAGGAGCGGAGGAGTCAGGAAGTCTGTGCTCCAGCCCAGCCATGCCCTTGCTCTTGGCGTGGCTTTGAGCAGATCTTTTAACTTTCGTGACTCGGTTTACTTACTTGCCAAACAGAGATAATGGTATGGAGCTCAAAGAACTGTTGTAAGACTCTAATGAGTGTTTATAAGCACTTTATAGGAGTTTATAGGTATTTGAGCTGGGAAAGAACTTAGAAGTTTTTGGGGAGTAAACAGTATTTAGAACCTGCATCTGCAGCAGACCACAGGTTTCCTGGATGTTTACAAGGCCCTCAGAACACCTGAAGTGGTCCCCGGCTTAGGCGGATGCACTACCACAAGCACATGTGCCTCAGACATGGGGGCCAGGTGCAGGAGGAGAGGCAAAGAGACTACAGGAGGACAGCTCACAGACCATTCTGCTGGACCCTGCTGCCCAATTCCATCCTTGTAGCTGGTACCTAGTGCCCCAATACTGACTGGCACTAAATCCATAATGAATAAGAAGTAAATAAGGGTGGCAACTGTTTGTCAACAGCCTCTGCGCCTGGTGCCTCACCCTGTCAAGTTCAAGTTCACTCCCACATTACTGGCCCAGAGAGGAAGGCGGCTTTGGGCTGCGCTGCCAGATGGGCAGAGGCCGCTATGGATAGGCCTGAACGGGGTCCATCCATGCAGCCCTTGCCCAAATCCACTGAGGTTTTAAGGGTCAGCATCCCGAGAGACTGGATGCAGAGTCAATATCTCCAGCTCCCCTGCCAGCCACCAGGGCCAGCAGCCGGGCATCTGAACGCCTGGGGAAAACCACCTCGGAGCATCTGTCTTCTGGTGTCCACCACAAAGAGAAAACCTGCTCCCAGACTGCCGAGGACCTTAAATCCAGGAGACACTGCGGCCTCTGCCTGTCTGTGACACACTGTGACAGGAACCAAGCGTGACCCATCTGCAGTGCATCG
The DNA here is from genome assembly GCF_000151885.1 of Dipodomys ordii. NCBI lineage: Eukaryota > Metazoa > Chordata > Mammalia > Rodentia > Heteromyidae > Dipodomys > Dipodomys ordii. Next base: position 551,553 of record NW_012267240.1, on the reverse strand, counting down.
GTACGGTCTGCCAAGCAGGAGGCCTCTCATGCCAGCACAGCCCCGACATCTAAAATCAGGACTAGTGCGTGTCAGGCAGGGAAAGACCCCACATTGGTGAGTCCCGGGACACTTCCACACTCTCTACTACTTCAGCAGTGTCTGGGACAGAGGTATTTCTTTTCTTTCCAGAAGAAAGAAGCACCTTCCATAAGGATCACTGTATCTGGAAACACTATCCTGCACTCGGGAAGAAGAGGAGCCAGGGTTGCTGGCTCACAATGTCAACTGCACACACTTGCTTGCTCGAGTTCAGCCACACCGAGGGACAGGCCCTCCTGACGAGCAGGCCGCCTGTTGCAGCCATTCCCAACATGGGACTCGGTGGCAATGCAGGCCTCACATCAACGGATGGCTGCTGTGGGGGAAGTTCTGCTGGTGTGATGGTCTCAGAACGAACACAGACAGCACACCTAGCCAAGGCTTCAAGACGCTGCTCGGGATGAGACCAGAATCAAACACCAGCTCAAAGTTTCTGCAAGCAACTCTTTATCCATATAGATACAGGGATGGGTAGCACATGGACAGAAGAACAGGAAGTGTGGAGAGGGCACACGAGTAGCTAAGCACATATGTGCACTAGTCAAGTGCATCGCCCCCAAGGCCACACCCCATCTAATACCTCCAGAGGTTGCAAGGGTCACCAGTTTCCCACTATGTTAAAGGTCTCAACCCACATTAGCTTAGCTGCAGAGGGGACTTGCTTAGGTTCCACAGGCTCAGTGCTCAGACATCTGAAGATGAACCAGTGTCTCTAGTGCCTTGGAAGACAATAAAGGACGTCATTGGTCTTCTGTGAGAGCCCAGGGCATGGAGTGAGGATTCTTACAGCCTCTGATGCCGCTCAAGCCCACAAAATCCCCGTGAGAAGATCTGGACTCAGCCATTGGTGGTGTGGGTGAGACCTGCCATTTGGGGAAGCGTGCCGTCGGCTCACTGGAATGAAGAAGAATCCGGTGTCTTTGTCATTATTACTAAAGTGTAATGGTCACCTCAGATAAATTGACAGCAGCCATGTTCAGGACAGGCATTGCATGACTGTTAAAAACAGTTCCACCAGATGTGGAGCTGGAGGAGTAACGTGGGTATTACAGAACCGCACTTGAGCATGGTTTGTGTTCGTGTGAAATGAGTGTGCACGCAGGCTTCTACATACTCAGAGTGTTCAGCCATCCTCTCCTCAGTGCTCCTTCCCTAGGCTGGAGGGTGAGGGTGTGGCCCCCCAGCTTCTCTCTACAGCCAGCCGCAATTTCTTTGCAATGACCTATGCTGCTCTCACAACCAAAGCCCTTTTCCACCACTGTGAACAACAGGGTACGATTTCAAAGCCCCAGCAAGATTTCACCCAGGAGACACAAGTTAGAGATGCTCATTTTCATTTGCATAATAATCATGGCAGATATTACGCATTACATGGTGATCACTGTGAAAGAGGCTTGCATTTACATAATCACCACCACACCCAGCGCACACTGCCTCTTGGTCACCAGCAAAAGCAAAGCACTGCAAACAGCAGGATCGAGGCCTGGCAAGGCTCTCGCTGGAGGCGCTGGCCGAGGTGACCGAGTGCCCACACCTCAGCCCCAGGTCCGTGGGGTCCTGAGTCAGTGCTGGTGCCGGCAGGGGCGGGCTTCCTCTCCTGGGTGTGCAGAGAAGACCTCGAGGCTGGGAGGCGGGGGAGTCCGCCCCATTGCATGCAGGGAAGCAAACCATGCAGCCACCGGACAGAGGAGCTGGTGAGCTCCGTGTGGCCTCCGAGAAGATCACATGACAGGCCAGTGGTCAGAAACCAGAAGTGAGCCTGAGGGCCCCTCCTCCCTGTGGGGTACAAATGAGGAACTCCGCTGTCAAAGCCAAGCCCTGCCCATTGTGTGTGTGGGTAAAGGGACAGTGTACTTAAGCAGGAAGCCTGAAGCTACATCCTTTTCTGATATTTTCCAAGACCCACACATTTTTTTCTTTTTGTCCTTTTGCAAACCCTAGATGAGGATGTGCCAGTGGCCCATTACAGGCTTATGTCCGTCATTCTAGCCAGAGATTGAGGAGATCAATGTTGAGGCCAGCCTGGGTAAAAATATGTAGGAGACCCCATCTCAACTAATAGTTGGGCATCTTGGTTCAAACCTGTCATCACAGCTACAGCAGGAAGCACAAACAGGAGGATCAACATCCAGGATGGTCAGGGTATAAACACATGACCCTATCTCAAAAATAACTAAAGCAAAAGGGAGCCAGGGGTCTGGCTCAGGTGAGAGTCTGAGTTCAAATCTCAGTACTGCTTCCCCCACCAAACATAAAACAATGGTTTACATTTGCTTACAAACAAAGAGGGGGTAGCATCACCAGGAATGCTTTCTGCTTAGGAGGAGTGAACACCTTCTTCCATGGCAGCCTGGCCTAGTTCCTAACAGCATGATTTTACGTTATCCAAAGACATTGATGGGCTAAATACACTTCCAACTAATTCAAGGCCTTCCCGCTCCATCTCCAAATCTCCTCTGGAGACATAGTGATGTCTGCCGACTCCTCCTGAAGCTTGTACTCCAAGGGGATGGGAGGTAACCCCCAAAATGGAGCTGCCTGGCTCAGGGTTTGGTCAACTTCCCCTTGACAATCAGACTTGCGCCCCAGATACTTGGAATGGCGAGAACAGGAGACTCTGGAGACTAGCTCAGGTAAAAAGTTAGCAAGATCCCATCTCAACAGATAAGCCAGATAGAATGGCTCACTCCTGTAGTACCAGCAATGTAGGTGCCATAGGTAGGAGTATCAAAGTCTGAGGGTGGTCTGTGCAAAATACAAGACTCTATCTGGAAAAAATAAATAAAGCTAAAATGGCTGGGGGTAGGGCTGGGTGTTAGACTGCCTGTCAAGTGCAAAGTCCTGATTTCAAACTGCAATACCACCAAGTCACTAGATAGATAGATAGATAGACAGACAGACAGACAGACAAACTTTCAGATACGCTATGGGTTGTAATCCCTGAGGAGGGTTTTAAAGTAGGCAGGAAGATTTGAACCACTTGATTCACATGATTTCCCAGGCCTCCTCAGAGCTGCAATTACTCCTGCAGTTCCATAGCTGTCCATTAGCGAAAGGCAGGGTACACACAGTTGGGAATGAATGGACGAATGTACCTGGCTCTGTGCCAGGCTGTCTTCAACATCTGTGCACAGATCAGTAACCACAGCAACCAGTACGACCAAGAACTCTGAATTCGCAGTAAATAAGATTTGCAGTCTAAAAAGAAGGAAATGTTAAGTCCATCTTCCCAACCCTATTGGCAGTTTTCTGTCTGAATCCCCACTGCACCCCTAGCTCTGACTTCATGCTCCTGGGTGACGGGAGGGAAGGGAGATGACTGTGCTAAGGAGCAGCTTTCCTTCCTGGTCACGTGCTTGCAGAATTCCAGCCTCGAGGGAGGGAAACAGGAACCACCTCTAGCCGTTTCCAGACTAGGCAGGAAGTGACTGCCAGCTGCGCTACCTTCCAGTCATGTGACTGTACTTCCCCACGTGTCTTTGGGTGAAGGTGTTCTCCATTTCCGGTAGAGCAGATATTCAAGGGACAGGAAACTCGACAGCAAAGCAAAAGAACAGACAAGAGATTCCTAGCATACCGGAAGCCAGAGGCCAAAGACACATAGGGAACTGAAATGTCTCAGTCTCCTTGTTTTCTCGTTGCTGAGCAACAGCATCCACAAAAGCTTGTATGGTTCCGAACATCTCCAGCCTTGGGGCTAACTAACTCCAACCACCTTGTGCTCCAGACATTTTCAGTGAAGAGCACATTCGCCTCCAAAATAGAGTCAAGTGACACAAGAGACAGAGCAGGCCACAGGGGGATCCCAGGACCCAGGCCTGTGGCAGGAGACAACTGTCATAAGAGGTGTGAGTTGTTGCAGAGAGAATTAAACTTTAAAAGAGGAAAAATCACAGTGGAGACAAGGGAATTAAATTCTGTCTTAAAAGACCAGGCCCATTTGAAAAGGGACCATATAGACCTTCTAGAAATTAAAATTACACCGTTAAAAATAAAAACACCCAGGTTAAAGGTCAGAACAGACCCGTGGAGGCGAGCTGGCAGTCCATGGGGCAGAGGAGGCAACCTTGAACACAACACAAGAGGGCGGCACAGTGGTCCGATGAAGGAGAGATGAGAAGCATCTGTGGGTACTGCACAGCTCCTGGAAGGAAGGATGGGCCAAGGTGCCGTATTTATTTTATTTTATTATCTACTTTGTTTAGCTCATTTTACTTTATATTGTTAGCAGATATGCATGGGAGCCTTTTCCAGACCAGATGAAAATCAGATCCAATGGTCCAGTTCTCCCATTATCAGGGATTTCTGATAGTGGAAATATCTGATACCTTCTGATCAGAAGGTGTCTGAAGAGGTAATTGGCCGGGGCGGGGGTGGGGGGGGTGGGAGAGGGGCGGGGGGGGGGAGGATAAGCAGTCGGTGTGAAACTATCTGATTCATTCCCCCCACCCAAAGACTCCAGTTCATGGGCTTCCTCCATAATGGGTTCCATCCATTAAGAGAGTTTTGCACTCTTGCCTTTATTTACAAAGAAAGGTACCATTCATTGGTCTATTTCTATGCTATTTGCAGACACTTTGGTCCATTAGAAAGAAAAAAAAAAGAGTACCAAAACACCAATTAGATAATAGCATTGTTAAGACTAAGAATTCTGAGTTAGGAAATGGCCTTGTCAGATCAAAACTGAAATGGAAATTTCCTCATTGCAGTCCCTGAGGTTGTGTGGACCAAGGTATAGTGGAAGGTAGACAGACAGAGAGACATAGAGAATGGGGCGGCTGTCCTCTTGCCAGTGGCTCTCAGGGTCAAGTCATGACCATCCGGAGACAGCTTTGGAGGAACTACCTTTGACTGCCCTAATTAAGGTAGAAAGTGATTTCCTAGGAGATAATAGTAAATGAGCCTTTGCAAAGAGACTAATAGGCTGTAAGTCATGATGTTCTTCTAGTGAGTGGTTTTCAGGCTGGAATGGAAGGGTATGAAGACAGGAAAATGGCCTTTGTGCCCTGGCTTCCTCCCCATCCTTGGAATCTTCCTCCTTCGAAGTCAGTTCCTGTTGTCTTCGGCAGCTCCACCCCCCACCCCCACCCCGCCCCCCTGCTCTGAGCAGCACTAGGGTCAGTGGCTGCATCCCCCTTGCTTCTCTAGGTTCCTTTAGATGCACTGTTAGGGGAAATGGAACCGAGTGGCTCTTCCTGCTCTTCCCCACAGGGAAGGCTGAGGCCCAGCACCAGCTTGCCTGCCCCGCATGGACCTGGACAGCTCTGCCCCGGGTGCCACTGGTCACATGAAGGGAGAGATGGGTGAGGCTTGCATCCCTAGGGGACAATTGAGGCCTGAGCAGGCCGCCACTGCTCGGGAGCTGGGATGGGACAGGCGGGAACAGAGGGGGCAAGGTGGGCTGACCCAAGAGGACAGAGGGGACCCATAAAAGTGGCGTGGGGCCGGCCTGCAGCAGAGCAGAGGCCTTCAGACTTGCGGCGGCCGTGGAAGGCACTGAGAGGGCAGGCTCGCAAGGCCTCCCCTGGGCTTCCCGCATTTCACACGTGGGAAATGATCAGAGCCTCACGTTATGAAGGCTGACCATCTTGTCCTAAACAGAGATCTTGTCCCAACCCACTCAGATCTAGAACGCCAGCTGCAGCAGAGAATCCATTTCCCCAATCTAAGAAGGGAAGACGACCATCTGGGAGCCGCCTGCACCCCCACAGCCGGCAGGGGCTCACTCTCAGTTTGGGCCAGACCAGTGTGGCCCCACATCTCAAGAGAATTGCACAGACCTCTCCACGCTGCTCAGTTACAGTTCTCATTTTAACCCTCTGACCGGTGTGTGGTGAGGCTGAGAGATTTGAACATGGTGCAGGGGATCCCTGTTCAAATCCCAGCTCTGTGACCTGCTGGTTTTGTGAACTTAGTTCGGTCTCCAGATAACAGGCTGAGTTAAGCTCACGAAGGTGTCTGTGAACAGAAGGTTCTGTGTGTCACCCCCACCACCCCGGGCTGGAAGGGGCATGGGAGATGGACTGCAGCTGTCCCACAGTGGGGACCTCTGGCCAGGTTCAGAGGCCTCCTCCTGGCTTTGGTGGAGGCTGGAGGCCAGAGGCCAAGACTCACTGGGCACCACCAAGGCCGGTGCCCCCCCCCAGGATGGGGGTGGTTATTCCTGGTCTGCTTCCCCTCCCCTTACAGGACCCATGGCCCACCCTGACCCCAGCCGTGACCCCCACACTCTCCTGCCACACCAGCTCCCACTGGGCCACCCAGGGCCTCCTCTGAGCCTGTCACCCATTCCCTGTCCCCTACTGCTCCCTCAGCCCTACATCCAAGTAGCCCCCCTCCCTCTTCCCTCCTTGGGGCTCCCTTCCATAATGCTGGCTGTATGTGTTTATTTTGTCCCCTTTCTGCTGTCCACAGAGTCCTCTTTCTCCCCACCCCCATCCCATGACATGGCCTCACTGCGTGTTCCTGGGCCTCTGCGTTGACAGCCCACGCCCACCTGTCTCCGTTCCCCCAGCAGCCCTGTCTCCAGCCGCCAGTTCTCATTCATGAAGACATCTTTTCCCTAGGCAGCTAATGACAGCAGCCCGCCGCAGCCCCTGGCCTCACTGCAGGAGGCCACACAGCCAGGGAGTGGTGGCGCCCACGTTCAACTCAAGGTCCCTTAGCTCCGGGGACACCAGCCAGGAGGCCCCAGACAGGCCCACCAGTGCCCAGGGGCCCTGCTGGCTCCGTGTCTTCTGTTAACCCAAACCGACTTGGTGTTCTGGGGATGTTGTAGCATCATTCCCCAGGAAGAGAAAGTTTCCCTCCTGCCCTTCAGCCTGGGAGGGATGATGGAATATTAAGTCATTCTGCCATTAAAATTCAGTTCAATCAACCCTAATGGAATGTCACCTCCAAGTCAGCCATTAATGCCACGGGCCTCACCCGCTGTGTAGATCATGCTGCCCCCTCCCTCTGCGGACTGTGCGTCCGAGGTGCCAACCTCCCCCCCCTCCCCCCGTCCAGGCGCTGAGTGCCTGTGGATGAGGTCACCCGGAGGAGACCGGGCCCAGGCATCTCAGAGCAGCCCTGAGACACCCGGCTTCGGCCTGGCCAGGCCGGCTCCATCCCTGGTGGGCCTGCTGGTCTCAGACAGGATGCTGGCCTGGCCCTGGTTGCTGCGCAGTCCCTGTGGCTCTCAGAGCTGTGTCCCAGGTTCAGGAGCAGCCTGCTGCAGACTCAGCTTCTCCAATCTTTTGTCACCCAGGACTCATGCATGGTGCCACCTGCGTCCCCATGGCAGCCGAGCAAGAGGCTCAGGGAAGGGTCATGGGCAGGCTGGGGGCCTCCCCCCTCCTGTGTCAGGCTGCTCCTGGAGCTCCCTGCTGGGCACTGGTCCTTCAGGCTGCACTGCACCCCAGGAGGCAGTCAGCATCGCCCCCCTCCCCGACCTTCTCACCCGCACACAACACCAGCTCCTCACCCTGGCCTCAAGCTCTTTCTAGCTCTGCTCTGGTATGTTGTTGCCCGGCCCTGCTGACCCCAGCTCTCCCTGGACCCAGGGTTTGTGCGCCCCTCTCCATATACTGCCATGTCCCACACATCCTGTGCCCCCACAACAGGACCCGCGGGCCCCAGGTGCCAGCAAAGGTGCCTAGGAGAGCACACACTTCCGGGCCTTTCCTGGCACCGCAATGATCCCAGTGACACCTGGTAAGGCCCAGGAAGCTCCAAGTTCAAACCTCAGGGCCTCGGAAGGAAACTAAAGACGTGTTGCAGTGAGGTAGCCGCCACTTTGTGGTCCTTTAGGGTAGCAGATTCCTCTCGTCACAGAGTTCCTGGGATGGTAGAGATTTAATTTTTTTTAAGTTATCTGACACAAAAGAAAGAAATCCTGGTGTTTCTTAAGATTGCAGTCAGGTTCATCAGATGTCGCCGTGACTGCAGTGGCATTCGCCATAGTAGTTTCCATAGAAGGGCAAGTCATCAAGTCATGCTACCTACATGTCGGCTAGTAGCACAGGTCTGCGTCAGCCAAGCCGATCCCTGGAGGTGGGGGCAGGAGGAGAGGGAGGGGGCTGGGGGCCTTTGTCACCCACTGGAGGATGGCTGTCACCTGGACTCGGAACCCGGTCGGGATGCTGAGTAGCTTTTCAGAGAATCTAGGCCCATCACTCCAGTCCTCCCTCCCCTAACATCCCAGGACTTGATTTTTAAAAAAAAGAATCACATATTACACGTGACTCTGAAACATGCGTAAACACAAGTTCCCTGCCCACACATCAATTCCCACCCTTTACCCCACTTCTTCTAGCAAACGCCTATGGAACCTTCAAGACCCAGCCCAAGGCTGCCTCCTCCAGGAAGGCCCCTCACCCATCAACGGTCAGGCAGGTGTCTTTCTGGGCTTCCTGCCACCAAGGCCCTGGGTTAATGAATGGTAACTCCTGACCCACAAGGCGGGGCTTGGCCATCTTTGCCCCCCCCTCCCCGAGTTCCTAGGCAGGGCGTGGCCTGTGATAGAGTTTGTTGAACAAATAAATCATAAAGCCAAATTCCGTAATCCAAGCCCTACTTCCTCATTGGCTTTCAACACAACCTGGAGATTATGCCTCCAGAGGTAATCAAGTTTAGAGTGGGATCAGGATGCGGTGGGGGAGGAGGCAGGGGCTGGGCCTGGCTACCCCCCCCAACCCCGTGGGGCTGCAAACCTACACCCTGGACCCCGAGGCCGGGCCACTGTGGACTTCGAGTACAAGAATATTGACAAGCCCTGGAACGGAGCTGGAGTCAAAGGCCAGGCCCGCTGCTGGCCAGGCCCATGAGCCAAGCTTCGAGGTCCCGCTTCCCGCTGGATCTCGCGGCTCAGAGCCGCCCCCTCCTGCTGAGGTGCAGGGTGGGCAGCGCACAGCGCTCCGACTTGGTGTTTTAAGTGATGAAGACGAAACTTGACCTCAGGGTTCTGCCAGGACAGAGCCTGTGGGGCATTCCCCACACCACAAGCACCCCAGGGGACACAAGGCTGCCCCTCCCCCGCCTCCCAGAGGGGCAGCGAGGTGGGCTTTGCAGAGGGCACCTTGGGAAGAGGTCCCGGGGGCAGCAGGCAGTGCCACAGGCAGGAGGCTCCTGAGGATAACTTGCCCTACACATAGTGACCGGAGCTGACCGTGGACTCCACCACAGAAAGCCGACCGCCGTGGGATGGAATCCCAGCCGGGCCCGCGCATGGGGGGGCGGGGGGAGGGGGAGGGACCCAGGCACCAGGAGGCCCAACAACCAGAACCTCGTTCGGTCTGAAAATGCACCTGACCTTTAGAGCTGCAAGACCTAGGATCCAGAAACTAAATAACATGGTGTTTTTTCAGATAATTCAGGAGGAAAAAACCAACAACAGCCAGGAGCAGCAAGGCCCGTGTGGTGAAGTCCTGACGGCTGGAGGCTATGATGCCCATGTAGGCATTGTGTGGGTTGCCCTCCGCTCTGTGCTTCCAGGAGTGGTTGAAAGGCTGTTTGTATAGAAAAGGCAAAGGCAGTGGCGCATGCCTGTAATCCAAGCTCCTCAGAGGACATGTACAGCGAGGACTAAAGTTTGAGTCCAGCCCAAGCAAAAAGTTAGTGGCAGCCCATTTCCACCAGCAAACACAGCATGGTGGTATACATGGTCATCCCAGCTGAGTGGGAGGCACAGGTAGGAGGATTTCAATCTGAGGCCGGCCCAAGAAGGGTTCCCCTCTTAAAAAAAAAAAAAAGCAAGACCTTTCCTGAAAAAAATAAACGAAAGGAAAAGGTCTGGGGGCATAGCTCAGGTGGTAGAACATCTGCCTAGCAGGCCCAAGCCCTGTGCTCAAATACACTAAAAAATAAAGCCCGAAAGTTAGAGGATCGGGACCTCAGGGTGGAAATTGACAGAGCAGCTCCTCCTCTGGTCTTCTGTGTAATGCAACAAAGAGCGGCGTGTTTGATTTGGTTGAAGAGTGGCGTGGAGGGCGCGTGTTCTGCTCACTCTGCCTCCTCCGAGAGCTTACCGGTAGGCGGAAGCAAAGCTGGCCGAGCCCAATGCAGAGCTGCCACAGCAGATGTGAGGGGCCGTGGAGAGCTGGTGACCCTCTCCCCGAGGGATCAACTCCCCAGTGTCAGGCCTGGGGTGGGTTCGAGCCTGGGGTGGGGCACAGACTCACAGTCTCAGGGTGCTTGTCTGCCAATAAGAAATCTTCTTCTCCCGCCACCTCATGGCTCCTACCACCCCAAGAATCGGTGCTGTAGGCTCAGGTTACCAAGCCCGGCACATTCCAGAGTCTTAGAACAGAAATGGTCCTGAGAACAAAAGAAAATCTCAAAAATCAGCAGCAAAAAAGCAGGGCTGGAGGCATGACTCAAGTAGTAGCACACCAGCTGAGCAAGCTCAAGGCCCAGAATTCAAACCCCAGTGTGTATGTGTATCTGTCTCTCTGTCTGTCTCTGTCTCTGTCTCTCTGTCTCTCTGTCTCTCTGTCTCTCTGTCTCTCTCTCTCACACACACACACACACACACAGTCTCTACCTGGTAACCAGAGGGTTAGTAAGGCAAACCTTGGCTTCTAGGAATCAGAATGAGACTCAGGCCCACAGGGATCCTAAAGAGAACCAATCCAGAGACTCTGGGTGTCAGAAAGGGGAAACTGAGCTTCGAACAGTCCAAGGACTTCTCCAAGGTCATGGAGCTGGTCTGCCCTTCAGCCGGCTCACCTCATCCCAGCCCTAGCACCCGCCCCCACTGGAGGTGAGTGTGGTGGACATCTCTGCTCCCGATGATGACACGGGTCATCTTGCTGTCATGGCTGGCAGAATGCCAGCACTCCATATCCTGGGGGGGAGGGAGGGGAGAGCAGGCAGGAGAAGGGAGGGCAGCCTTGCCAGAGCTCCTGATGGCATCAGCCCCCAGAGGGAATGGCACCCACCAGGCTCGAACTTTTGACCACTGTGTGACAATGCTTCTATGAATCTCAAGAACAGACAAAGCTCATCGAAGCTGACTGGTCAGAAAAGGTGACAGCCCGTGGGGAGAGGGGCCAAGAGGGAGGAAGATGACGACATGTCTGTCTTGAATTGGGACGTCGGTCCACAGGTACGGCCCAGTGTACAGCCAGATGAGCTGTACATTTTAAATCTGTTCATTGTAACATGTCCAAATCGGTTCTCCCCCAAAACCAGTGGGCAGCCAGACACAGGGGCTCATGTCTGAAATCCCAACTATTCAGAAGGCAGGGGCTGGAATGACTGTGGTTCAAAGTCAGCCCAGACAAAAAAGTTATGTGAGATCCTCATCTCAACAAATAAGCCAGTCATGGTGGTTTTATCTCTGCTATCCCAGCAATAGGAGAGGTGTAAGAAGGAGGATTGCAGTCTGGGCCTGCCTGGACAAAATTTCCAGACCCCACCTGAAAAACAACTGAAGCAGGACGGGCTGGATGAAGGAGTGTCTCAAGGGGTAGAGCACCTGCCTGCTTGGGGATTTTGTATTTCATATTTTGAGAATGAGTTTGGCTGCTTTTTTCCCAGGCTGGCCTCAAACTCACAGTCCTCCTGCCTCTATTTCCTCAACGGCTGGGATTACAGGCATGTGCTTCCACGCCTGGCTTCTCTCCTTTCCTTAAAAGACCATCCATGCCATCGGCCTTGCTCTCATGGCCTCTTCTCTGTTCTCCCCAAGGTGCTGCCTTCTCTAGTGTGATGAGAAGATCGAGTGTCTGGCTTTTAGTGGGGCACATGCAAACCATTTCGAAGTGCTCAGATGCAGGTGCTCAGTTGGGTTGGGGGAAGGTGAGTGGAAGATGATGATGTAGCCTGGCTCTCAAGGCCCCTGGGCCCTGGGATCTGGCGCTGGGCTCTCCCGGGGGGGGGGGAGCAGCCAGCTCTCCCCTTATTTAACCACAAGCCTCATGCCCCTAGCCCTCCCAGACCACGCACTAAAACCAGCTGGTCAAACGTCACCCCTCCGCAAAGGACAGCCCTGTGGCTCAAGCCGGTGACATAAGTGAACAGGGATTCAGAGACCACTGCTCCAAGGTGGCCAACACACAGGATGGGACACCATCAAGGGTGACTGGAGGGGTGGCTGAAGCAGATGGACTGCAGGGAACGAAGGCAGCCATGACCATCACACTGGACTCAGACACAGCACCTCCCGGAGGCTGCCTCCAACCAGCACAGCAGAACCCAAGGCTCCATCTCAGCAGCCCATGCTGCCCAGTTGTGGCTGCGTGGAGAGGTCCCAGGAAGGGAGGAGCTCATGTCGTCAGGGTTTCTACCCACAGACAGTGGGCGTTTTGGAGAAGCCGAGGCAGCTGGCACCTTGATGGCTCCCACCCAGGTCCTCTGATGGAAGCCCCGGGAGTGAAGGTGCAGCTGGCAGCCATCCTGAGACACACAGGCCTAGGCCTGGGTCCTCATAAGAACTCAGACCCCAGCAAGGCTGGGCACAGATCAGAATGGCCTCTGTGCAGGCCAAGCCCGAAGAGGAGGAGAGTGGTGAGGCCGAGGGCTGCTCTCAGGTCTGGAAGGAACAGCCTCCCCTCCTCCTCCCTCCCTCCCTCCCTGGCCTCTTCCCTCCCTCCCCGCAGCCCCTCACAGCCCCTGTAGGCCAAGCTGCTGCCCCAAAGCGGACTCTGACTCCACAGGTCTCCAATAGGCCTGGAGCCTAGAACGGCTGCATCTCCCACGACTCTGGCCGCGCGTCCCGAGCCTGGAGCTGTGAATAATGCTGTGTTTCATGTTTTATCCTTCTAGTGGCTGAGAAACGATTAGGAACACGTGCAGTGGCTGAAGACCTATTAGGGCACTTGTCAGCCCCAATGTGCACCATTGTGAAGCAGGGCTCAGTGCGTGGAGACCCAGGGAAGGCCCTGTAGGAGGCCAGGTTGAGAGGGAGCAGTGGGGGCACGGGGGCAGCTGCTGGGACCCTCGGCCCCCTCCCTCCCCTGGTGTAGCCATGGGCCTCCCCGGCACGCCTCTCACGGCAGGCAGCTGAGCACTGGGCTAGGACAGGATGCGTCAGAGGTGAAGACCCTCAGGCTGTAGCGCCAACTGGGGGGGGAGGGAGGCTGTCCCCAGTCCCTCCACAGATCTGCCCACCAAAGCCATCAGAGGCCGCAGCCCCGCCCACCGATGGTGCTTCTGGACCTTCCAGTCACTTCTGGGCTGATTTCCTGATTTCCTTATGGGGCAGGCGTGATGAACCCCAATGATTGGTGGAGAAAACACAAGCCCTGGATGAGTACACAGAGCTGTACTAGGGTAGTGGGGAGTGTGGGGGGGGAACAGCGTCTGGGCTCAGAGAGGGGCATTGCTGCCACGTGCAAGAGAAAAGGGGAAACGAGGAGGTCCTGACCTTCCGGAAAAAAAGAAAGCCTCTCTTGGCTCCTTCTCAGTGCCCCCTCCTCCTCCTGCGGGGGGGGGGGGTCCCTTGGTTTCCATGGAAACCTGAGTGCAGCCCCCAGCAGCATCTGCCTGCGGCCCCCAGCAGCATCTGCCTGCCTGCCAGCGCTTCAGGATGACCCCCAGACGGCATGCAGCTGCATCAACACCAGGACAGGGCGTCACCGTGCCGGCCGGAGGGCGGCCACTTCCCACGCTCACGTCCAAACAATGCTCCGCTTCCACTAAGGTGTCCGCTGAATAACAGCTGTCGGCAACTCAGGAAGAGCAGGGTCTGGGTCCAAGCCTTTCTCCTTAGCAAGCGTTCTTTCATAAACGTCATATTTCTCTTTGCCCCAGGGTGAAATAAAGGATTCCGTAGCTACCCCCAAAGGGGCCGGATGTTTCCGAGTTTGCCTTTGTGCTCCGCTCACCACCACGAGGCCAACCTCAGGTCCCAGATCAAGAAATACAGAGACAGGAAGGGGCCATGTGAAAACCCTTGGCTGCTTCTAGAGAGCTCTTTGGTCTCTGCCAACTTATTAGCAGAATCAACGGCTCCCAGGGGCTGCGGAGGGAGGAAGTGGAGTGAGTCTGACGGGACGGTTTCAGTCTGGAAAGATGAAAACAGCCCAGAGACGGTTGTGTTAGGTATATTTTACCATAAACAAAGCCAGGTCAAAAAAAGGAAAAGTTTCAGGATGGGTTTCAGGAACTCGCCAGGGGCTGAGGCTCGGCCTCTGGTCCCAGCAACTTGGAAGGTTGCAACAGAAAGAACCTGATCCATCATACCCACCTATCATCCCAGCTACAAGGGAGGTGAAAGTATGAAGATCAAAACCCAAAGCTGCCCCAGGGAGGGAAGAAAATGGAGACACTATCTGACACACAAGTAGAGCAACAAAGGCCCGAGGGACAGGTTTCAGTGATGCTGTGCCTGCCTTGCAACGCAAGATCCTGAGTTCAGACCCCAGCACCATCTTAAAAGAAAGCCTCATTGGCATGCTGAGGAGAATCTCAAAGGGTCAGTGAATTTACTGTGCACTCTGCATAGTAGTGGAGAGTGGCCACATGGCTTCCCCCGGCTGTTTGTACCCAGTCACGGGCCTGGAGTGGCTCACGCATGCTCGCATTGAACTGGGGCTCCAGGGCATCCTCTGAGGCGCGCCATGGGCTTCTGAAAATGCATGCCAAGTTCCCACAGAGATGCTCAGGGGCCTGGGCAGTGGTAGCCTACCCACGCCTCGTAGGCAGCAAGCTGCAGCCCATGCAAGGAGGCTGAGCCCTGGCGTGGGGCGCCGAGCCGGGTCGAGCAAGCGTTGGCAGGAAAGAGCTCCGCTGAATGGAAGCCAGCTCTGAGAAGATGTTTGGGGCTGTGGCTGCTTATAAGGGAAATCCAACCAAACCATTGGGGTGTGCTGAGGACGGGAGCAAGATCCGGACTCAGGGCTGGGGCAGGGGGGGGCCTCAGGCCCAGCCCTATCCCACCAGATGGATGGATTTAGGGCTGGCGGGTGGCCTGCCACTCACCTGTGCCAGCCCTGGGACAGGTGAGATGTCGCTGGGTCACCAGAGAGGCCTGAAGCTGGGCTGACTTGGGGGTTTTCTTATGATGCCATTGTTAGGAGACACTCATGTGAAGTCTGTGGCCTTTCGTTTGTTTTAAGGCTTTTCGTGGATGCCTTCTGCCTGGGCATGGTCTCACTGGGGGAGCCCTCGGGAGCCCGGAGCTCAGGCAGCCCGTGTCCTGTGTCCCTGGGCAGGTAAAGGAGCCCCTAGGAGCCTTGGTCCCAGGATACAAGTCAGGACTCCAGGATGTTGTGGGGAGGGGTGAAGAAATGGAGCTCAGGAGGGGAGCACCACGTGGCAAATAGAAATGAGGGCAAGAACAGGGGTGGTTTTTGTGTTTTGAGGTTTATTTGGGGGGGAAGAAAGCAAGGTGCACTGGGTTTGAACTCCGGGCCCGCCACTTGAGCCACCCCCACGGCTCTTTTTGCTGTTGTTATTTTTCAGATAGAGTTTCATGCTTACTGGCCATCAGGACTCTCCCGTCTCCACTTTCCAAGTAGCTGGGATTATAGGCGAGCATCCTCACACCTGGCCTCCTGAGTAAGTGGTTCTCGCATAACAGTGATCACAGCCCATGTGGACAGGCTCTTCCTCTTCGCTTCCTTGCTGTGGGGGCCTGCACTGGAGGCAGCCTGGTGTTTGCTGCTGTGGTATGAGGTGGTGCTCTGCTCTCCTCAAGCAGGTATCCTCTGGTATGCACACAGCAAGCACATGCAAAGCATAGACTCCCCTCACAGCCGTGGGAGCCGCACGTCAGGATCAGGAAGAGCTCATTACAGGACACGCATGAGATTTCATTTAAATTTAAGAAAACCCAATTTAAAATACAGCTTCGGTTAGACAATTTCCGTTTGCCTCAATGCCATTTATGAATTACCACTTGGACGTTTGCCTTTTGGATTTCTCATTTTCAGGTAGAATTCTTCAAAAACGCACAGGAGGCAATACATTTCTGGTGTGCATCCTTCCACATTTTCAACATACCCTAAGTTTGCATACTGCAAGTGCTTGCACATCTTTAAAAAAAATCCCTTGGCTGATCATGATATAGGAAACAAAATTATGGGGCCGGGCGCCAGTGGAACAGCAGAAGCAGGCATCCCCGCCAACCTCACGGCTCATGTCCCTCCCCACTGGAGATGGGCTCCAAATCCCTACTGGGTCTGACCACTCCTCTCTTTACAGGCAGGGAAGGGAGGACCCAGCTGGAGAAAGGGAGGCTCAGAGAGCTGAAATGGTTTAAAGGGCCCCCATCCCTCTGAGCTCAGTGGGGCATTTATTCATTCAATCCCATCACCAGAACAGGGGCGTTTTCTGCTGGGAATCACAACAACAGAAATGGAAAAGTTCCTGTAAGAAAAGAGAATGAGAACCGGGCACCCGTGGCTCACGCCTGTCATCCTAGCTACTCAGGAGGCTGAGATCTGAAGATCAAAGCCAGCCAGGGTCGGAAAGTCTGTTGAGACTCTAATCTCTAATTAACCACCAGAAAACTGGAAGTGGCACTGTGGCTTAAGTGGTAGAGTGCTAGCCTTAAACTGAAGAGCTGAGGGACAGTACCCAGGCCAAGAGTTCAAGCCCCACGACTGACAAAAAACAAAAAAAAAAAAGAAAAGAAAAGAGAATAGTCATATGACAGTGGCTTACACCTGTAATCCTATTACGTAGGAGGCTGAGGTCTGAGGATCACAATTCAAAGCCAGCCCGCTTGAGGCAGATGACAGGTAATATGTGGTGGGAAAGCTGTCTTGGAAAGAGAACCGGGACCCACCACCCCTTCCAGAGTGGGTGGCGCTCCCATGAACGCTCCACGGAGGGACCAGGGGGGGCAAGAGCCACAGGGGAGCCCTGCAACCTGGGCAGGCCTGGCTAGGCCCGGCGTACAGGGTGAAAGACAGGCCACTGATACGCACACCTAGGAAGCCATCCCAACTAGGTGGTTGTGAGCACCAAGGCATTCTTTTCTCACTGCTGCCTGGGTCCAGCAAAGTCACACCATGAATCTCTCCAGAAGGTCACGGAGCACCCCAAAGATGATTTATTCCTAGGAGACTTGTGCAACCTGCGAGTTTACTCTTACAGTCCATCAGGATGCTCACAAGGCCGGAGCTTGGTCTGCTGACTGCCAAATCGCCAGCACACAGAATAGCAGTATTTGTGAGTGAATGATGGATTGAATAAATGAGTGAATATGTGGGTAAATGAGTGATGAATGAAGTAATTACTAGTGAATGAATTGATTGATATCTGGACCCACAGGACAGGAGAATGTTGTGCCCTGGTGAGGACACACACAGCCATGTCTCCCCTCTTCGGCCCCCTCAGCAGAGCCTGGGCTGCCATGGTCCCAGCTGATGGGTTGAGGTTGTCATAGTCTTCCTAGAGAGAAAGAAGAGGTGCCCAGCCGATGCCAGATGCCTGCTTACTCCCGTCGCCTCCTCCTGTCTCCATAGCACTCCGATGAGCTGGGACTCTCACCCTGGTCCATATGGACATCCATAGATTCTGAAATCGTCTTTGCTTTTCTCCAGATGTCAAATGGTTGAGGCACCGTGCAGAGCTAGGGAGGAGCAGTTGGAATAGGAGCTCCAGGTTGACACCAGCTGGCCAAGGAGTCTCGTAGCGGGTAAGTAATGCCAGATCTTGATGGCCGATTTCACGTCTCCTTGGTCGTTTGCAGCAGCACAGTCTGCAGGCCACTCTGCCATCCGGAAATGCTTGATGGGATGACAAACAAATGGTCAGGAGCTCATCCAAGCTTAATCCTCCCCAGATTCATAGCTGAACACAGCAAGCCTGAGTGAGCATCATGCTCACAACTGCTGCCACCTCCTCTCTTCCTCCTCTCTTCCTCCTCATCCTCCTTCTTCCTTCCCCCACATTCAGGGGAAAAAGCACAGCAGACCCCGATCCTGGGTCTGTGCTACTCGGATGCTCAATGGAACCCAGCAGACAGAAGCCCTGGTAGCCTGGCCCAGGCGGGCTTGCAGGTGGAGGTGGCAGAGCCTTTGTGTGGGGTGCCGTTGTATGCTCCTCAGAGCTCCCACCTCAAATGTCCCTGGCCCGCCCATGTGCCCACTGGTGGTGCCATGGACTGGGTTGTCTGGCTCCCTCCCAGGACACACACTGGCCATTCACAACCTCATCCCTCATCCTGAGGAGACAGTCCACCGCTGGGGTCATGGGGTACGAAAGGGAAGGAGATACTAAATGATGACTCCTCAACCCTGCACAGCCAGGGCAGTAGTGCACATGCACTTGTGTCAGTGTGTGCATGCAGGCACTCCAGACAAGAGTACCAGCTGCAGCGATGGCAGAATCCAAGCCCGGATGGAACACGGGTCACAATACAGGGGTTCTGATTTTCACATGTGGTTGGCTGAAATGCCAGCACCTTTACCCAGCAGCATCTCTTCTCCCATCTCACCTGTCTGCCCGCCAGTGCCTGCTCAGTCTGGAGACCATGAGGAGGGTGAGCGCTCTGCAGGGTACGGCTCCTGCCTGCCCTCACTCTGCAGCCCTAACTCAGGAGAATGGAGGGGGTGCTGGCAGAGCACTTTTCAATAAAACAAAATCAACTCAGCTGGGAGTGCTCAAACTGCCTTCCGGAGACATGTTCCCTTGAGACAAAGGCGTTTAAGAACAGATTGAAAATCCACTCCCTGCCCCAAAGCAAACCCACTCTTCAGCCAGACAGAAGCCTGGGAACCCCATCACAGACCACCTGTGACCCACAGCAAGCCCACAGGCCGCCCTGTATGTGCTCCGAATCACATCCAAATCTCCGAATCTCCAAATGGGGGTGCTGGCTTTGTTTGTTTGCTGTGCCCCTCCAGGGTGTGGAAGTACCATCTCCTTCTGCTCTGTCCACGTTTGCATGGATGAGCACCTTCAAACAATCCAGGGACAGCACCCCGCCACCTTCTCACCCCATTTCTAGAAAAAGCTGAAGTGGGCCGGATGCAACATCCTAAGAGCCAGGGCTGATGGCTCCGGATACCTTCCTATCACACAGGAGAAGGGGCAGCAAGCCCGACATGGGGTCTCCCGCAATCACAGCAGGGGCAAACCCTGCTGGTGTACACACTCACCCATTGTCTTCCATGTGACTGCCCTTAACCTCAGCACATGGCCTCATTTGTAGCCTTCTGACAAGGTTCCAGATTTCCAGGGTTACACACGGAGCCCTGTGGCGGCAGGTTCGGCTTCCCCTCCGCCCCATCTCCTTTCCTCTGTCTGAAGTACAGGTGCAGCCATCTTGAACCAGAGGCGGAGGCTGACCTCCCCAGGAGGGGAGAGCAGGGGCTGGTGGACCCCGGGGCTGAGGACCGACAGTGGCCCACCACCCTTGGCACTGAGTCTGTAAGAGAAAGAAATTTCAAGTGTCTTGTTTATTCCGGCTCGTCCTGGGTTGTCTGCCTCAGAACAGAATCCCATCCCCTCACTGCCAGTTCTGTCTGCTGGCAAAGTCGCTCCGAGGGTGGCTGGACTGGGATTGCCCAGGCGCTGGAGCCATGCTCAGAGCAGTGCCATGAGTAAAGTGGCCTGCAGACGGCTTCCAGAGAGGCACAGGCACCAGGTCAGGCCTTGGTCTGTCAGTTCTCTGGGGACTGAGGGCTGGGTCTCGAGGACACAGGTGCCCTGGACACAGGGCAGACTGGACCCCACCCTTCAGAGAAGCCCTCAGATCTCAGGGAAGAAACCCTGGGGCCAGGAGCTGATGAGAAGAGGGCAGCTTGGTGAGGGCTGGGTAGGCTTCCCCAGGGTCACTGGTGAGGGCCACGTGAGGCCGTGGGGTCGCATTGTGGAGGCGCAGCTAGAGAGCATGTAGGGCTGGCTGGGCAGAGGTGTCAGAGCTCACCTCCATGCTATGGGCAGCGGCTCCCCCCCCTTCTCCTCCTTCAGCTGCCCCAAATGCTGGGCCAGGCGACAGGCAGTGTGGTAGAGGACACCAGTATCTCTTACAGAGGTAGTGGGCAGCACTGTGTCCCCCTGGCCACCTCTTCCTCCCCACTGACCTTCAGAGACTCTGCCCAGCACACAGGTCAGGGCCACAGACATTGTCTGTGTAGTCCAGAGCCCACCGAGTCCTCACAGCGCAGGCTGCTTCCATTCTTAGCACCCCCTACCTGCTCCCCCCTCCCCAACCCCTACCCCTGTCTGTCCTTGTTCCTTCAGATTCAAGGTCATATCCTACCTCCCTTCCCAGATCCTCTCTGATCCCAGGCTACATGTTGTGATCAAGGATTTCCAAGCCAGGCTATAGATCATTCTAGATGAAAGGAAACTAGAGAGATAAGACACATAGCTGAAACAGATGACACAAGGACACTTGACTACATATGAGCTTGGGCCTTGCATTAGATAATCGCACTGACTATGATAAATCAATGTAGTTGTTCAGGGTGAAGGACCTACAACTTAATCTCAAAGTGTACAGCCAATATCTGCACCCAGAGACAGTAGAGAGGGGTGGGGGAAAGAGGGAGGGAGAGACAGATAGACAGACAGACAGACAGTCGGACAGAGGTTGCCAAAGCTCACTTACACATCCATAGGAAAGACAGGGATGCCTTTTACCCTTCTTGTAACTTCTCATGGTTATATATTTTTTTCCAAAAGCAATAAGCAAAGAGAAAGGAGGAATGATTATCAAGCCCAGGAGAGCAAGGCAGTGCTCTGGACAGGGTCTTGGGACAGCGTGGATGCCTGGGGTCCCCAAGAAGCCCTGTGGCTGATGAGGACACCCCACAGCCAGGGACAGGACAGCTTCCAGGTCCCCGTGACAAGCCAGCCCTGACTCTGCCTGCTATCTACGAGCAGGCACTTCCCCACCTCAAGCCCGGGAATGGCCCTCGTGGAGCAGCAGGTGGCCTGCGGGTACCAGCATCTGTCTCCACACACTGTTCTCTGCCATAAATGCCTGCAGCTTTGCTCCTCTACTCCCAATGTATGATGACAATGGAGCCCAGCTTGTGAAGAACCGGCTTCTCCGTGCCATGAATGTTTGCCCGAAGGCCCTTGGAGCACATGAGTAGTGTGGCCCTGGGTCGGGTATGCCGGCTGTACCCTACAGATAAGCATACCTCGTGCAAAGATCTTCTTGGGGCCAGGCATTGGTGGCTCATGCCCACAATCCTAGCTACTCGAGAAGCCAAGATCTGAGAATGTGGTTTGAAGCCAGGCTGGGCAGATGGCGCTGAGAAACTCTAATCTCCAACAAAATCCCAGAAATGGGGAAGTGGAGACACAGTTCAAGTGATAGGATGCCAGCCTTGAGCAAAAGAGCTAAGGAGAATGTCCAGGCCCTGAATTCAAGCTCAAATTTGGACACCAACAAACAAAAAGAAGGAAGACCTTCTCAGCTCTGCTCCTCCACTGTTATAAGCAACACCACCACCACCACCACTGGCTGCACCCCAGGGACAGGCTCTCCGGGGCTGTGGGAGAACGGCTGCCATAGCCTGGACTGGGGTACCGTGGAAAGCTATTAGAACATCTCACCTCTGAGATGCCTCGTCCCCTTCAGAAAATAACATACACTCACTGACATACACTCGCTGTGTATTTACAGGGTACGGCATGACATGGCAACTCGGGTGCCCTGTCGGCAATGATCAGGCTAATTAGCATCTTCATCACCTCAGACCTCTACCATCTCTTCATGCTGGGAACATTCACAGTCCTTTCTACTAGTTATTTTGAAATAGTCCACCCACTGTCAACCATGGTGGCCCTGCTGTCCCTTAGAAGTGAGCCCATCTACCTAGCTATACCATGTGCCCAGAACGAGATGCATTCCATCACCTACCCCAACCTATCCTCCAGCCCCCGGTAACTACCCCTCCCCACTTCACGTCTTCCACATATATACTAGCACGAGGCCTGGGTGCCCCATCTTCCATCCTGAAGACTTCTCGCTGGGTGTCCCTGTACGGGAGAAATGCTAGCACACACGTCACAGGCTGCGAGGCTTTCACAGTCCAGAGAGCGGCAGTCTGAGATCTGGGCACTGGCTGGCTCCCTGGCTGGTAAGAGTGCCTCCCTGGCTCCCCGGGCCACCCGTTCGGTGCACACGCACGGAGGAGAACGTGTGTCTCTGTGTAAGGGCACAAATCCTCTTGGATCAGGGGTCACTGTGCTGTCCTGGCTCAGTGTCTCCTGCTCCTGACACAGTCACACTAGGCGCTGGAGCTTCAGTATATGAACAAGACGGAAGACACAGGCACAGCCCCAGCAACCACAAGACCTCCCTCACCCAGTGCCCGAGCCCTTCCCGCAGCCAGAAATGAACAGCTGCTCCCTCCTCCCAGCTCATCTCCTCCTCGGTGTCACCAAAGTCCTTGGTGCCACAGTCAAAAGACTTACTTCCTCCTCAGGAGACTGAGTACATAGGACAGGTCACTGCTGCAGGGGCTGGCTGGGGCAAGGACCGTCCATCAGTGAGACCCTGTGTGTGGGACAGGCCTCCCAGGCACCAAGGAGCTGTGTGCTAGCACTCAGGGCCCTGGAGGGCCTGAGCCTAGGCCCAGCCACCTCACTCATGAACAGTATGCAGCTATTTTGTTCACTGTTGTCTGCGACAATCTGTGTTTTCCTTGGAAGGCTTGCGACCCTGCTGTGTGGCATTTCCTCCCTGCTACAAAAGTATCCCGTGAGTGGCCTTGATTGTTTGGCGATAGGCACCTTTGGGAAAGAGGAGGTGTTGGTGTGCTTGCTTACATTGGTCCACTTGCTTTGTTTTTGCTGGGAACTCCTTCTTCCTGTGCGTGTGTGTGTGTGTGTGTGTGTGTGTGAGAGAGAGAGAGAGAGAGAGAGAGAGAAAGAGAGAGAGACCATTCAGTGTACAGGGCACCTGTCCTACAGGTCCTGATGCTGCCCTGGGTTGGAAGGGCAGAGGCGGCCAGGCCTAGGAAAACACGCTCCATGAGGCTCTGGTTGAGCCACTCTGAGATCTTCATGCTGAGATCTCCACACTGAGACTCCATGCTGAGATCTTCACATTAAGATCTTCAGCAGGAGCGTACAGCATTCTAAATGCCGGTCCAGTGCAGTCCAGCTTTCTTCCAGCTCATTCCAGACTCTGGCCCCTTCCTGCCCGGCCCTCCCCTCCTGACAGGCCCTTCCTCTCTGACAGAAGGTCAGCTTGCCATGGAAGAATAACCATTGTTCCCACCCACCCCAGGCCCTCTGTCCAGCATCTGGTCCTTCATCTGTAAGTCCTGTTTCTCAGCAGCCGGCTTGTCCTCCCTCATTCCCAGCCTCAGCCTCTAGGAGTCTGGGCCTCTTGCCTCTCCTCTGTGCCCCCTGTCCACTGTTTCCCAGGGACCTCTCACATGCCTGGGTGGCTGGGCCACCTCTTTCCTCTTGGGCACAGACACCTGTCCCAGAGGGTATTCGCCCAGGAGCCAGCAAGGAGAAGGCTGCCGGGGGCTTTCCCAGCGCATCCTCCCTCTGGCCACTCCGAGTACACCTGGATCTCAGGACAGAGTGTGACCTGACTCCTGACTTGATGACAGCATGAGCCCCAGGACCTCCACAGCTCACCCCCGCTCCCCCTCTAGTAGCAGACTCCCTAGCTGGGCAATTCCAGGGGGAACACTCATCCTGGGACCCTCTGCAGGGTTAGACAACACCATCTCTGCCAGACGACTTGAGACTGGGCCGGCGCAGGAACAAGTGGTGAGCACAGGGCTGTCGGTCTCTCTCACCTGCATTTGGGATGCACACCACGGGGTGAGGGGGTGTGTGCAGCATCTGTACCCCTACAAGTGCGAGGAGGGAAGCACCCAGCATGTTCCAGGGTGTGTGGGGGTCCTATTTCTAGACCTGTGGGAGCTGCATCAGCTGAGACAACCCTCACTGGGGCTCATGCAGCACACTTCCACAAAGGGAGCCTGCATGAGGGGACGCGTGTGTCACGAGGGACCCCCCCCCCAACCTCTGCTGAGGGCTGCAGGAAGGATTGAGTCAGATGACAGGCTGAATGCGGGAATGTCGGCCTGGAGAGGCTCACAGGTGAGCACCTCGTGGGTCACTGCCTGTCCTCAAGGTCACCACAGTCTGCGTGGATCTGAGGAAAGACCCCTCCCCCCACACACAGGGGGCCTGAAGCACTCAGCTGCTATAATTAGATGATAAACAGGGCCAGGAGATAGGGCCCAGGCCCACCCAGGGTAGCTCAAGGCCTCTGACCTCCGAAAAAACGTCATCTTGGCCCAGGTTCACACATTCTGCCATCAGTAAGCTGTGGAGCTACCTGGTCAGGAGTTGTGTAATTGGTGATTGGAATTATTTGTGCCAAGTGGAAAGAGCTCCCCATCCAAGTCTGGACTCAAGTGGAAAGAGCTCCCCATCCAAGTCTGGACTCAGAGCCTTCCTCCATTCTCCACTAGGAACGTAGGTACATGCGTGGAACACCCAAGGTGCGTGCGTGGAACACCCAAGGCGCGCCTCTCCACACCCAGAGCCCTGCTGTCTGCTCTCAGCTCTCTGCAAGTCAGTGGCCCTGGGACTGATCTAAGGCCAGAAAGTACCCAGTCTGGAATATCATGGGAACAAATAAGCCGATGGCTCAGAGGAGGCAGGAGGAGACTGGGATGGGTGGACCAGTGCGGAAGGTTCCGTTGCTAAAGACAGCTGGGCCCACGCGGCCCTCCACCCCGGCCGGCTGGCCAGAGGCTGGCCTGGCTGGGGACCCCCCGGGTGGCCGCTGCCCTGAGCTGCTGCCCTGCCACGCTGGCTCAGAGCTCACCAGCAGTGGCTTTCAGGTTCCTGGGTCGACTCTGCTTAGACCAGCAATGGGGTCCCGTGTCACAGTTTTCCAGAACCATCCAGTGCCATCTCTACCCACTGTTCTCCCTTGTTCTTAAGTCACCCTGGGCTTCATTTCCTGTTCCCCATGCGAGGTCATATCCCTGCCCCCCTCAGGGACCTCCAGCCCCTGGCATGGTGCCTGATGGCTCCACATCAGGATGCAGTGAACGGCCTTTGCCCTCGACACAGAAAATCCTCCCAACCTTCAGACTTGACCTGAAGACTGAGAAGCAACAGGAGGTGACACTGCCCGGGACACTCAGCCATAGAGCAAGTTCAAGGCCCTCAGTTCAAACCGCAATAGTGCCAAAGAACAGAGGGAAGCCCATTAGCGGTGTCTACACTCCCCACAGCCAACTGCAGACTGCTGCTGTACCCTAAATCAAAACTCCTGGCACAGCAGCCTCCAGCCAGGATGGGGAAAGCGTGGTACACGAACAGTAGTCATGGCAATGGTCTCAGATGACCTCAGAGACCTTTTGTTCTCCTGCTCTGGATGCCTAGTGACCATCAGGTGACCAGAACTCCAGCATAGAGGCTCAGAGAGCCACACATGAGCCTCAAAGGCGCAGAATGGAGATGGCCAAGCTCAAACAGCTGGGAACCCCGAGAAGGGAGAGCTGTGGCAGCGTCAGCTAACACCATCCATCTTGGCCCTGGCTGGGCGGGAGCTCTAGGCTCCTTCTGCCCTCACGTAGGACTGCTCACACCGGGCTTTCATGACTTGGGAGCGGTGTGTGCTGAACTCTTCTAAAAATGTGATTTAAGTTGGGCATCTGTGGCTCAAGCTATAACCCTCTGTCCTCAAGAGGCACAGGTCAGGGGCTGGGAAGGTGGCTTAGTGGTAGAGCGCTTGCCTTGCATGCATGAGGCCTTGGGTTCGATTCTTCAGCACCATATAAGCAGAAAAAAAAAGCCAGAAGTGGCATTGTGGCTCAAATGGTAGAGTGCTAGCCTTGAGCTGAAGAGCTGAGGGACAGCGCCCAGGCCCAGAGTTCAGGCCCCACGACCGGACCCAAAAAAAAAAAAAAAAAAAGAGGCACAGGTCAGGAGGGTTCAAGTCTAGTCAGGTTGAAAAGATTATGAAAGACCCCTTCCCTCACAACTAATAACGGGGCATAACACACATGGGTAATCCCAGCCATGCAAGAAGCACAAATATGGAATTACCTGTCCACCCAGGCACAGGCCCATGACCCTGTCTCAAAAATAACCAGAGCAAAAAAATGTTCAAGAGGTAGAGTGCCTGCCAGAGTACAAAGCCCTGAGTTCAAATCCCAGTACCACACACACACACACACACACACAGACACACACACACACACACAAACACACTTTAAAAAAAAGTCCGTCAGTAGATCAAAGCTTCACCATGGCCTGTGGAGCCGCAGTCCTTGCACAGAACGTGGAGTGGGCAAAGCACCCAGAGCGGGCCTTCGACGCCCACCCCCAGGTGAGGCAATCGCTATCTCTTCATGGCACTGGCTGTGGGAGGCACTCAGGGCTGGTTCTCAGTGGTAAAGCTGGTCACCTGGCAGAGGGGGATATAAAAATGGCAGCAGGATACAAAAGGACAGTGGAAGGAAGGAAGGAAGGAAGAAAGGGAGGGAGGGAGGGAGGGAGGGAGGGAGGGAGGGAGGAAGGAAGGAAAAAGAATTCAAAATAAATCCTTCAGAGAAACCCTAGTCATGGATTTAGCTCTGGGAATCCTCATGCAAAAGAGCCCATGGAAGCCTTGAATGATAAAGCCAGAGAGAAGAAATGAGATGACACTTTAGGAAGCTCTGCCTTTAGGACATAGACAAACAGAAGGTGAAAGAGAATGAGTAGGCTGGAGGCCAGGGGCAGAGGCGCACACATGTAATCCAGTGACTTGGGGGTTCGAGATTGAGAAGATAGAAGTTCAAGGCCAGCACCTTACAAAAGTTCGTGAGATCCCATCTCAACCAGTAAAAGCTGGGTACAGTGATACATGCCTGTGATCTTGGCTACACAGGAGGAATAGATAGGAAAATCAGGGTCCAAGGCTAGCCTGGAGAAAAACATACAGCCCTACCTGAAATGTAACTAAAGCAAAAAGGTCTGGAGGCCTGGCTCAAGGGGTAGAGCGTCTGCCTACCAAATATGAAGGAAAAAAGAAATGAGCAGGCAAAAGAGCTAATAGTCTTAAAGAAAAAAGGAAACCCATGACAAATGGCCAAAAAGACCAAGGTAGAGGACCAAGGAACGCCCACTGGATGACACACAGTCTGGGTTTGGCCCCTTTAAATCTGAGGGTATGTCAGGGTAGCAGGAACCCCAGGGAGGTTTTCTCCTCAAATACTCTGCAACAGAAGGGAGGTGAGGAAAAGATGGAGGCAAAGGCAAGGGAGAGAGAATTTTTCTAGAGAAGTTCCAGGCTGAGCTGCATAATTCCAACCCCAATCAATTTCCTCCGTGTCTTTGTCTTCCCCACCTTCCCTTCACTATTCTCCTCTGACACGGAAACGTGCTCTGGCCAAGAAAACGGATGGGAACACTGGCCTGAGCACATTTGTCAACATTAGTCTTGGAATAAGAACAGGAGTTGATAAACTGTTCTACAAAGAATTGTCACCAAAAATAGGACCATGTAGGCTGGTGACTGGAAACAATGGCAGGGTTTTGGAAGAGATTGTTGTTGGCTGGGTTTGTAGAAAGGGTAGCTGGGTATATTGGTAAGGAAGGCTCTAGGTGTGGATGGAGAAACTGAAGGTGAGTTGTAATTCTAGACAAGTACAAAGAGAAAGAAGATCAAGTGAGGACTGGCTTTAGCTAGCAGGGCATTTCCTCCGGAGGTGTGAGTGGAGAACAAAAGAAGGAGGGCTGCTATAGGAAGAAATCAGAGGCAGATAAGAGGAGCAGTCTGGAGCCAGGGGTTGGTGGCTCTTGCCTGTAATCCTAGCTTCTCAGGAGGAGACTGAGATCTGAGGCTCATAGTTCAAAACCAGCCCAGGCTAGGAAAGTCTGTGAGACTCTTATCTCCAATTAACCTCCAAAAAGCCAGAAGTTGAGCTGTGAGTCAAGTGATAGAGCACCAGCCTTGAGCAAAAAAAAAAAAAAAAAAAAAGCTAAGGGAGAGCACAAGGCCCTGAGTTCAAGCTGCAGGACACACACACACACACACACACACACACACACACACACACACAGAGTGGTGAGTCCCACCCAGCAGGCCATAGCCACCAACACAGGGCCTAGGCTCCATATGCCTCTTGTGGCCGCCTTCCAAGAAGGACTGGCACAGCAGCCACAGCCAGCAGTGTGCCCAGGACACAGTCAGCTGTCAGGTACACCTGGAGAGAAGAGGCCCAGCCAGCAGACACCAGAGTTTGGGAAATCAGGTTGTTGCTGAACAAAGTTCACTGTTGTTTTCCCAGAAAGCTGAGTCCGATGAGCCTCCCTGGACAACAGCAGTTGGGTCTAATGTGGGCTCCAAACTTCCCGGGCTGCATGCTTGGCCACCCAACAGTGACTGGGTAAAGGGGAAGAGGGGAAGGCCATCAAAACAAGACGCAATGGCAGCCATGGGACCAAGATGAAAGGCAGGCCAAAAAAAAGGCCTTTTGTCCTCAAGACAAGCCATTCCCTTTCATTTAATGTCACTGTAATTATGCCATCTGAAACACGTAGGGCTGGTCACTAGCAGAATCTCAACCGCCACCTTCCAGAAATACCATGACAGAAGGGGAGAGCTGGGCACCAGTGGCTCACGCCTGTAATCCTAGCTACTCAGGAGGCTGAGATCCAAGGATCATGGCTCAAAGCCAGCCTGGACAGACAAAACTGAGATACTCTTACCTCCAAGTACCCAGCAAAAAGCTTGAAGTGGAGGTGTAGCTCAAGTGGGAAAGCACCATCCTTGAGAGAAAAAGCTAAGCAAGAACATCGAGATCCTGAGTTCAATCCCAAAAGTACTGCCATTAAAAAAATGGATTTGGATCCTAATTCTTAGGATCACTATGTAGCATAACTGGACCGTCCCTGTCAAAGCCACCTTAGCTGGAAGCTCATGTGACTCTGAAGGTTCTCGGGTGATCTCAGAGGCCTGGTCAGCCAGCTGAACTTTCCCACATAGGCAGCAAGGCTTCTTGTAAGAAGATAAGTTAGTTAAGATAATATTTGTCTTGAACGGAAACAGGTTCCTTGTGAGAAGCTGCTTATACACTTTTCAAGTTGTTTCTAACAGACCGTCTGTTAAGAAAGGCTCTTTGTAAATGATGTAAATATCTTTAGAAGTCATTATGGCTTTGTAGCTCAATAGGACTATCTAATAGTTATTAATTCCCATAGTTGGCATGTCCGTACTCCTATGGCACCCAGCCCTACATCTAACATGTAATAGACAGCCAACAGATGTTGGGAAAATGAGTCAAAAAAGGGGTCATGTAGGTTGGATGCTTCTGCTGTTAGTGACAATCACAGTGCCTCCAGCAAGGGCAGTGGCAGATTGGGACAAATTACCTCTCTGTGTTTATGTCCTGTTCCTTCATCTCACCCCGTGTCCATCCCTGCCTGGCCTCACCAGGCGTCTGTTCCGTGGTGATAGTTTAGATAGCCCCCGAGGGTGGCAGAGGCTGGTCCACAGCCTGGTGCCATGGGGAGCCATGGGTGGATGAGAGTTTGGGCTGAGGGGAGGTGTTTAGGTCATTGGAGTAACCATCATCACTGTCCGTCACTGAGGCCCAGAACCATGGGGCGGCCCGTCATGGACCGGCACCCCTAAGTCTGCAAGCTCAGAGAAGCTGGTCCCTCTGGTCCCTGGAGGTGCTGGAAAGCTGTCTGCCACACTGCAGTTAGCCCATTTCCCAGACAACTTGGCAGAAGCCGGCGACAGAGTCGGGATTTGAATCCAGGCCCAAGCTGAGTGCTCAGTGAAGAGTTAATGGGATATCAGGCTTGGCACAGCAATCTACACATGTTTAAATCTGCACAGAGCATGCGCAGCAGATGAGAGCTCTAGGGGGCCCCCTGTGTGGACAGGATGGTAACACTGAGGTCAGCTCCGGAGGAGGCACATGCAGCCCCCCTCCCCAGCTGCTCTGCTACAGGCTCAGGCCTTGGACTCCTGGGCCTCCCCTCGCCCAGGCATTAAATCACTCCCAGGCCCTTTGTGGTCCCCACTGCTGCTCAGCTAACTCCTGGCTTTGAGGAGGACAGCACACGTCAGGGGCTGCTGGAAATAACTCCACCCAATGTTGCCTCTCACTCAGTGTCGGCGAAGACTTTAATGGGAAACAACTGAAAGCAATCATTTTTCGGGGATTGAAAGACTGGTCATGGCTGCCCTCCTAGCCAACCAGAGGGGCTTCATCCCTTGGGAAGCTGGCCGGGCCCGACTGGCCTCTGCTGAGGGCAGGTACAGCCAGGGCCTGCCACAGGGGCCGGAGGGAGGCAAAGGTCAATGTGTTAGGTTTGTTTAAGTGGGGGTCAGAGGCAAGGCCAACCCTGGGTTTCCAATTTCTAATTTCCTGTGCAAGTCACAGAGCACACTTCTGCCCTTCCCAGCAGCTCTGGGGAACAAAGGCAGATAGTGTTTGGGGCCACCATAAATAACCCAGGCAGGACACATCCTCCTCCTCAAAGGAGCCGACCAGAATCCACAGGAGTCCCAGCTGGGAGGAAGGTGAGGAGGCCACAGCCCTTTGGTTGCTTGGACATCTGTGACCTCCTCCTCCTGCGGCCCAGGGTCCCCCCCCTTGCTCAGGGACCCCAGCCTCCCAACCTGAATCAGAACAAGGCTCTTCCACCACGGCATTCAGATCACCAGGGGCCGCCCCATCTTCTGAGGCTTCCTCTAGGCCCTGAGCTGGAGAATGGGGAAACGAGGACCCCCAGTAGGAATAGAGGGGTGTCTCTCTCAGAGTTCTATGCCAAAACAACCCAGCCATGAGGAAGAGTTAGAGAGTCAGGCTGTCTCCAGAGGGATCCCGAGTCATGAAGGAACACAGGGCCAAGCACCATGGCTCATTCCTGTACTCTCAGCTACTCAGGAGGCTGAGATTGGAAGATCCCCATTCAGAGACTATATCACCATTTGACCAACAAAAAGTTAGAGATAGAGGTGTGGCTCAAATGGTAGAATGCCAGGCTTGGGTGAAAAAGCCAAGCAAAAATATAAGTTCCAGAGTTCAAGTCCCAATTCTAACACACACAGAAGAAAAGAACACAACAACGTGGAGTCACCTTTTATTTGTTTTGTTGGTCATGGGACTTGAACTCAGGGCCTGGGCACTGTCCCCGAGTTCTTTTGTTCAAGGCTAGCACTCTACCACTGGAGTCACAACTCCACTTCTAGTGGGACACCTTTTAAACCAAACTTCTCTCTGAAACATCAGTCCTGCCTCTCCCCAGCACAGAGAAAACCTGGAAAGTGCCCATCTGTGAGAGGTCTCTGTCATCTGGCTCCGTGACCTTCAAGTTCTCTCAGAGTTGACCTCCTGAGTTATTTGAAAAGCCGTCACTCACTATATCATGGTTCACGGGTTGTGGCTTCACTGTTTTTTGGTTTTTGGTTTTTTTAAACTATATCTAATTCTGTGTCACAAAGTTTTTGCTGTACTGTGGGATTTTGCGGCATTCTACCACTTGAGCCACACCTCTATCTCTAACTTTTTGCTGGTCAACTGGTGATAGAGTCTCTGAATGGGTATTATATAATTTAATTATTTTTGCCTAAAAATTTTAAAAGAATAGAAAAAAGCTTAACTCAAACATATTAAAAGAATATTAAGTCAAAATCAAGTACAGCATGTATTTCATCAGTGGAAGAATACAGCACCGTACACAATGGAAATGCAGCATACCACTACTGCTTGAGCGAGTGTGCCAACATGAGATTGTGCTGGACATGCCACAGGATTGGCTGATGGAATTGAAGGTGACCAACCACAGTGCTGCATTCTGTATCCTGGGCACTGATTGGCTCAGTGACTGTAGCACCAGTTTGTTTGCTCTCCCACACCATACCCATCCATTCAGTTGTGTTTTTGTGGAATTTTCTTAAGAGTTTGAATTTATTTCAACCTTTACAATGCCACCTAAACATTCTGCACCTTATAAGGCTTCTGGCAGTGAACCCCAGTGCCAAAGGACGACGTTTACCATCAGAGAAAATGTGGAACTTTTCCACGTGTTAAAGGAAGGCAAAAGCTACATGGCTGTAAGCCACTATTATGGAATCAACGAATCTACTGTTGGCTACATGCAGAAAGATGAGAAGAATAGGTCTATGGCAATGATGACTTTTAACAAGGTGCAAAGAGGGCAGTCACTTCCTGCAGTAAGGCTGTGAAGATGGAGCCTGCATCGGCCCTGCGGATAAATGACGGCAGGAAGAAGAAGATCTCGCTGGATCCAATACCATCCCAACAAAGGCCAAGAAACTTCATGATAGTTTTGCGGCCAGCACAGAAGTTCATGGTGGTGATGAGGATGAAGACGAGGATAGTGACGCAGAAGCAGCACCACAGAGTGCTCCTCCCAC
Source organism: Dipodomys ordii (assembly GCF_000151885.1). Lineage (NCBI taxonomy): Eukaryota > Metazoa > Chordata > Mammalia > Rodentia > Heteromyidae > Dipodomys > Dipodomys ordii. The sequence continues at coordinate 519,209 of NW_012267240.1, read as the reverse complement.
CAACCCCCCTTGGTGCCAGCAACAGCTGGCAGCATTTCCCTGCATGGAACCGAGGTGTATGTGAACTACACGTTCAAATTCATCATCGAGGAAGGGGGCTGTGAGCCTGAACAGGTTTTTAACATGGATGAGACGAAGTCAGCAAGTGAAGAAGAAGATAGGGAACAAGATGGACTATGGGTTGGAGAAGAGGAGGAGGCTGGCCTAACACTCGATCATCTTCTAACCATGGGCAGAGTGGCCAAAGAACTTCGGCGAGTGGCCGATGAATGGAAACCCCAGATGCTTCATTCGCAAATACAATGGAGAGCAGCATGTCCGTTTATAAACACTTTCCCACTCAGAAGACAAAGCAGCACCAGCAGTCCCCATAGCAATGTTCACTTGAAGAGATCAATTACGTCTACGCCCTATGCCTCTAGTGGAGATAGAAGTTACGACCCAGAGCAAAGATACTGTACCACCTGATAAAGCGCCCACAGAAGCGCTGCCACGCTCTGCTGAGCTGTGCGGTGCGTTCACCTCCTTGTCAGCACCTTCATCTCCACTGCACCGCTACGTAACTCCCCATCTCCACAGCTCAAGTGGTAGTGCTTCCCTCGTGAGGACCCACCTCAAATTTTATATGTTGTTAACATTACATAGGTTTAAGAGTGCAGAGAGCTTTTAAGAGCATCTAAAGTGTTCATAAAAGTGTGGGACAGGTTAATAAGAGCGTAGGAAAGGTTTATAGGAGAGTGGGAAGGGTCCATAAAGCCTTAAAATATACGTAAATAATAAAATAAATACCACCCTGCTGCTACTTGGTGGATTTTCACCCATGGCAGGGGTCTCTGGAACGTAGATCCCGGCTAGGTGAGGGATCGCTGTAGCAACAAGTTGGTCTCTCGAGTCTGGGGCAGCTGCATGTGTCCCCTAACAAGGTCCAGTGTGACGAGGCTCCTGCTTGCTCTCAGAACACCTTGCTCAGAGCCTGCTCTGCTTTTGAACACAATGCAGTAGGCTCTGGAGCCACACACCCCAGACCCAGTGCTTCTCTGTCAGAGAGAGGTCCTGACCTTTCCTGGGCCTCTAGGTGTCCATCTGTTAAAGGGGCATAGCTCTGTCTGGCTCACCGGCTGGGTGTGAGGATGGGACAAGTAGGCATGTTCGGAATGATTGACAACCGAAACGCAGCAGGGCAGAGCGGAAGGTGCCCATCTGCAGCGCAGGACAGAGCAGGTGGCGTCCTTCTGCGTGGGCACCTGGCCCTGTGCTCTGTGCCAGGCTATGGGTCTGCTTCTCATCTCCTCAAGGGTGATTGATTGGAGGTAAGAGTCTGGTGGACTTTCCTGTCCAGGCTGGCTTTGAGCCATGATCCTCAGATCTCAGCCTGCTGGGTAGCTAGGATTACAGGCTTGAGCCACCATCTTACTTTGTTTTGTTTTTAATCTACCCTCCTTTCTTCGTTGAAGAAATTTATGCCAAAGAAGTGGTTCCATGGGTGATAGAGCAAGGCCTGAACCTGGCCTGTCTGGAGTCAGAGTCCAGTGCCGTGTGTCCCCGCAGACGTGACTCGATGGCCTTCACAGAGGACGTCACATTGCCTTGGCAGAGGGAGACTTTCCCCTGCCTGGCATGGGAACCAGCTCTGGGGAAAGCTAGGCTGCTGGCAAACTCGGGGTTAATGAGAAGCCTAGCTTCCCTGCACCCTTATTGCCATGTGACCTGGGTGTGAACCAAGTCAAACCTCTCAGAGCCACATCCTCCCACGGTGACTTATTAAAGAACAAATCAAAGTTTGCTCCGAGAAAAGCAAACACCCCCCTCCCTCCCCCCACACACACGTGGGGCAGCCCTGAGCGCACTTCCTGCTCCCACTGTTGACCCAGGCTGCAATCCTAGATAAGTGACTGTACTCTCGCACCTCAGGCCCAAAGTGCAAAACTGGGAGAGCCCCACAACAGCCCGCCCCCCCACCCCCCACCCCGACACGGGGAGCTGGCATGGGGCTGGCTCTGGGGAAGTCTGCCAGCCTACGGAAACCAGGAGCAAAGGAGGCACGAAGCTCTGAGCGTGGGCTGCTTGTCCCTCGCCCCTGACTGTAAGGAAGTGGGTCGATTGCGTGTCACAAACCCCACGAAAGCCTGTCATCCTTCGCTCTGCAGCCACCCCTCATGAGAGGGCCGAGGACTGAAGTGGCAGGGAAGAATATGGAGGGTAACGAGGACTGGCGCTAAGCTTACCACCAGCGTTTTCAAAGAAACAAATAAAAATAGGCAGAAGTGGGTCAGTGCTCCCAGTCAGGTGAAAGACGGGAAACGGGGACACTCGTCAGGTCCCGGTGGAAGGACAGAACGTCGTTTTATAAATTCAGCCCTGGGCTCCCCTCCGGCTTGGAGCCCTGCTGCTGCTGCTTTTCCCTCTCCTTCCCTGTCTTGATACACAGGATGCCTCACTCCCCCCTCTCCCCTACTCTCTCCTTCTCTCTGAGGCTCGAGGCCAGACCCTGAGAAGAACTCACTGGGGAGGCAGGAGGGAGGACTATTCAGGAAGGAGGACAATGCAGCAGGCACCTGGCCTACCTTCCCGCAGTCTCCTGTGCTGCTTAGGGGGCAAAAGGCAAGCCAGGCCATGAGCACCTGTCACCAGAGACGGGTTTGTGGGTCCATGTCACAGCCTCCTGGGGCATGGCCTGGGACGTGTGCCTCGGTTCTCAGTACCCCCTAACCCATGGCATCCGGTATACCACACACAAGGACATATGCAGGCATGGATTCCTGAACACACGGTGCGGGCATGGCACCCACCACACACCACTCACATGATTCTGCCTGGAGACACACAATGTGCACACACACACAGGGTATACACAGCACACTCGCAACTGGGGATTCAACCAACATCACACATGGGAGGAAGTATGTTTGTATGTGTGTGTCTGCTTCTAGTTGTTTCCTTCAACAAGACAAAGAAGCAGCTGTCTGCACTGCATGCACGTGCCACTCATCCACTCTCAACCTGAGACTTGAGCACAGGTCGGTGGGGCCTTTGCATCCCTGTGCACACATGGTGTCCACTGAGGCACTGGTACACATGGGCAGGAGACACGTATACTTCAGAAAGGGGTTCTGGGGCAGGGGGCGGGGCTCAAATGGTAGAGGAGCACAAGGCCCGGAGTTCCAGTCCCCACCCCAAAAGTGGTTCTTGCTGTGTCTGTAACCCTAAGACGAGGGTGGATCACAGGATCAAAGCCAGCCACCCCTAAGATGAGAATGCAGGGTTGTATTTCCTTATGGCCTCAGTGACATGGGCAGATTTATTAGGCTTTTCAGAGAAAGAGAGAGAGAGAGAGAGAGAGAGAGAGAGAGCAAATTTAGCTTAGTGTCAGATCCTCAGCGCTGATGGAGAGACTGGCAAGATGGGATTGTGGGTAAGAGTTGGCATGTTTGGTGGTGATTAGAACACTGACATCCACATTGCTTCTAAGTGTTGTCTTCCTTGAGTGTGCTGAAAAATGAAGGAAACTCAAGGGCTGGGCCAAATAACATAAAGAACACATGTGCTCACACACTCACATGAGCATCCATGCTCAAGATGTGGGCAAAGCCAGGCACCAGTGGCTCACACCTGCAATCCTAGCAACTCAGGAGGCTGAGATCTGAGGATTGAGGTTCAAAGCCAGCCTGGGCAGGGATCTTGGTAAGACTCTCATCTCCAATTAACCACAAGGAAACTGGAAGTAGTGTTGTGGCTCAAGTAGTAGAGCTCTAGTTTGGAGCTGAAGAACTCAGGGACAGTGCCCAGGACCAGAATTCAAGCCCCATGAATGACCAAAAAAGAAAAGATGTAGGCAGTGTGCAGGCCCAGTGAAGCCCGCATGGCGGTTGTGAGAAGAGGCGTGTTCCCTCCTGCCCTCACTCAAGGAGGGAGGAGGGAAGGAGGAGAAGAGATACCTAGAGACAGACTCAGCCCCAGAGCCCAGCTGGGGTCTGCCCGGCAGAGGTCTGGTTGGATGCAGGATGCTCTCTCAAAGGGCTGTGGGCTCACCCAGGAGCAGCATCTACTTCCTTTTATCCACAGCTCAAGGAAAAATGCTGGGAACCATGAAAGGAGAGGGTTCTAGAAAGCGGTGTCCTTTCCCTGGCCTCTCAATTTCCCACATCCCCACAGGAGGAGGGCCTGGTGTTTCTTAAAAGACACACTATTACAAAGATCTATTGGCTGGTGCTGGTGATTCATGCCTGTAATCCCTAGCTACTTGGGAGGCTGAGATCTGAGGATTAAAGCCAGCCCAGGCAGGAAAGTCCATGGGACAGACTCTTATCTCCAATTAACCAGCAAAAAGTCAGAAGTGGAGCTGTGGCTCAAGTGGTAGAATGCCAGCTTTGAGTGAGAAAAGCTGAGTCAACACCAGGCCCAGAGCTCAAGGCCCAGAGTTTGAGCCTCTGTACTATAAGAAAAGACAAAGAAGGGGAGAGAGGGAAAGGAAAGGATTTATTTGTGATGCATCTGGCTGAAAAGCAGATTAAACAAACATATTCCTGATGGAGGACATCTGCAGTCCATGATTATTTTTGAAAAGCTTGGGGGTTTGGGGGTGTGAATTTTTTGAGAAGTAGAAGAGCTATTCAGTTCAAGATAAACCCTTAAAAGCGTAAGCAAAATTCTTTTCTGCTATTAGTTAGTTTTTTTTTTCAAAAAAAAAATGACAAAGTCACAGAAGAGAGGAAATGAAAAGGGAAATTTTTAGACTTCTCATCCGTCCAGAAAGCCCCGGGCTGCGTTTCAGAACCCATCGGAGTAACAGCCGGCCTCCCAGGAGGCTTTGCGCTGGAGACCAACCATTATATCAATAAGGAAGTACCATCACCAAACCACAGTCCGCCTTTTTTACCCCCTCAGCCCACATGTTGCTTTAGAAGGTTTTAAAACAAGAAACTTTCCTGTTGTGGCAACTTATGACTCCACCACCCTCCAGCTTACTCAACATCTCATCCCTTGCAACCACTGTGGACACGAATTTCAAAAGTAGCCCCCAGCACCCGGGCCGAGTCCCCAGAATCTTCCTGCTGCCAACTGCAGACACGGAGAGAGGCTCTAGCTGCATGTGAAGCTGTGCCATAAAGTGACCCAGCCAACACATTTCTTGGTTGACCTGTAGAGGAGATGAATTCCACGGACACAGACTTGTGGCTCCACCAAGCCTGGCTATTTTACATATTGTACATGCAACAGTTCACAAATGTCAGATAAGAAGTCAGCACAATTCACAGGAAGCCATTAAGTTTGAAAATTCTAACTACAACGGAAAGCAGCCCACACCACCAAACAACCAGGTTGCTGCCTGGGCTGGCGGGAAAGTGCACTCAGAGGTCTGTCCTTCCGGCAGGGGCGAAGCTGGAACCCCTGCTGTGCGGTCACACTTGTTTCCCCCCACCACCACCACCACCACCTTGGAGCACATTGGAAGTCTGGGAATAAACACTGGGTTTTGGAGCTGATGCACCAGTCCATGAATGTCTCCCTTTCCTGTCCTGCTCAGAAGCTTGGGGGAACGTTCTGCCCAGCACCCCCCCTCCCCATTACTGCCCCCCAAGCTATTCCCTAGCCCAGATCTGACTGAACTTCCTCCCTGGCCAAGGGCCACTGGGCCAGGCCTCCGGCAGGGCAACGCGGGTCACATGCTCCCTGGCTGGGCGGGAAGCCTCCGCCTTCACAAAGCTGGCCTGAATTAACAGAAGCTTCCGGAAGGTAACCCCCAGAGATGGTCCAATCAGAGGGAAGAATAAATGAGGGAAAACTTTATGCTATTGCTGCAGCCAGTGACCTCTGAGCCTGGAACCCACACAGCAATGATAAATCTAACAATCTAACAGACACCTAAGCTCACACTTGGCAGTCTTTTGTGTGTGTGTGGTGGGGGGGGGGGGGGGGGGGTTGGCTGGTTAGAATCAACACTTAGCTCATCAGAAAAACACTTCTTCCAAAAAAGATGCTGCTCTCAATTTGAGCACATGGGTAGTGTGTTTTGTTTATCTTTTTCTCCATTTTTTCCCCTTATTTTCTTCTGCATTCCAAAAGTCTTCCAGCCCTGAAATGCTGAGACAGACATTTTGAAGCCACCATGCTGAGATGTTTCATGTTTGGGGGGAAAACTTTTTCAAACAAGTTCAACTCTTTCCTCTCTTCTCTCCTTCTCTCCCTCTCGCTCCTCCCCCCCCCCCGTCTGTCTCTCTCTGTCTCTCTTTCTCATGGAATGTGAACACAGCCATACCCAAAGGCCCAGAATCATGTACTGGGGCATATAGCACAATACACCCTTTCAGAAAAATGTAATAACCAGAAAGAGTTCCTGAGAATTCCACAATTTCCATACAAGCCAAGTAGGTATTTTTAGTCACAGTACACACTGGCACATAGAGCTACCATGTTTGTATGGAAAGCACCGGTTCTACACACACACACACACACACACACACACATTTTTTTTCTCCTTTGGAAAAATCCAGGGTGCAAGGGTAGATTTGGAGCTGGCTCTGCCCCCTGGGATATGGACACTGGGGCCCTTGCCTGACTGACCAAGCTGACTAGACAGCTGCTCCCTCCCCCTTTCCCCCTTGGCTGTGTACACCATGGCTGCCTCTCCCTAAGCCCAGAGAAGATGATGCTGGCTCTTTCCACTCAGCCCAGGACTGTGGGGGGCGTCCTGCTCTCCTGGGACTGCCTGCATCCAGGCAATGGTCACTACACACAGTAGGTCTTCCCAGCCATCATCTGAGGAAGTTCTCCACTGGGGGCCACTCCCCCCACACACACTGTGACCAGCATGTACAGAGGGAAGCCGGACATGTGAACCCAATGCATCGCCTTCTATTTGTGTCCACACAAATCATTCCCCGTTACACAGCTGTCTCGCGATTCTTCATTCAGAGAAACAAAATACCCTGGCAGGAACCTGATCTGTGCTAGTGTTGGGTATTTATAGAGTTTACCTGGAAGAACTGCATTTGGCTTTTGTAATGCAAACAAATGTCTTTATGTTTATTCTTGAAGCTATGGCATGGCCAATCACAAGTGTCTGATGTCATGAGCAGGTCTTCACATGTGCGCCTTAAATCTCCTATGGAAAATTCCAAGCACAATCCAGCAAGAGCACATACACAGCAATGACTCTGCTCACGCCCACCTGCAACTACCACCATGCTACTGGAATCTTCCCCATTTGCTTTCTGCCTGTCTTTCACGTGTTCCTCTTTGCTGAAGTTGTTGAAGGAACAGCAAGGCCCCTCATGCCTTAGCATGCCATCATAGTATGCGTGAATGTTTCTTCATATGGACACCACCTCACAGAAATCCTTTTCAAAAGCAGTGCAAGGAATTGGCTTTGTGGGGATGGCACATGGTGCATGGGATAGTATTTCCAGTGGTGAAGCACACATACTCAGAAAGTCCCAGATCTCTGAGACATCGGGCAAAAGACATGTTCTAGAAGATGGAGTTAAATCTCTCTTGAAGAGATGGCAAGAGCTAAGCACGGTGGCTCACACCTATAATCCCAGCTGCTCAGGAGGCTGAGATCTGAGGATCAGAGTTCAAAGCCATCCTGGGCAGAAAAGTCTGTGAGACTGTTATCTCTCTGGAAGTGGCACTGTGGCTCCAAGTGGTTGAGCACTAGCCTTGAGCACAAAAAGGCTCAGAGACAGAGCCCAGATCCTGAATTCAAGTCCCAAGGAGAAGGAGGAGGAGGAGGAGGAGGAGAAAGCTATTTAAGGATCCTAGCTAAAGTAGCCAAATATTGTTATCCAGGGAGGGTGACAAGGGGTGGTGTGGAGGACACCCCTGAGGCCATCTGAACGCAGAAAAAAAAGTGTAGGAGAGAAATGACCTGGCTGGAAACAAGCGACAAGCTGATAAACACCCATAGATGTGGTGTTTCTTTTTTGTCTTTTACTAGGACCAAAGTGAACTCGGTGGCCGTGGCCAGCCAGTGGCATGGCCTCTCCCATCTGAGTGAGGAGCCTCGGGTGCTGGCCCCTGCTGCCAACTGTGATTTTATTTGTAAATACACCCTGGGTGTCTGGACCACAGGACCGAGGGAAGCTTCGGGAAGCCCAAACAGGCCCAGGCCGTCATGCTGACGGGAACCACAGGAAGGAGCTGGGACCGGGGTCGCCTACCCCCACCCCCCTTCCTAGCCTGCATCCCCCATTAAGAGGTGTCCAGAGACAGCATCACCTTCACCCTGCAAAGCCAGCTGGGCCGCATGGTGGGGGAGCCTTCGAGGGGTGTGGGATGCGGAGGTGCACACGGGGTATGAGGACACAGGAATGAGCTTACCGGACCACAGGACAGCACCAGCTGCTGCCCCGACTGAGCCTCAGCTGGCACCGGGAGCAGCTGGAGCCGTGTCCTCCTCTCGCTGCTATGCCACACAAGCAGCGACCGATGAGGACTCTGGGAAATGCCTCTCTGTTCCAGGAAACCAGGTAGCTTTCAAACCCCCAGCGATTAATGGCCCTTTGGTCAAATAATAATAGCAAAAAAAAAGAAAAGAAAAGAAAGAAAGAAAAGTCAATCATTACAGGCTTCAAAACAGGCCATTTGGTTTCTAGTACATTAGAGGCTGTGGGTGGTTGAGGTACAAGTAATGTGATCCTGTCACAATGTGGTCTTCTTTGACGTCAGCGAAATTTCTCTCTCCTCTCTCTCCCCTCTCCCCTTTTCCTTCTCCCCCCACGCTCTCCGCCCCTCAGAGTCTCGCCACAGAGTTCACAGTCTCCAAAAGGCCATGGTGGGAGGTGAGCAGATTAGAAAACGTTAGAACCACAGGTAACTAAGGGCAGGAAGCTGGTGGCCACACATTCCTGCCCAGCTTGGTTTGGTCGGCTATCCTGTCTGTCTGAGGACATGTGCTGGTCTGTCCCATCTGTCTGTCTGTCTGTGAGGGGACACACGCTGATCTCCAGCTGCCTGAAATCCATCCCTGGAGCATGCACCCTGCTCCCCTACTCACGCTGGCACCCACTCCCTTGCCTTTGCCAACAGGGTAAAGGGTCAGCACAGAAGTATCTAGACCAAGGCAAGGTGCAGCTCCTCGCCTGGCCCCACAGTGTCCCTTGAGGTTGCCCCCAGCTGTTCTAACAAGGGTAACTCAGAACCCAGGGCCAGCCTGGCAGTCCCGCTGTAGGTGTGACCTGACTTCTGAGTATGATGCGGCCAGGCCAGCTGGTCACAGGGGCAGCGTGGCCCTGCCACTCTGGGCAGGACCTCTCCTCATCCCGCCAGCTGCAGACAGGCTGCGGGCACACTCAGGATGTGCTCCTCCCTCCTCCCCACCGCCTTCCCTCTGCTCCGCCCCTCTGTGGTCTGGACAGCAGCCTGTGGAGGGCCTTTGGCATGGAGCAGGTCCCCACCCAGGGTCTCCGAATGAGCAATGAAGAAACACACATGAGCCAACGCTGGTAATTCTAGTTATTCAGAAGGCTGAGATCCGAGCATCGTAGGTCAGAGTAAGCCTGGGCCAAAAAGTTCCTGAGACTCTTATGGCTGGTGAATCAGCAAGAAGCAGAAGTGGAAACATGGCTCCACTGGTAAAGCTTTGGCCTTAAGTGGAAAAACTAAGGGAAAATTCCCTACCCCTAAATTCAAGCCCCAGTACCAGTACCAAAAGAGAGAGAGAGAGAGAGAGAGAGAGAGAGGAAGGAAGGAAGGAAGGAAAGAAGGAAGGCAGGCAGGCAGACAGGCAAGCAGAAACCTGAAAAGCACTGTGTGCATGTACGAAAGTGTGTGTGCATATGCGTGCATGTGTGAGTGCATGCATGTGCGTGTGTTTGTGTATGCATGTGTGTATGTGTGCATGTTGGGAGCTCTTGGGGAGGCAGGTGGAGGCGGAAGCAGGCATACCCCAAGTTCCCAGCCAGGCAGCCTGAACAAAGCTAGTGAGACCCTAGTTTTAAAAATTAATTACAAGGCCAAAAAGGCACAAGTATAGCTCAAGTGATAGAGCACTTACCCAGCATGCTCTAGGCCCTGGGTTTAACTCACAGCAGCATGAGAGAGAGAGAGAGACAGACAGACAGACAGACAGACAGGTGACAAAGAGAATGACCAGGGCCAGGGCTTTGTGAGGGGCCCGGCAGGGGGGAGGGGTGGCTGTGGCATGATGATCTGGTTGGGGACACACCTGTGGCACCCTTGTGACCAGCAACACACCGCCAGGCTCTCACGCGTCACTTCTCTGGGGACACTCAAAAACAGCAAGGAAGAAAAGCCTGAACAGTCTGAGAAACTGGGTGAGCACCCCACTAAGAGGGGGCACCAGACTAGCCCCGGTGGGCCCGCCACAGCCTGCCTGCTTAAGATTGGCCTCCACAGTCCTCTCTGTCCTGAGGGTCACGGCCGTGCTGTCCTGTGGTCTACAGGGCAGAGGCCCGAGGGAGGAGGGGTAGGGAGGGGGGAGGGGGGAGTGCAGCCCTGGTTCCTGGCAGCCAGAGTGTCGGGATGGGGAAGTCTGTGTGCTCCACTTCCTGGTGTCCCTGCGCTGGGTGGGACATTGTGGCCCTGGGGTGGTCTCTGCCTGTGGGAGATGAGCACGGATGGCTGTCCCCAGACGTGTCCTGCCAGAGGCAGCTTCCCCCTACCTCCCCCCCCACCAGCTTCCTCTCCTGGAGCTTACCTTGTCCGTGCTGTCACAGAGCATCTCCTGGCTCTACTGATTCCTCAGCCTCCCTCCAGGACTGACCGGGGTCCCAAGGTTGGAGAAAACTGCGATGCACAGGGTCACTTTTGAACATGCTAAATACATCATCTCTACTGTCACTGACCTTCAGAGGTCAGCATCCTGGCCCTCACTTCCCATGTAAGAATCCCAAAGCTCAGCAGCGGCCAGTAAGCTGCCCAAGCCACATGGCAGTCAGTGGCAAAGCAGTGGCTCATTCTTTCTCCCAGGAAGGTGAGCTGGCACAAATGAAGCAGGGTTCCTTTTACAAAGGGTGTGTGCAGGTGTGTGTGTGCGAGACAGACAGACAGACAGAACATAGATAAGCTCATCCTCTACCCAGAGCTTTGGGCCAGCTTTTTGTCTACCAATGACCCACGCTCCAGGCTCATCTGCTGGCTTAGTCGGACAAACCCTCAGCCAGGGCAGGTGCAGGAAATAAACAAGGACTCCTCGGGGGGCCAGCTTCACAGGAGGCCCCTCCAGTGAGAATGCCCACTAAGCCAAACTGCCAGGCCCTAAGGAAAACATCAGATGTTCAGAAAACAACTCCTCGAAAGTCATCAGAAAGGGAGATGACAGGGTAGTCTATTCTACAAGGTGGAGCTGACAGGCTCAAGGGCGCTGACCGGAAGAGAGAGATGGCAGGTCCACCAGCCCCAGACCAAACCACAGTGGAAAGGCACAAGCAGGGGCTAGCCCCGGATTCCAGACAGTGGTCTATGCCCCCATCCCTCGGTGCTTTGACCTATGACCTCTGCACTTCCCTGCTGCTTTTGCTTCTTGGCAAGGTCACTGGTCACCCTGGAGACCAGTGGCCCTGAGTGCTGTTGGCCAGTCTGACAGAGCACACACTCCTGGCTGTACCAGACCCCATTGTAGATTGAGTCTGAGTTGCACATGAGTGAATGGAGGAGTCTCTCGGAGGAAGAGGATAATGGGGTGATGTTTAGTAGCGGCTGAACCTCAGCAAATGATGAGCATTGCATAATCACCAATTATATTCATTCAGATCGTTCCTACAGAGCAAATCAGAGATGGTCCCTATATTCATTCCAGATCACTCCTCCAGAACAAATCAGAGATGGTCTTCAGTGGTCAATATTTACAGGAACAAGACATTTAACAACCCAGGCCTCAAGGGTGGGGTGTCTCCACGGATGAGTCACGCCAAACCAAGCCTTTTATCTACCGGCCACTTGCCTGAGTCCCCATAGCTAGAATACACCAGAAGGCACCAGGTCACAGAAAACCCCTGGGCATGGTTATGGGCTCGGTCTAATGAATGAGCCAACATGTGTGAGATCAGAACATGGTGGGGAAGAGTTAGGAGTTGGAAACTATAGGTGTGTGGCTTCTTTTGGCCAGCTAATCCACTTGACTGCGGGACTGGAGGTCAGACACCAAGAGCCGAGTTGCTCTCCACTTGCAGCAGGGTGTGTAATCAATGCCCTAGAGGACAGCACAGCACGGCTAGGGCAGGCCCACCTCACCCCCAGTGTCTGCACACTGGGTGTGCAAAGGCAACATGCACCAAGGAAAGAGACACACTGCAGACCCCATAGCCTCTCTTCTGAGGGAGCAGCACAGACTCCTGGGGTCCCATCGAGCACTGGAAATGGATTCCTTGATTTTGACAGTTCGGGTGTTTGAGAAGTCATCACATGCTCAGGGAAGGGCGACCCAAGGGCTCTTGAAGTGAGGAGACCGCTGGGTAGTGAGCAGGGAGAAGGAGGAAGAGGCAGGACTGAGGGTGGTAGGGGAAGCCAATGGAGGAAGTGGGCCCTGGGCGGGGGGGCGAGCATGTAGGGGCTTTGTGTCACTTGCTGTGTGGGCTCTTGGGCCATCGCCGGGACGTGTGCATTCGGAAGCTTGCACAACCCCCACATGAAGTGAAGAAAGGCCACCAGGCCCCGGGATCACCACTGCCAGGGAGGAAAGTGACTGTGCTTTGCTAACTCACCCCCAGCACACACAGCAGCCACCACACAGCCCGATTTCAGCCACATTCCTGCGGGGACTCGTGGCGTGCAGCTCTGAGCGGGCTGGCAGGTCAGCAGTGAGCTCTCGAATCCGTATTCCCTTTTGAAAAAAATCTATGGGCTGAGCTAGCATTGCAAAGAGACCCTGACCTGTTCCCATTCCCAGTCAGTGGCACGACTGCATGACAGGAACTGTTTTAGATGCAAAATGGTAGATACCACAGACGACAAGCACTACAGAGATCTGGATATTCCTGTGGCTGTCAGATGGGCCTGGCCTCATAGGCTGGGGACCCGCCCGGAGATCCAAAAAATGACCCACAGGCAAGATGGCCAGGGCCTGCAGTTGTCCATCATCTTCCTGCGGTAGTTCAGCAGAAACAGAACATTGGCATCAAATTCAGACACCATAATCCTGACGCAGAGAATTGCTGGCCCTGGCCCTGGCCCCAGCAGCCTCGGTGCGCCGGCATGCCAGTGCCCTCGGCCAGCCGCCACTTCACAGCACAATTGCAGTGGCTGGGACCCGTCCTGGTCTTCCGGAGATGCATAGGGTCAGCCCAACGGCAGGCCCGTGCGCCTTGACTGGCCTCGTTTGTGCACAGTGAGCTAAAGGAGAGACATGGGAGGTTTGGGCAGAAGGAAGCAACACCACTCAGCTTACACTAGAGCATTTCCGTCCACTCCAGAGATTCTGGGTGGAGCCCCATGTTTCACTCTCACCCCCAAATTTCTACTCTCTGTTGAAGATGGAAGTGAGGAGAGAATGAAGGAGAAGGGACAGGCCCCTTCTTCCTCTTTCTCTGTATTTCTCTACTTCCATGTCTAGGTCTAAAACCCAGGCAGAGGGCCAGTTACATGCCCAGCAAACAAGTTGAGATGTAGGACTGTCAGAGACCAGCAGCTTACACAGCAGAGGCTTCTTTCCTCAGAGTGTGGAATCTGAGTATGAGACCAAGGTGCAGGCAGGGTGGGCTCTCCCGGGGCCTCCCCCTTTGCTCTGCACACCATCCTCTCCCCGTGCTCGGCCTGTCTGTCCCTCTGTGGCTGTCCATGTCTCTCATCTCCTCAGAAGGACCCGGGTCAGACTGAACTATGTCCACTTTAGGAACCCCTTCTTCACTTGACCACCTCTTCAAAGATCTCCCCCAAGAAGGCTGCAAATCCCCACAAGGTCTGGGAGTGGGGGGGGCAGGGGAGAGGGGTGTACGGGTAGAGGGGGGCGTGGTACAGGCCTCAGGACCATAACAAAGGCAGGGTGGGAAGGCAGGGAAGGCAAGCCAGCACGCATGTGCAGAGCCTCACCGTGGCCCTGGCACTGTGCCTTGCAGTGGACACAGGCTAGAAGCCATGTGTCACCATGACTCAATGATGAAATGACAGTCCTGGAACAAGTGGGTCAGCCCTGAGTGACTCGTGATGACCCCAGAGTCAAGAGGACAAGAGGATGAGCCACCGCCGCCGGCAGCTTCCACTTAGGATGGAGCTGCAGAGAGAACAAAGGGTCGCCCATCCTCGTCCAGAGAGGAGGGGTGAAATCTGAGTCCCCTGCTGCCCACCCTGAGCCACCTGTAAATCCAAGGAGCACCCTCCACCCCCTCACCCCCGCTGCCCATATCCTTGGCTCACAGCTGCTCAACGCTTCACAGTGGAAGCAAAAACCCCATGAACGAGGCTACAGGTTAGCTATGCAGAGCTCGGCCAGACGCAGGCCACCACAGCTGCCGTGGGCCACCTGGGGCTCCGTCCTGGGACAATGTAACCCTGCAAACCGAGAGCAAAAGCTGCTACATCCTCAATCTCCGCAACATTCAGGAAGGGAGGCTGTGTTTCTGGGGAAGGACACAGGAGGAGAGGCACTGGGAGGCAGCAACCTTGAGGCCAGTGCTCAGACCTGCCACGTCACACACCCCTGTCACTGTCTGCACCGAGGGCGTTCACTCCATCTTCAGAGAGTTCCAGATGGGAATGAGGTGACAAGGTGAGGTCAGGGTTCCTCTGACATCAGTCGGAGCACGCAGGGGCAGGCTCGGCTGACTGTCGCCTGATCATGACACGGCCTGTGAACTTTGAACTCGTTCCTGTCCAGAGTCTCTCCCGGGCCCTAGAAAGAGCAGCCTGGCCCTCAGCCAGGCCCTGCACGGCCATCCCTGGTCACACAGATGCAGCTGTGCAGCCCCCTTCCTACTCCCCCTCCCCCGCATGGCAGCCACCTGACAACTGACTTCCAGACCATTCTCCTTGCAGTCTGCACACAGCCCATCCTTCCTGCCCTTCCTGCCCAGGCGCCCGGGGTGTGTGGCATTTCCTCAGCCCTGGAAGGGACTTTCTGGGGGGTTTTACCTGCTTTTGTTTTAGCCATGCTTCTGAGAACTGCCTCGTTCCCTGTGACCTCGCCACACCTGCAAGCAATCACACAGCAGCCATGTGCCCCCAACATGGAGAAGAAAAGACAGCATGCTCCTGCAGACAGTCCAGCTAGGAAACAAAGGACCATGCCCCTCATCTCCAGGGCTGAGGGAGGCCCGGAGGATTCTCAGTGATACCTTCTACAGTGCTCAGCCCAGAACCCAGGGCAGGCTGCCCTCAGCCCCATTCACCTACCTCCATAACAGAGCCCGTGACACAAAGCCCCCCTCTCACCTCCACCAGTCCCTCTGGCAAGGAGGGCATGGCACCATAGCAAGAGCCAGGTAGAGCGAGGGCATCAGAGAAATTGACATCAAGGTGACAGGATACTGAGCTGACAGGAAAGGGAGCACCGGGCTGTAGGGGGGGCTCCCTGCTTTTGTGACCCTTCTAGGTCACACCCCACCATTAGAGATGACTTGCGCTGGATACAGGGTGACAGGGATGCCCTGCCTGAGCTGGACCAGCTGTCCTTCAGTCCTGACTGTGCAATAAAAGAAGCATGGAGGGAAGGGAGAGGAGGAGCCCAGAGAATGTGCTAGAAGAGAACAATGGTGGCCATCCCAGGTGATGGCAGTAGGCACTGGGGCTCAGGCCTTCATCAGGTGAGCCTCCTCGCTGTCACATGTTCTTGGTAGGGACGACGCCTGCACAGCCACCATGCTCGCGGCATGTATTTTGGGGGCTAGCAGAACCGCAGGCGTGGGTTTTGGGGGCTGGCAGAACCATAGGCGTGGGTTTTGGGGGCTGGCAGGACTGCAGGCCTCAGTCAGGGACAGTGTGCCGTAACTCCTAGCCGCGCACTCTGATCACATCCCCAGCCAGAGGGACAAGTGGACCGCAGAAAGATGGACCAACTACCTCTAGTCTTGGGCCCCTTGGGCCCAGCTGTACCCCCAGATGGCTTCCCAGACAAAGGTGCCTGGGCTGGGCACAGAGTCGGAACCTCAGCCTTCCACCGTGAATGTGTGCCTGACACCAGAAGGCCCCAGGCCCCATCAGGGAGCAAGGCTCAGCGTGTCACTCTGCCTCTCTGGTCAGTCTTGGTGTTGACTTCAAACTCAAAGAATCCAACCAAAGCCACACAGTGCCCCCTGGCACCACCCTGAGAAATACACCCAGCCCTGAGTCAGAGAGGAAGCCGACACTCACTGTGTCACCTCCCCTTCCTCCTCCCACAGCAGCTCCACGCTGACCAGCAGCCGCTTCACAGGGACAAATGAGCGCCCACCTTTCGGGGAAGCTGGTGCTGCCAAGGAGAGCAGCAGGCAGGGCCCAGGGCCTGAGGTTCCCACTGCCCCCACCCCATGTGCTGCAGAGCAAGGCTGCCTGGCTGAGACGCTCTGTGCATGTCCCGCGCTGACCTTGACTGTGTTATTTTTCACTTCCCTGTTCGGAGCCCAGCCGCACTTTCCAAACATCATGAATCATCACCGGCGAGCAACGGCCAGGAAACCGCTGCGCGCCAGGCCCGGCTGGAGCAGCCCCAGCCCCAGCTTCCCCGCCCCAGCTGGCCCTGGTGACACAAGGTCACCACAGAGGTCCCGGGCAAGGCTGCCCCCCCCCCATGTACCAACCTCCTGGCCTGCCATCATCCCCACATGCCGGGGCACAGGCACCGGGCGTCTTCTGGTCTTCTCAAGCTTTTCTTGGCTGCATTCACTGATGTGAAGCTGTCATTTTGTAGACTAGCAGGGAGAGCAGTGGGAGAGAGCAAGGGCAGTTAGATCAGCCAGATCCGGCCGAGAGCAGAGATGTCAACAAGGACGTGGGCATCTTCTTGTATCCTTGCAATGAAAGGACAAATGTCAACCCTGTCCTTCAAAGCCCTTTGTGACAAGACTATGGGCCTTCTAGATCGTGTGCCGTTCAGCAAGTTCCTGAACGTGACCACCAGTCAAGCCATAAATCAAAGCAACAGTGAACCTTATGTCCCTTTGTGCTGGCCTCTCGTCCCTCCCTGCCCTCTCTAAATAAGATGTGTCTGGGCCCACACCAGCCCAGGCTTCTCACACAGCAATAAGGCCCTCTCGGGTCAGTATTATTTTTTGCCTGAAAGGGAAAAAGATCTGAGAAATGCAAATCAACCCGACAGTAAAACCTGAGCATCTACCCATCTGATGGGCCAAAACATTAACTCTTGACAATGTGGCGGAGTGGGGAAATGGCTTGGTGCTTTCCTGTCCCCCAGGAGCTGTCACGTGCTCTCCCTGATCACCACTATTATCCCTAAGTGAGTCTTCTAGGAATTTATTCTCAGGTGAACAGCATAGACAATGCAGGGAAAACATGTAAGTGCAGAGATGATTGTCGCAATAGAGTCAATTGGAAAACAAGCCAATTTTTCATTTCCGAAACAAAAGCAGCACAAATTTGAAAGTGCCGAGGCTCCTTGACCGGCTGCATCTGTCCTAGAAGGTGACTCTTCGACACTCCACCCCGGCCTAGGCTCCAGCTGTCCCTCCAGAGCCCCGATCCGTGGAGGCGTGTGAGTCCTCTCTCTTGTGTAACAGCACTCTGTAGATCACAACAGACCGACTTTCTCCTCAGATGCCAAATACCCAGTGTGGTCACCCGATCACATGCCTCAGATTTCAGAATTAACTAAGTGAACCACCACAGACCTTTCTGGGCAGTCAGTCAAATGTCTGGAGGACACAGAAACCACCACCCTACACCTCTTTACCCGCAGTAACCAAACACAGGCCTCTGAAGATCACTGAACTTCAAGTCAAGATGGCTCCTTAGAAAATCACCTACATCTCCTCTCTTTAGGTACGTGAGGGAACCAACGCCCAGAGAGGTGAAGTGACTGGCTGAAGGTCACACCGTATGAGGGTGACAGAGCAGAGAGCTGGCCTCCCCTGGCCTGTCATCCAAGGCTGACTTTATCACTACCAGGCCACTGAGGTGAGCAGCGCTGACAGCCAACCCAGAGGAGGGCTCCACACCCTTAGAAGCTGCTCCCCTAATGGGCTAAATATCCCGACCAACCCAGACCTGTGCTGGAGTCTGTGTAGCGACCTGTGGACATTCTTACCCAGGAGTCCACACATTGTTCTCACAGAGGAGACATTATGTATGTGATAGATGTGTATAGTAATATAGATATATGTACATCACTATATTTTCAAAGAGATTCTCGCACAAGAGAATCTAAGGACTAACGAACTGAAGAATGACTTGTCACATTATTTTTGAAGCTCTAGGGAATACATTGGGGGTAGGTGTGATCTTCAGGCATAATCTCATCCTAGCTACTCAGCTCTGTTCTTGTACTGTGAAAGTAGCCATTGATCCATGTAAACAACTGGACACGGTCACGTGCCAATAAAACTTTATCAACAAAACAAGCTGTGGGCCAAGCCGGGCCCGAGTAATCACCGGGGCTTGAAATCCAGGGTTGACTGGCTTCCTTCCCAGGAAGTCAGATTCTGCAGCCCTTTCCTCTGGGTGAACAGAATGACAGCTCCATTACCGCCCCCAGCAGGGGACTGTGGAGACAATGGAGAAGCACAAAAAAAGGAATTTGTTTCACTTCTCCAAAAGACAAGTCCTTTGAATTCCTAATTCACACATCAACTGCTGTGGTGGCCAAGACTTATTTCCTGCCACCTGCTTCACAGTCGGTTTTGAGCAAAATTGTGGTTCCTGGAGAGGCTGACCTTGGACCTGATGGTGCACGTGTCTGATTTGCCAGCACTGGGGCCGCTGGCACATAGAGAGCACTGACTGCCTTCATACCCGGGCCTAAAATAGGTCTCAGGATGAGTGCAGCGAGGACAGACCTGGAATTCTTCTGGTGAGCCACAGGCCTCTCCAGTCCAGCAGCCCCTTCCACGGGGCCCCAGAAGACTCAGGAGAGTAGGGACACAGCACGGGCACAGGGCCACACCTCGACTTCTGCTTTCTTCATGAGCTGGGAGGGAGGTGTGAACTTGGGACCTGAGTACAGTTCTTCAGCTTTTTTTTTTTTTTTTTTGTCAGTCGGGGGCTTGAACTCTAGGCCTGGGTGCTGTCCCTCAGCTCTTCAGCTCAAGGCAAATGCTCTACCACTTGAGCCACAGCCCCACTTCTGGTTTTCTGGTGGTTTATTGGAGATAAAAGTATCACGGACTTTCCTCCCCGGACTGGGCTTTGAACGGAGATCCTCAGATATCAGCCTCCTGAGGATGACAGGTGTGAGCCACCGGCTAGTTCTTCAGCTTTTTCATTCAAAGCTGGAGTTCTACCACTTGAGCCCCACCTCCACTGCTGGCTTTTTGCTGGCTCCTTGGAGATAAGAGCCTCCCTCACAAGACTCCTTTCAGGGCCAGCTCGGAAATGGGATCCTCAGGTCTCAGCCTCTGAAGTAGCTGGGATTACAGGTGCAAGCTGCCGGTGCCCGGCCTGACCCTACCTGAGCCCTTCACCCTCGACCCTTGGTTTACCCCCTTTGTCCTCAGCCCAACCCAGGGCTCCCATCCCTCTCCCCCACTCAGACCCTTGCCCACTGGTGAGATCTCCAGGAAGTCTTCCTGCCCTAGGTAGAGGTGGAGACGGAGAGCCCCGGCAGGGATGCCGAGGCCTACAGCAGAGCAGAGAAGAGGCTGTTTCCCACAAGTGGCGGTGCTGGTGGGCGTGGGCAGGGGCACCCAGCCCCACAGATGGAGGCCTGTGTTCTACCTGCTGTCACTCAGCACACCCGCCCCTGTGCCACCAAACCTGAGGCTGAGCAGAGCAGGCAGGGAGCAGGAAGATGGGCTTGTGGCCAGGGTAAAGCCCCCGCTCCTGGTTTCCAGTCTGGGTGCCATTCCCCAGCCCCACGTCCATGGAGTTGCTGCTGAGGCCTACCCCACACCTCCAGGAGCTTAGGGAGGATGGAGGACAGGGCACTGCTCTGCTCTTCCTTTCTCTTGTTTTGTCAGGACCACTTTCCCAGCCTTCTGGTGGAAAATCCCCACGCAGGCCACTTCCTGTTTTTATTTTGATTTCCTCTCCCACTGCTGTACCCTTCGACCTTTTGTCCTTTGTCGCCCTTTCACACTTTGCACTCACTGGGAAGCAGTACGCAGGCAGGCGCAGTAACGAGTCCCGCAAACTCGCACCCAGCCCAGCCTGGCTGCTGGGAAGACTAGAAGATTCCATTTGGGCCTGGATCACCCTCCCACCCAC
Organism: Dipodomys ordii; assembly: GCF_000151885.1. Lineage (NCBI taxonomy): Eukaryota > Metazoa > Chordata > Mammalia > Rodentia > Heteromyidae > Dipodomys > Dipodomys ordii. The sequence continues at coordinate 498,965 of NW_012267240.1, read as the reverse complement.
CCCTATCCCCCCCCTACCCCCCACCCCCAGTACTGCAGGGATGTCAGAGGGCTGAAACTTCCTAACCCACTGGTGTTTGGATAAGGTGTCTTCTGCCTCGGGGTGCCCACAAGGCCCACATAGCATGTCTTGTTCCCCACTTTCTGCCAGACCCCGTCCAGCATTCCAAGCCTGTCTGCAAAGAGCAGGCGCTGGTCTAAGGCTGCTTGTGGAAATCTCTTCTCAGCCTCACAGTCCTTCGCTGTGTTTACTCTGTGTTTCCCACACCAGGGACCAGATGCAGGCAGGAGTGTGAGGGGAGCATCCCGGGCTGCATGGAGACCCCAGGGACCGTGGCCTGCACAGAGAGAACAGCCAAACACCCATGGAGGCTCCCCGTCCCCTGGCTCGCACAGCAAAGACAGGAAGGAAGGGGACCAAACCACCAGCCCTGTCCTGGAACAGGCACCATGGAGGGCTTGGGCACGCTTCTGTCCCATGGAGAGTGACAGGGGCTGCAGCCTTATCCAGGGCTTGGCACGGCGTTGGTCTGCACACAGGGTGGAGAGAGCCTGGCCCACTCTGCCTTCTCACACAGTCTCCTTGCTGCTGCTGCCTCCGAACCCCTCCCACCTCTGGGCCTCCACAGCGCTCTGGGCGGGAGCAGAGGAGGCTGTGCAGTGGATGAGAGTAGACCCAGCCACCCTGGTGGGACCTCCTGTGCTCTAGAACCTGAGTAGGTCTAGGGTGGGGCGGAGGACAGTTGTTGTTTTATGTTAGAACTGAGCTTGAACTCAAAGCCTGGACACTGTTGTTCTTCACTCCAAGCTGGAGCCACATCTCCACCTTCAGCATTTTGGTGGCTAATTGGAGATAACAAATTAACCTTTCCTGCTTTGGCTGGCTTTGAACCTCAATCCTCAGACCTCCTGAGTAGCTAGGATTACGTGTGTGGGTCACCGGCACCTCGCCCGGCTGCACTGTTCTTGAGATTCAAGGAAAGCTTCACCCCAGGTGTGACCTGACATCTGCAGTCTACTCCTGCCCTGAGCTCGTGGCCAAGTTCCCCTGGGGGAGGAAGGCCCATCCACTCCGCTAATGAGCAGAGTTTATCCCTCCACCTCTGTCATATAAACACCAGGTGACGGGAAGGCTTTGTATTCAATCGAAAACCACTGCTGGCATGTTAAAAAGTAGAGTACACATAAAGCAGATGGCTTTGCAGGAAGATCTTCAAATCAGCCATTCCCTAGATTGTTTAACATATGTGCCCCCCCCCATAGAGGTCCCCTGCAAATGTCACCTATGCTAAACAGTAGCAAAATACAGACTGCAGCCTTTCCGGATTTCTTGTGCCCGCCGGTGATAAAACCACAGCACTAAGAATGGCTAGGATAACCGAGGCAGCCAAGGGGAAATGCAGTATAAAGTTCAGAGTTCTCATTAGACCCCACACTCCAGATAGCATGATTCACTAATAAAAAGAAGGAAGAACCAACCTAAATATCTATCCACAGGGGAAATGGATTTGCTAAGGGCAGTGTAGACAGCCTAAGGAATAGAACTCAGCCTTAAAAAAGGAAATTCTGACAGCAACTACAATGGATGAATCTCCAGGACATGATGTTGAAATAAACCAGACACAAAAGAGCAAATGCCACCTGATTCTACTTGCATGAGGGACCAGAATCAGCCAGGTTCAGAGAGAGAGAAAGTAGAATGGTGGTTTCCTGTGCTGTGGAGGGGGGTTCAATAGGCACATGGTTTCGGTTTTACACAATGAAAACATTCTAGAGCTGGTCGGTGGTGGACAGTAAAGTATCAGTCTCAGTCCCAGCCATCCACCTGGAAATGCTGCTGATGGTAAGTTCTGTGGTGTACATTTTTTTCCCCTTACTTCTAAGCTTCCACAGGCTCTGCTCCAAGCACCCTGGAGGGCTCGCTTTTTGTAGGGCCCCTTGTGATCATGTTTCACATGCCTATTTCTCTGCTTGAGCATGAAGTTGGGGTTCCCACACACACATACCCACATCTGTCAGAGAGAGAAAAGGAGACTCTGCCCCATTTGACTTAGGGAAAACCCAGTGGTACAGGTTCAGTGGCCAACGCAAGGCTGCAAGGTACTGCTGCAGCCATCTCCGGATGTCCCACCGGCAAAGTACTGAAGAAACCCATCAAACTGGCTTACACTTACAGAGGGGATGGAGGCTCCCGCACCTGTGTTTCAAAATGAGCTTTGAGACCTGTGCCAGGCAGACAAAGCCAGCCCAGGGATACCCGATGTCCCTTGCACAAATACACATGAAGTGGGCTGGGCTCCGGGTCCTTCCCACCTCCGGGCAGGGGAAGGTGTTGGATGCAGACATCCTCCAAGCAATTGCAGAACAAGGGGAGGGTGGGGCCTGTGGAAACAGCTGGCCAGAGCCCTGAGGAAAGTTCCAGGCCCACTTGGAGGAGGGGGCCAGCAGCTGAGGCCTGGGCAGAGGGAGGGGAAGCCTGGAACCTCTTGGTCAGCTCCTCATCTGTGCCTCCTCAGGCTGCAGTAACAAATCCCAGCACACTGGGTAGCGGAAACCACCGACAATTACAGGATGGAGGCTGAAGTTCAGGGCCAAGACACTGGCAGGGATGGCCCCTCTGAGGCCATGATGGCTGGGGCATCAGTCCCCACCTCCACAGACGTTCCTGGGGCCTTCCTCTCCTCTCACTGTCACTTCTCCTGTCACCTCTCCTCCTCTCATGGGACCACCAGCCATCAGATCAGCTGATGACCTCAGGTCAGCATAACCAGGAAGACCCAACTACCAACAAGGCCGTGTTTGAGGGCAACCAAGCATCAGCATCTGGGCATCTCCTGAGGGGAAGCAAGGGGACCAGGACAAATGCCATTTCTGTGCTTCATAGCAAAACTCCTTCTGAAGAGTCACAGATGTGTGCAAAACCAACCCTGGGGTCCAAGGTCTTCTTGCCATCTCTTTCCACATTGTCACCTCCACATGTATCTCCATCCTAGGGCCTCGCCCCAGTGCAGCGCATGCCCTCAGCCTTGTTTCTTGCCTCAGTGAATTTTGGGCAAAGCCGTGAGTGATCTGGGGCCCATCCCCTCCCCCATATCAGCAAGGACTGCTCATCTCTAAGCCTGCAGCAAATCTGAGGCCCCCTGCCACCTTCCCCCACCTCCCATGATGCAGAGACTGGCTCCCCTCTACCTCTACCCATAACTTGGCACAGTAACACATGCCTATAATCCTGGCTGCATAGTAGGCTGAGATCAGGAGTGAGCTAGGAACCCAGAGAGTCCCAGAGTGAGGCAGGCTTGAGCTCAATCTTTGGGTCTGAATTAAGTAAGTGGGCCTCAGTTTCCCTCATGTGTTAACAAGTGAGAGGTTAGCTCCCCCTCCATGGGGTGAACTCTTCCGGAGAGCCCCAAGCTCTGAGGTGCATGGGGCCTGGCCCAGGGCTAGAGATCAGCCATCACCTTTGCAACCCAATTAACAAAGCCGAAGTCAGTGGAGACAAGGCCAAGGCCCTTACAAATTAGGGACTGCGGTGGTGGAATGGGCTCAGGAAAGGCGATGATTGGTTGGTTCTGTCAGGGCTTATTGAAGTGGCAGCACTATAGGACCTCAAGTACAGGTCCCAGGAGCTCAGCCACCCAGGAGCTGGGAAGGGACAGCAATGTGGAAGTGTCATGAGCCCAGAAGGTCGACCGGAAGCCATGGGGGAATCCATGAGGCAGACTTAAATGAGAAAAGGGCTTGGGATGAGGTGTGAAGTCATCATCCACAGTCCCAGAACCAGGTTGCTCCCGAGGACCCTGAGGAATCCCAAATAAAGAGGAGCAGAGCATTGGGAAACTGCAGGAAGGGACAACCAAGGAGGGACGAGTCTCTTCTCTGCCCCCTGGTCAGATGTGCCATCTTGGAGCAGACAGTACCCACCCAGGTAGCCACACCCTGGCCTTGGCCTTCCTTATACTACAAGAAATAAACTTCGGTGAATTTCTTGTCTCAGGTACTGAGTGAGAGAGGCGGCCATGGACTTGATCAAGCGGGGTCCATGAGCTTTGCTTCCAGTGAGCTGTGGCAACCCAAGAAAGGTGTGGAGAGAAGCCAACGGGGTAAGAGCAAATATCTTACATGCCCAACTGAACTGTCCAGCGCCCCGCACCCAGCCACAGGTGGGCACCGGAGGCCTTCAAAGCAGGGCCTTGCCATGGCCAGGTTGCCCAGGACTCCACAAAGCCTCCATACCCTCTTCTCCTGGGGCATGGCTCAGTAGTGGAGTGGTTACTACCTCACACATGCAAGGCCTTGGGTTCCATCCCCAGCATCAGATGAAAACAAAAGGGACTCTAATTCTGCTACGTTTACCGAGGCACACTCATATGCTAGCCTGTTTTTCTGCCAGCATCTCTCCCTGTGACCAGCTCCCATGCTCTGACCCTCAGAACAAGAGCCCACCAGGGTCACTAGCTCACTGGCACAGACTGAGGCCATGGCTGATACAGAACTTTTCCTCCAAAACCCAGCCAGACTCCCACCTGCCATTCATCCAGGCTTACCCTCAGACAGAAGATATATGCATTAATCTTGTACGCATGAATCCTGCACATATGTGACTCACACATGTATTTATTACATGCACATACATTTATATGTACACATACAGGCATTACTAGCATATTTCCTATTATAGAAAAAAATTGAGATATTCTAAATGTCTAGCGGTAGGTTAAATCAGAGGTTGGTAAACTATGGCTTGTGGGCCAAAACTTGCCCAGCATCTGTTTTGTCAATAAAGCCTTACTGGAACACAGCCACACCTATCTGTTTACATTTTACCTTTGACTACTTCAAAGTCACAATAGCAGAAAGAAATATTTGTAACATGGACCTTCTGATGTGTAAAATTAAAAACATTTCTGTCTGTCTTCTTATAAACTCTGTGTGTGTGTGTGTGTGTGTGTGTGTGTGTGTGTGTGTGTATACACATGTGTGTGTCTACTGGCATCAGGGCTTGAACTCACAGCCTGGGTGCTGTCCCTTAGCTTTTTTGCTCAAGACTAGCTCTATTATTTGAGCTACAGCTCAACTTCCAGCATTTTGGCAGTAAATTGGAGATAAGAATTTCACCAATTTTCCTGCCCAGGCTGGCTTTGAACCACTATCTTCAGATCTGAGCCTTGTTAGTAGCTAGGATTACAGGTGTGAGCTACCAGCACCCGGCCCAATGTTCCTTTTAAGCAGATCATGTTAGTCTGTGGAAAGCTGTTGATCACTTGTTACTAAGAAAATCAGTCAGCAAATGTTGACTTAACCCTGTTCTTATAAAAGGAAAATGTATTCACCTGAAAAGTATGCACATGCTCACCAAACATGTGTGTTTCCTCTAGAAAGTAGGGGAGGAGGATAAGGGAGATTTTTTTTTAAATTGCTTCCTTGTACTTTCCCTTTTATGTTGTTTTGGTTTAATATGTACACCGTTAAATTCTTTTCGTTTTGGAAAAGAACAAAACCCACAAAATTTCCTCCCTCGCCACCCTGCAGCCTCCGGCTCCCATGGGGGCGGTAGTGTGGCAGAGATGCCCAGAGGACCCAGAACCTGGCGAGGTCTGGAGAGCACAGGTCCCCATCCCGGTCAGCACAGGTCCCCATCCGGGCAGCTGTGGGTTCTGACTCAGCCTGGCCCCGGCCCCGGGCAGCACGGGGGGCGGGGGGGGGGGAGGGCGGGGCATTGAGCGCCTGGACACTGTGTGCAAACATGAATGGCTTACTTTTAGCGGAGCCCACTCTCTGTCCTGGCCCCGTCCAAGGCCAGCGGCCACACGTTTTTTGACACCATAGCCCCCGGCAGCGCTGGCCAGGCCCCCCAGGAGGGCCTCTCCTGACACCTGGAGGGGATCTGGGGGACATCTCCAACTAGTGGTGTCCCCACCTGTGTACAGCTGCTTCCAGAAAGATCGCAGCCCTTCCCCTACCCACCTGGCTTTGGGGTAGAAGGTAGAAACTTCCATCCATTCTCCCTGCCGATGTCTGGGTGCTTCCCAACCTTCCCCTGCTGGCTGTCCTACCCAGTTGTCCCCATGTGACTGGCACCCAGCTTCTCGACCTCCCACCTCCCCATCCTCTCCTCTGCTCTCTCCGCCGGCTCCATCCTGGCATCACGTGCTGTCCCAGTCCTGGGCACGTTGGGGCCTCAGAGGGCGAGGGTAGAACCGGGGCGCCTCCTTATTTTGTTTCCAGGCACCATGCATCAGCCTTTATTCACACCCCATAAAACCATGGCTTTTAAGTTCAGCCCCCTCACACCTATAATTCTCTTCTACCACAGCAATTCCCCACCCTCCCCCCACCCCAAAAGAAGAGGCAGCTTTGATCCCCAGTGTGTGGGGACTCTGGGGTCAGAGGTTCCTCTCTGTTTGCAGGGGAGAGGGGACACGGTGCAGTGAGGGGAGGGCAAGGGACTTCACACAAAAAATAGGAAAGCAGGGCCCTGGGCACTGGTGGCTCACACCTGAGATTCTAGCCACACAGGAGGCTGAGATCTGAGGATTGGGGTTTGAAGCCAGCCTGGGCAGGAAAGGCTGTGAGATTGTTATTTCCAATTAACCAGAAAAAAAAAAAAGCCAGAAGTGAAGGGGTGGCTCAAGTTACAGCACCAGGCTTTAGTGAAAATGCAGAGAGAATGCACAGTTCAAGTCCTAGTTCAAGCGCACACATACACGCATGCACACACACAGAGTCCATGTCTTCTCTTCACGAACATCAGTAGGGAGGGGTGTAAAACTGAGGCTTGAACTCTGAGCTCTACCTTTGCTTTACTATTTGTGTCACGTGCCTAGGCCTTTTGCTTTAATCGTTTCCAGATAAGGATTTGGCATTTCTGCCCAGAACTGACCTCAGATGGAGATCCTCCTGCCTCTGCTCTCTGACTAGCTGAGATTACAGGTGTGACCCACTGCACCCACTCCAACCTCTTCTTTGGACTCAGTTTCTTCATCTGACCAGTGGCCAATATGGAATAAATATCTACCAAGTTGCCACGCTGCTAACACATATTCGATGCCTATCTGGATTTTCATAGATCCATAGGAACTCTAATGCCACGCATACGAGGTCCTCAGACTAAAATCGCTGTGAGCCAGCCCAAGCACTTTTCTAGTGGTCTTAGTTTATGATTGCCAATCTTGGCCTCCAGGACACAGGCAGCATCATGTGACTATCACCCTGGAGATGAGAAACGGAAGCCCCAGGGCTGCTTGGCCGCTGCACGGGCCCAGAGTCTGAATGCCAGCTCTGAGGCCGAGGAAACTTAGCAGCCTTCAACCACTACTGTGCACGTGTCTACACACCAGCCGCCAGGGTGAGGCCTCAGCCTGAAGAGGGCCGCTGGCTGGATGGAGATGTGAGGAAGGTGGGAGAGCCCGGGTCTCCCTTGGTGTAGCTCACAGGGCAGGCCGGGTTACACACATTCCCAGCTGTCTGACAACGCAGAAGTCATCAAGCTCGTCTCCACGCTTTCCCTCATCAGTCCTGGAGTCCTGGGATGCCGACAGCCTGAGGGCCCTGCTCTGATTCTCAGAAGGCTGTCAGTTCAGGGTGGACACATCAGATCCTTCATGCCCGCCCCCTCCCCCCTGCCACCCGGACAGCATCTGTTGCCCTAAAGGACTAAAGTCTCATACATGATGGACCAGGAATCAGAGAGAAGGGGACACCTGCCCCAGGGCCCCCCAAGCCAAAGGTCTCCTGAAGGTATAAATGGTGGGGGGGGGTGAGTTCTGGGTTTTTCAGTGACAGAATGTTCCAGCACCTGGGGACGCACCAGCACCCCCAACACACATACATGCATGCACACACATGCATACGTGCACGCGCGCGTGCGCGCACACACACACACACACACATGCACACAAGGCCTGGTCTCTGCTGTGGCTCAAACCCGATGCCTTCTCCAAACATTTACATTCCCGCCAGGCAGATTCATGTGGCTGGAAGGCCCTAAGTACACAGGGTCTCTTGGGAAGATTAAACGCGGGCCCATGGCTCTCTCCAGATTGTCCAGCCTCATCCAGGGTCACGGGGGTGGGGAGGGTCCCTGCTTCACCCACAGTCTCCTGGCCACTTCCCACAGGGGTTTCACCTCACCAGAGTAAAGAGCAAGGTCAGCCTCTGTCCCCGGCTCTGCTCCGGCTGCAAGTGTGTCCCACAAGGGCTGGAGACAGCCCTGTAAGACGTGAACAGGGCCCCAGGGGCGGACGGGTCCCACACAAAGCCTTCTGCAGACCCCAACAGAGCTAGATGCCCCTCAGGTGAGCCACGCTTCCCTCAGAAGTGTTCTCTCAGCACACATGTGCATGCACACACAGCCCAGGGCCCTGTTACCAACAGGATGAGTTACTCCTGTCTTTCACACATCAAAGGACAGCTATGAGCTAGCACGTGGAATCCCACTTACTCAGGAGGCTGAGATCCGAGGATCGCAGCTGGAAGCCAACTTAAGCAAAAAAAAAAAAAAAAAAAGTCTGAGAGACTCTTAGCTCCAATTAGCCACTGAGAAGCTAGAAGTGGAGCTGTGACTCAAATGATAGAGTACTAGCCTTGAGCAAAATAGCTCAGGGACAGAGCCCAGGCCCTGGGTTCAAGGCCCAGTACTGGCACAGAAAATAAGGACAGCTGCCCGTTAGTGCTCTGCCCGAAGTGCTTGTGAGAAACACTACATCCGCTCCCAGTTTGGTTCTGTGGTTACGCCAGAAGGGCTCAGTAGAGCACATGCGTGCACCATGACAAAGCCATTGGCTGCGGTGTGAAGAGGGGTCCCCTCTCAGTGACAGGGGCTGGAATGAGGGCAGACAGTGAGAACACAACTGGCCAAGCCACATGTAGCCTGCAGCCCAGCTGCTGGAGTTACTGGTCAAGGAACTGGGGAGGGATGGGGAAGAGGGGGTAAAAGTTAACCCAGAGATTCTGTTTAACACATAGAAATATGCTACCTGCATTTCCCAAAATGCTCCTGGGCCAGCATTCTTTGCATCCACTTAATGCGGTCCTGTGCATCAGTCTAACAGAGGGCTCAGGACACAAGAATGAAGGGCTGTGAAAATTATAGTCCTGCCAGATGCAGATGAACACACCTATAGTCCCAGCTTTCAGGGGGCAGAGGTAGAGGATCAGGATCACGGGAGCCCAGGGGTTCCAGACCAGCCTGGGCTAAGTCTCCCAAAACCAAAACACTACAGTCCCTCCACCAAGGGCACTAGGGCATTGGTGTTTGGATAGTGCATTTTGTGGACTGTTCTCAGTGATGGAAGATTGTTCAACAATGTTAGCTATGGTTGGGAGAAGCAGCTAAGAGATGCGAGGAGAGCATCGAGGGTGGGAAAGCCCAGTCTGCCACCATGATTTGGATATTTGTCCCCTCCAAATGCATGTAGACTCTTTGTAGTAGCACAAGGTTCTGGACTTCGGGCCTCATGCTTACTAGGCAGGTGCTCTACCACTTGAGCTACATCCCCAGACCTTATTGAGTTATTTTTCAGAAAGTTTCATATTTTTGTCCATGGCCAGCCTCTAAACATGATCTTCCCACCAACACTTCCCGTGGGGCGGACAAGCATGGGCAACCCACACCTGACTTGTGCTTTGAGATAGGGTCTCACCAAATTTTTTTTCCCAGGCTAGTCTTAACTATGATTTTCCCTATCTCTGCCTCCGGCGCCGTCTTAGGAGTCTGAATGGCCAGCTCAGCGGTATCTCCTTACTATAGGCTGCAGAACTGAGGGCAAACCCATTTCTGCTCTTCATCCAGACTGTGACTTTCTGCAACTGAAGGGAAAATGAATCAAGACGATGGCTTCCTCTCATGCCCCACTGGCTACACTCCACCTGACTGAGACACTCGCCATGCGCCAGAGAGGAAGAGAACCAGGTGACAAGCCTGACCCAGGGACAGCCCTGCCCCCACCCAGGCCACACCCTCCTACCGGCTGGCAGGGAGGCTCTGCAGCATCACAAGGCCAGCGTGAGAGGGGACAGGCTGCAGCCCGGGGCATGGCTCCCTTTCACGTGGATTCCTGAGTTCACCCAAACACCAGACCTCTGCCTCCACCTGAGTGTCGCTCCAGGGACCGCTTCGAGGTCCTGGGCCATGCGCCCCAGCTCCCACAGTTCCTGGGTGTGGACTGGTGACCTTCATGACACGGCTGGCTTCCAGGTGTGTATGGCCAGCACTGCGTGGCTGCGACTGGACAGCAGGCAAAGAACCCTGGTGACCTTCTGCAGTGTGCAAGCAGCTGGCCGCTGTCGCTCTCTGCCTTTCCTGTCTGCGTGCTTTCCATCCAAACATCGCGTGCCTCTCCCCGATCCACCTCCAAACAGATCCTCAAACCGCAGTGGTGGTGGTCTCTGGGAAGCGGAAGTGGGTGGGCCCAGGGTGTGGGGGACACGCTGAGCTGCATGCGTGAAGGATCACCACGTGCCTCTGAAGCTGTCGGAAGTGAAGGCGATGTGGAGACTCGAGGGACAGCCTGCTGGAGGGGGAAGGGGACCCGGAGGCTTCGGTGCCTGGAAGTAGGAGTCTGGTGGGGAGATAGCTACTTAAAGAATATCTGTGCCATCTTCAAAGAACTATTGGTGGCAGGACACAGAATGTAGCACCCTTCCTTCCAGGCCAGCCAATAAGGATTCAGGAGCCAGGCGCCAGTGGCTCAAGCCTGTCATCCTCGCTACATAGGAGGCTGAGATCTGAGGATCACAGTTCAAAGCTAGCTTGGGGAAGGAAAGTCTGTGAGACTCTTATCACCAATTAACCACCAGAAAACCAGAAGTGGTGCTGAGGCTCAATGGTAGAGCGCTGGCCTTGAGCTGAAAAGCTGAGGGACAGCGCTCAGGCCCACAGTTCATGCCCCATGACCGACTTAAAAAAAAAAAAAAGGACCAGGAAATGGCTTCAGAACCCATCAGAAATCTGGGAGGTGGGGAGGTAGAAAAGTGGGAGCCCTGTGCACATGGATGAACACTGTATCTGGTACCAACACGACAGGAAACAGCACAGTGGCTTCTCGAGAAATAAGCACAGATTGACCACATGCTCTGCAACTCTGTGACTCCCAGAGATGTGAAAGCGGGGTCTGGAGAGCTGGCGGCTCCCCTGTGCTCCTGGCAGCCACATTCACAACCGCCAAAAGGTGCTGCATAGATGACTAAAATGTGCATATGAGGAATTATTCAGCCTTAAAAAGAAGAGAGGGGCTCCCAGGAATGGAGGAAGGGTGAGCAAACACAGTCATTGCATTCATCGCACACTATGTAAAAAAAAAAACTATGACTTGTGAGAGGGACATGGGCGGGGGCAGGGGGGAGTGAAGGAAGGGGTGGCATTATCCAAGAAGCATTGCAGTCATAACCCGACTTATGGGATTGGAACCCTTTGTGTAACTACTTACTAACCACAACCACAACGATAATAAAAAAGAAATTCTGGTGAGATGCGTGTGGCATATACCTATAGTCCTAACTACTCTCAAGGCTGAGGCCTAGACGTGTATGGCTTGAAGCCAGTCCAGGCAGAAAAGTCTTCACAACACTGGCTACAATTTTCCAGCAAAAGGACAAACTAACAGCATGGTTCAAGTAGTAGAACACCAGCTGTGAGCAAGTAAGCTGAGTAAAAGCCTGGACAGGCCGTGTGCTGTTCTGATTTGGCTCCAGAAGCATCCAGAACCTCCTCCAACAGCTCCCCTAGCGCTGGCACCGGGCAAGGCAGCGCTGGCGCCCTTGGAGGATGGATGGAAGGAGCAGTGCGGCTTCTGACGCCTCCTCTGCCGTTCTGGACAAGATGTCCACTTCCTCCCTCCCCACATCTCCTTCATCGTGCACCCAGCAACCCAGCGGACTCCAGCGGCGTGGCAGACAGGTGCTCCCCATCCTTCAGGGAGCACGGCGCCCCTGCCCAGTGAGGGCACAGGACAGGGCGGGCCCAGGAGCCTCAAAGGAGGCGGGGACCCCCACCCCAGCAGAAAAGCAGACGTGACTCTAAAAATGTGGCTGTGGTGGGGATGGAGGACATGGAGGGATTCAAACAGAGCAGCACTGGAAAGTTCTAGAAGTCAGAGAAGACAGAGAGACACCATCTCCAACAAAAGCCCTTAGGCCGCATCCCCGGCCCTTTTTATTTTATTTTTTGCTTTAGTTTATGTAGGGTCTCCTGGTTTTGCAGGGGGCAAAGCTTACCACAGCCTCCCCACCACAGCCTCCCCAGGAGCTCTTGGCACCACAAACTTTCAGTTCAAGTTGGCTTTGAATTTTAATCTTCCCAGTCTCCACTTCCCAATCAGCTGGGATTGCAGGCATGTGCCACTGTGGCTGGCCCTGCCTCTTTCTAGAAGAACACATGTATGCGTGGATTTCCCAGGGTCATCTCAGCTCACAATCATTAGCTGAAATCTTTACGTGGTGCTGGGGGGTGGGGGTGAGACACTGCGGTCACCCAAGCACACAGCCTGCCACTTCCTCAAAATGTCAAAATAAAGCTGCCATTGTGACCCAGCAATCTCATTTCTGGGTACACACAGAAAAGAATGGAAAGCTGGGTGTTAAAGAGGTGTGTGTGCCTCTAACTTTCTGACCCTGCTAGTCACAACAGCCCAAAGGAAAATCCACCCTCAGCCTCCATCACCATTGCTCAGATTCACAAACTGGCTCTTCCATATGAGGACAGGCCTGGCACCGTGGCTCACTCCTGTAATCCCAGCTACTCAGGAAGCTGAGATCTGAGGATCGAGGGTCTAAGCCAGCCCAGGCAGGAAAGTCTGTGAGACTATCATCTCCAACAAACCACCAAAAAGCTGGCCGTGGCGCTGTGGCTCAAGGGGAGCCCTCTGCACGTGGTGAAACTGTCCCCACCAGGCCCTTACCCTGCCCATCCCTCCCATCATGCACCTCCCACTGGAGTTCCCAGCATCTTTACAGACTCCCAAACAGGAAGATCCCCCCTCGTCCAGGGCCTGGCCCTGTGCAATGCCTCCTAAGTGCTTTTGTATGTTTTCACTAGGGGAAAGGAGATATCCAAACTTCAGTCCCCAAACCAGAAAGTCTGTGGGTGCCTGGCAGAAACGGTTAGGGGTTAGGTCCTTCCCACAGCCCTTCAGCCCTGGGATTCCCCCGCCTCTGCCTCCTTCCCCCCCCGCCCCTCCCCCCACCCCAGACTCCAGGCTGCTGGCCCCATTACACTCCTCAGGCCCCACTACACCCACCCACTACCCTCAGGCCCCTCTGAAGGCCCACCTGTCCTCTGACAGCCTCCCAGGCAGAGACCACCACTACAGTAAGACCTGGAGAAAAAGAAAGCCGTTGGGCCCCAGGGAAGGTTATTTTTAATGAAAGTGGAGCGTTTTGACTCACGGTTTTGAAACCAAATCCAAAATGAGTCACCAGCAGGTCCACCACCACGCGCCACCCGAGGTGAGCACACGAGCTGTGTTGCTATCCCCTGACAGACCCCGGGCCACCGGCAGCCACGTCATCCCTGAAGGATGCTAGGCTGTCACCAGCCGGATTCCCCAGACTGGTGGCACCGTGGTCACACCCGCGCACGTGCACGGAGGCTGCCGTCACCCAGCAACACCTGTGGTGACATCGCGGGTGGTGACAGGTGTGTGCTGCAGACTCAGAGGCTGTGCCTGGCCCCGTGTCCCCTCCAGGCTAGCCAGACGCAGCCAGGAAGGGCAGGGAGATGGACAGCAGGAGGACCAGGTCAAAGATGGCCCCAAAGACCCAGGCAACACCGCTCCTCTCCCCCATCACCAACCCGAAAAGGGAGCCCTACGGCTCCTGGGCCCTCAGAACCCCATACGAACAATGGAAGCCAGAGGCATACCTCCTCTTTCACCTCCTTGGGGCACCACCCACACATGCCCCCTGGTGCCCTGCAGGAAAGATCTTTGAGGCCCACCGGGGAGAACAGCAGGGCCCATGGCCCCTGCCTGGTTCCCAGAGTTGCCTCCATAGCAGAGAAAACCTCCCAATAAGCCGGGCGCAGGAAGACCAGTCCGGCAAGACAGAGAGCCAGCAGCCCAGAGCAGCCTGGAGAATTGAGGACACCCTGTCTAGAAGGCAGATCAGCCACCAGCCGAGCCACATGCAGCGACTAGGTCACGTGGTCCGCTGGTCATGTGACATGGAAAAGTCCCCAAAGGTGGCAAGAAACTCCTTAAATCTGCAAAGCTGAGAAGAGGAAGCCACTGAAGGGAGCCAAGCGCCCCCCCTCTTCTGTCCCTTGCAGATGCAGGGCCAGGATGGGAGGTAAGAGGAAGAGAAAAACGTGGTGGCAAAATTGGGTTTGAGAATTTGACAAATCTGAACTTGACTGACAATCTCCCCTTTGGCTGGTTACAGGCCTTAGAGAGGCTGAATGTTACCGTTGGGCCGCCGCCCAGGATTGCTGGAATCAGGCATGGTGGCGTCTACCCAAGCCTGCCACCCAGAAAACCATCCACATATGGAAGTACATAATCCACCACAAGTGTCCCATGGCTTGTTCCTGGGCACTTTGACCTAGGCAAGCCTGTGACTTGCTCTGACCAATGGATATCAGCAGGAGCAACGGCACGGGCTGCAAGGCTAGCCCTCTGCCCCCTAGCTCATAGGGGGCTAGGCCAGCTGCCCAAAGAAGAACAGCCGGACAGGAGAGAGAAGTGAGGTCCCCACCACCAGAAGCCACCCCAGCTGCCCAGTCCTGCAGCTCATCTCAACCACGTTAGCCCAGGTGGAGGCAGAAGAACCAGATGATAATGACACACACAATCAGGGAAAACGACAGAGGCTGTTGCTTTGCCGCACAAAGCCTTGAGCTGGTTCAGCACACTCCTCCTGTCCTAGCTCCCCTCTTACATCCTCTCCTCCCAAGAAACCCACCCCCATACCACAGAGACTGTAAGAATAAAAACAACAACAAGCTGGGCACCGGTGGCTCACACCTGTAATCCTGGCTACTCAGGAGGCTGAGATCTGAGGATTGCAGTTCAAGACCAATTCAAGTAGCAAAGTCCATGAGACTCTTATCCACAGTTAACCATCAACAAGGCAGAAGTGAAGCTGCGTACTGGTGGCTCATGCCTGTAATTCTAGCTACTCAGGAGGCTGAGATCTAAGGACTGAGATTCAAAGCCAGCTTGGGCAGGCAAGTCCATGGGAGTCTTATCTCCAATTAACCACCAGAAACCTGAACCTGTGGCTCAAAGTGATAGAGCACTAGCCTTGAGCAAAAAAGCTCAGGGACAGTGCACAGGCCCTGAGTTCAAATCTCAGTGCTTGCTGGCACATGCACGCACGTGCACACACACACACACACACACACACACACACACACACACACACACTGTGGAAGCGTGTTCCTGCTGCCACCACCACCTCTTGCCTTGACCATTGTGTTCTTACCCAGGTTGCCCACTCTCCAGGGCAAAGCCACAGGGACTTTTTTAATCTATTCATTTCATCATCAGAAATAGACTATTTTGAGCAAAAATACCTTATCTCCTGAGTTTTTTTATTAATAAGATTTTTTATTGTGAAAATACCATGCAGAGGGGTTACAATTACATGAGCATGGTAATGAGTACATTTCTTTTTTTTTTTTGCATCCGGTCGTGGGGCCTGAACTCTGGGCTTGGGCGCTGTCCCTCAGCTCTTCAGCTCAAGGCTAGCGCTCTACCACTTCCGGCTTTTTTTCTTTTTGCTTATGTGGTGCTGGGGAATTGAACCCAGGGCCTCATGCATGCAAGGCAAGCACTCTACCACTGAGCTGCCTTCCCAGCCCCATGAGTACATTTCTTATCAAGCATTGTTGTCTCCTCCTTTGTTTCCTCCCCCTTCCCTGGCCCCCCCCCACCAAAGTTGTAAAGTTCACTTTTTGACATAACGTCCTGTACATTGTCCACCTGTATCCCTATTTAAACAAGTTTTTTTCCCCTTCCCCTCCACAAATTATACCAACATCAAATACAGTGAAAACAAGGGTTATACTGTGGGGGAGGGACATACAAAGCAACAAAGAAATATCTTATAAATGTTAGAAACAATAGCAAGAAAGAAAAACCATTTCAGTCCTTATCTTGGGGTTTATTTCACCTAACATCAACTTGTCTGACCATTTTTGCTTGTCTCAGACATATACTAGTTATTGCAAATAAGGAAACCATGGGACCTATGTTTCTTTGGAACTGGCTTACTTCACTTAATATAATTTTTTCCAAGTCTTTCCATTTCCTAACAAATGGGGCAATGTCATTCTTTCTGATTCTCCTTAGTTTTAAATGTAACCCACATTGGAAAATTTCAAAGTAAATTAATAAATAGGATATCTGGTCAATGCCAAGGAGAAAAAATGAAGCAGGAAAAGTTGGGATGGAGAAGAGGTAGAATGCGCAGGGTGGGGGGGTGGGAGGGTGGGGCTGCAATTCCAAACTAGGAAGCCAGAATGGGTGCCAACCAAAAGGTGCCCTGACACCAGTGGAAACACCAGAGCAAATGCCCAGAGGCAGAGCCATTCCTGGGGCATTTCCTGTTAGTCAGGCTGGTAGGAGAGGCAAGCAGTGGACGGTAGGAAATGAGTGCAGAGGGCTCTGGGAACAGAAGAGGGAGCCAGGGCCAGGGCCTCTCCTCATAGGCCAAGCAATGCAGAAGGCATGGTTGATGGAGGAGCTACCTCCTGGTGTGGTTTGGTACCACTGTGGACCATGCATGGGATGTTCTGAGATGATGCTTTTAGCACATTGCCTTTTAATATTCCCAAACTCCAACAGAAAAGCAGAGACCAGAAGATGAGAATAGCAAAATCAAAAAGTCATGGACCAAATGTACCATGGAAACCGCTGGTTTTCAAACTGTAAGTGGATGTAAGAGACAAACCACCAACAGATGCGAGACCTGGGTGGTATTAACATTTGCCCAGGAGGAAGTGAACAGGGAGCCGGGGCCAGTGACAAACCTAAGAGCCCCAAAATAACCCAGGGGACCCGGTGGAGAGCTGAGAGTCCATCTGAGAACAGCAGCCAAGGCTGAAAGAGCTTTGGCTGGAGAAGACCTGCAGGCAGGTTCTGAGAGGGCCCAGCTGGACAGAGTCCTGTGAACTCTGAAATAAAACCACCCAAACTCCCACAGGACAAAAGCCCACCACTGTACAGAAACCACTGGCAACGGAGTTGATCAGCACCCAGGCAAGAAAGACAAGGGAGAGAAGTGAAGGGGCCATCTGAGAGAGGAGCCAGGAAGAAAAGCCTAGAGACCACAGAGGGGGCCACCGCATTCTAGAACGTTCACAAAAACAACACATCAGGGGTGCTAGAAAAGCCAGGTGGGCCAGAATCCTGTAGAGATTCAGAAAAACAAATTCCGTATATTTGTTTCCATACATATGTGTGTGTGTGTGTATATATATATATATATATATATATATATATATATATACTTTTTTTATTCAACAGAAAACTACTAAAGTCAGGGACAAAGATAAAATTTGTAGGATCAGCCAGGCACTGATGGCTCATGCCTGTAATCCTAGCTACTCAGAGGTCCTCTGAGGATTGTGGTTCAAAACCAGCTTGGGCAGAAAGCTCAGTGAGACTCTTTTTTTCTTTCTGTTGGTCATGGGACTTGAACTCAGGGCCTAGGCATTGAGCTCATTCATTCAAGGATGGCACAGCTCCACTTCCAGTTTTCTGGTGGTAATTATAGATAAAAGTCTCATGGACTTTCCTGCCCAGGCTGGCTTTGAACCTCAATCTTCAGATCTCAGCCTCCCGAGAAGCTAGGATCACAGGAGTGAGCCACCAGCGCCTGGCACTGTGAGAAGAATCTCATAGTTAAACAGCAAAAGCCAGAAGTGAGGGCATGGTCAAGTGGTGGAGCTCCATTCTGTATTTAAAAAGCTAAGAGAGAGCTCAACCCCCAAATTGTAGAATCACTGAATCTGTTAAGCAATAGTGTAACAAAGGACTAGAAAAGAGAGAAGACTAGAAGGGGTTGTTCCAATTCAAATATAATATGTATACTTGGGGGAAAAAAAACCCTCTGTACAAATCACTTCTACTAAAAGACAGAATGATAGGGGAGTACATAGAGAACTGGAGGGGGTGGGCAGCAGGCAGGAAGAGAGATGACAGGCAGGATCAGTGATGGAATATGGCCCAAGGACTTGATATTGGTGTATGAATAGAACAATGACTCCCACTGAGATTGCTTTAAGAAGAGGGGAGTGGGGTAAGAGAGGCCAAGTCTGATAGGATACGTTGTGTACTTGTATCAATATGGACAACCAATGTAAAAGAAAGTTACAGAATCCCACCTCAATGGACATTTAAATATGCCAGAAAAGAAGGACCACAAAACAAATGAACTCTATAGCCTATTTCAAAGCAAACTAAAAAACAACATAGGTCATTAAAGCAAGAAAAACTCAGAAGTAAAACAATAGGATTCAGGAAATATTGGGGGAGAAAAACTTCAGGTCAGAAACGAGGATTAAATTAAAACGAAGAAGGCACATCTGCAGATAATAATGTGTTAAAATGCAAAGGATTAATACTTTGCCAGGTAAAGAATTAAGAGGGAATTGAGGGAAAGTAACAAATGTACAAGCTAGATGAAGAGGGCACAACAATTATATAATAGGAGCCAAAAACAAGAGAAAAAAACACACAGAAAAATAACAAAACAAAAACTGTAATTCAAAAAGCTTTCCAAAAGTCATGCCCTCAATTGAATTTATGAAACTACATACAAAATGTCAAAAGCAACATACCAATATATATCCTGTTAAAGTTACTTTAGACGGGAAAAAAATTAATCCGCTAGAAATCAAGGCCAACTGGTCAATAAGGTCAAACTGTCATGAGCCACACCTGAGGGACAGAGGGGGAGGGTGGACAGAGGATGGATGGAGGGGGAGGCTGGGTAGATGGGGAGGAAGGATGGAGGATGATGGAGGGGGAGGGTGGACAGGGGACAGGGAAGGTGGAGGGAGGGGGAGAGTGGATGGATCAGACTTCACCCTGTGACAGAGGCTGGATCCCAGAAAGTGAGGCACGAATCGTGGGGCTCTGGAATGCTGCCACATCCCTCAAGAAAGGGGCCACAGGGCTGGGAAGGTGGCTCAGTGGTAGAGCGCTTGCCTTGCATGCATGAGGCCTTGGGTTCGATTCCTTAGCACCACATAAGCAAAAAGAAAAAAGCCGGAAGTGGCGCTGTGGCTCAAGTGGTAGAGTGCTAGCCTTGAGCTGAAGAGCAGAGGGACAGCGCCCAGGCCCAGAGTTCAGGCCCCACAACCGGACTCCCCCACAAAAAAAAAAAGAAAAAGAAAAAAGAAAGGGGCCACAGACCCATCACTGAGTGGAGGAAGCAGACCAGAGCCTGCCCTCCCATGAAGCAGCCTCGCGTGTCCCTGCAAACACTGCCCCTCTGTCCCTGCCCCCTGGGAGGACTGAGTTCAGCTCTGGACACTGCGCCCAGCTTCACTGGATGAAGAGCCTCGGTCTCCAAAATGCAAGACACCATGTGCCCTCTTTCCTGCCAGCACCTCTGACCCTGTCCACAGCCCACCCGGCTGCTTACAACCTAGCCCTGTGCGTTCTCCAGAGTTCCCGTGAGGACTTCCTAAAGAAAAGACGTGGCTTGCTGAACACAAGAGGAAAGCACAGACACAAGCTCACGGGGGCTTCATCTGTCATCTGATTGGAAATCTCTGGATGAGGAAAATTCAATCCAGACCAACCTGAGGAGCTGTTTTCCAACCCAGAAGGACATGTTTCCCTGGAGACATCACAGCCCCTGAACACGGCCCCCCATGTGCTGAACAGCCCCCCACAGGAGAGGACTGAGGGCCCCCTAGCCCCCCCCAAGTGTGCTGCATTCTGGGAGGGACCCTGAGCCACCAAACTTCTCCTGGGATGCCCCTCGGGTGGGGCATGGGTCATGTGAAAGCTGGAGTGAAGAAGTGGAGCCCACGCCCCAGGGGAAGGTCAGAGGGAGCAAAGGCTGGGGGGCCAGACCCACCCCGGACCCAACACGGAGTGCCAGAGGCAGCCTGGGCTGTCTGGAGAGATCTCCCACACAAACCTCAGGATGATGGATCAGGTTTGGTGGGCACGGGGAGGGGACACAGGGTCTGGCAGGTCAGAGGGGCAGGCTCAGGCTGGGGGTGAAGGGGTGGGTGTCAGGAAGAGTCACCACAAACCCCAGTCTAGACAGCAAGCCCGGAATGACCAGCACAAGGAACAACCAAGCTGGCCCAAGGCGCCTCCCCAGTGGCAGGTAGAGAACCCCAGGCAGCTGCTGCAGACAGATGTTCAAACCCACAGAGAAGACCCGGTGCTCATGGCTCTTTAAGTCTAGCTACTCAGGAGGCTGAGATCTGAGGACTGAAGTTCAAACCCAGCCTAGGCAGGAAAGTCCCTGAGGCTTTTATCTTCAATTAACCACCAAAAATGGAAGTAGAGCAGTGGCTCAAGTGGTAGAGTGCCAGCCTTGAGCAGAAAAGCCAGACAACAGCACTGAGTTCAAGCCCAGTGCCTGCACAAATTAGGTAATTAACTAACTTCCTAGCTCTCCACAAAGCTTCCATTTCCTCCAGGATTATCCAACACAGACGGTGCCCCTATGGCGCACCACATGGGGGTTCCAGAACTAAGAAGGTGAGTCACATGTGGCAGAAGTCCTGTGTGTGGGAGGGGGTGGTCATGAGAGAACAAAATGAGGCAAGAGAAACGTCACCCTCACCCCACTTCCCCCATACACACCCCAGCCAGGGAGGAGGGGAGTGGGAGCCAGAGCGGGCAGCAGAGAAGGAGGGCAGTAGCCCAGCCAGGACCCCACAGGCCTCCAACCCTAAGCAGTATCAGCTGGAGCAGGGAGCGGACTAGGATGTTTGGATCCGCAGCTTTGACTAATATCTTGGCTGGACACCGAGATTCCAAATGGAGACTGTTTTCCATTTAAAGCAACCATCCATCGGACAGGCTGTTTTTTAAGAGGAGGCGCGAGGTGAGCGTCTGCCAGGGTGGTTATCCCAGGCCAGAGCCTCGATCTTAAAGGAACACCAAAGGACCACGGAGCTGCACGGGCTGAGAGCACTGGGCCTCGTCAGTTCCCAGGAAGGGAAAAAATGCAAATAAGCCTCGGAGCAGCTCCACTGCCTCCCAGCCCAGCCCTTGGCCCCAGATGACTGCCATTGACGTCAGTGGCGTCACCAGATCACAGCAGCTGCTGCACGGCCTGGCCGAGGCCCCGGCCGGAGAACACACTGGCTTTGTTTCATAGGAGATTAAAAACATTTGCTGCCTGGGCCATCACTCACAAGCCCTGTTATCACTGCGGCCAGGAGTACCGAGCAACAGATACTGCCCTCGTCAGCACCAGGAGGAGACTCACAGAGGTGCCAGAGACCGGGGCCACAGTCCTGGGCCCCAGTCAGATGCTGGAAGGCCAGGCCAGAGATCTGCTGCTCTGTAGTCCTCTCTGAACTTCTTCAGTGCGACTCTCCTGTCTCCCATACCTATGAGCAGCGACTAGACGGGCCCCTCCCCCAGGGGTGCTCCCCCACCCTTCGATTCCAGATAAAGTGGCAGCTTCCGGGAAGAGAGACAGATGGGAGATGGACAATGGCCTGGCTCGGTCCCCTGAGAGCCTATGTCTGCCGTCCTGGGCTTTCTGGTGTCTAGGACGAGGACGTGGCAGCAGAGTCCAGCTGTGAGTGTGATGCTCATCAGGCCAGGTGATCGCCTGCACCTGTCCCTGGGGTGGGCCCCTTGGGGTGGCTGTGGGGAGCGTGCATGCAAAGGGGGGGTCTCTCCCAGGCAGCAATTTGGGTCAGTTTGTTCTTTTTTGTGCCAGTCCCAGGGCTTGAACTCCAGGCCAGGGCACAATCCCTTAGCTTTTTCACTCAAGGCTGGCATTCCACCACTTTTGCCATGCCTCCACTTCCGACTTCTTGCTAGTTCATTGGAAACAAGAATTTCACGAATTTCTCTGTTCGGGCTAGCCTCAAACCACAATCCTCAGATCTCCACCTCCTGCGTAGCTAGGGTGACAGGCGTGAGCCACAAGCACCCCAACCTGACCACTGCCCTCCCACCTGGACTCCAGGGCCACCGCAAGGGCTGCATGCCAGAGGCCCAGATGCAAACCCCACAGGCTCTTCTGTGTCCCTGGCCATTCTGGGTACAGCAGTGACTCGTTGCCGCCACCCCAGGGCCCATCCAGTGCCCTGACTCCCACGTCCAGGTCTCAGCAATCACCTCCACCCCACCCACCACAGGACTCCAGAGTGGGTGCTGCATCCTCCCACTAGACAGCAAGCAGCACCAGGTGGAGACGTGAATCCCCAGCAGCCCTACCACACTGTGCAGGAAGCAACAAGCCCACTGCACTCCCAAGTCCAGCCGCCGCGTGGCCTCCCACCCCTCTGTGGCTGCAGTCTCACTTTCCACCCTGAGTTCAACTACAGGCTGCAAATACCAAATGGAAAATTCCAGAAATAAACAACGCATGGGTTTTAACTTCACACTGTTCCCAGCGACAGGATGGAATCTCACCCTCCCTCCTCCTCCCCCCTCCCCCCACCCCCACCCCGCCAACCCCGGCATGCTCCAGCCTAGCTGGGCCATGTTCCCTCCCTCCCTCTGTCTATCCATCCCATAGTCTGCCCTGTAGACTCAAATGCACCAAGGAAAAGCCTCCCGGTGCTTCCTCTGAGCAAGTACCCCACTGAATCACAGGAGGTCTGGTGGAGTCCCTGTGCTGACATCGTGTTGTGCCTGATGTATAAATGAACCCCTGTGCACACAGGGAAGCCTGAGCCCTGCGGTTTCAGGTACCCATGGGGGAGGGTAAGGGACTCCCCACAGTTGCACTGTTTTGTTGTGCTGATGTTTGTCCGTGGTGACACTAGTTCACCGAACTTTCCTCCTGGGGCCTGCGGACGCCCAGTCGGTTGTGTGACTCTACTTACAGCCAGTTTGCTCTGAGCTGGGGACTTTTCTAAGGCAAAACAGATTGTGGAAGGAAAAGGAAACACCTGTTGTTTTGACATCTAACCAATATTTGTGGGTGTGTATGTGTGTGTATGCTAGTCCTGGGACTCGAACTCAGGACCTGGGATGTCCCTGAACTTTGCTACTACTAAAGGCTGGTGATCTACCACTTGAGCCACAGCTCTACTTCCTACTTTTTTGATGGTTCATTGGAGATTCGAGTCTCATGGACTCTCCTGCCCAGGCTGGTTTTGAACTGTGACCCTCAGATCTCAGCCTCCTAAGTAGCTAGGATTACAGGCGTGAGCCACTAGCACTGGGCCACAGTTCCTGCTTTTACACCCTCCCTGCCCCCACCAGTCTTCCTCATACCTCAGGGTTCCCAGGCATTACTGAGCAACTGCCAGTCTGTCACTCCTTGTCATCCCAGCTCCAGAGACTGAGGCATAAACATGATTTGTTCAACAGAGAGAGTTGCTTGCCAGGAGAGCTGAGTGTTTTAGCAATCAATCAGGCAGGCAGGCAGAGAGGCCTCGTTAGGCACATAGTGACACGGCTTGGGAGGCGTGGAGCTCGGGATGCACAGGGCTGGGCTGCTCACCAAGAGCACGTGGATAGGTGAGAAGTCCCCACTTCCCTGCCGCCCAGCTCCTCCGCTCCCTTTCACGCAGTTTTTATTGTGTGTAATTCTTGAGTCACATTTTCCATTTCCTAATCTGAACAAGGAAGAAATCCAACGAAATGGCAGCATCTTTCTGTGTGCACCAGAGAGCCAGTCTACCTCTCCAACATGTCCTGAAGGAAACCTCAGCTGGGTCCCTGGCCTGGGGGGGGGGGTAGCTTGCCCTCAGAGGAAGGGAAAATGTGTCACCCCTAGGGCTCCAATCAAAAGGAAACTGAATGGAATGGCAGCTCCTGAGGCTGGACAGGTCCTGGAGGTGGCGGAGGCCGCCGCCCTGCCCTGACAGGGCAGGAAACTTAGCCCTGGCTCACAGCCATGTCTGCCAAAGCTGACTGACATCTAGCCTGCTACCCATCGACTTTCCCCAGGTCCGTGTTCCCTGACCAGCAGTTCCATTCACAAGGCTTTGGATGGGAATGAGTTGGACCTGCATGCAGAGCTAGGAAATATGAAGGTGGATGGCTGCTTTCTCCCTTGCCATCCCCAGAAAACACCGCTGCTGCTGAGGACACCAGAAGATTCATAGCAACTCCCAGGACTGGAGCCGCCACCTGTCTCCTGAGTCCTGCAGGGACAAATCTGGTTACCTGCCGCCCCCATCGTGCCCCTGCATCCAGATGAGAGAGCTACTGCGCATGCCCGTGGCCTCCAACCCACTGTCATCCCCCGCAAATCACACGCAGCGCTGGCGCTGCCTGCTGCCTCGGGCACCTGTGGAGACCAGCGAGCTGTTCACTTGTACCGTGCCCATGGAATACTCTCAGGGATCCCACCTGCTCCCCTGGTGGCAGAGGTGGCAGTGGCGGCAGCAGCATGGGGCCGTGGACCTGAAAAGTCCTATGCACACCCAGAAGCTCACCACTAACTACTGACCGTCCCTCAGAGCCAGGCTCACACAGAAGCTCCCGAGCTGCCCTAGAGCCAAGCACTACCTCCCAGCCCGGACCAGAGTCCAGCACAGGTCCCGTGGGAGCAATGCCAAGCAGCTCCAGAGCTGAACAGCCCAGGCCTGGGCTGCGACAGAAGCATGGCATGACCCTGCTCTAAAGTACACGCACCCTCAGCACACGGCCCCTCACCTCAGAACTGCCACCCAGGCTAGAGGTGAGACAGAGCCATCTCCTTCCACCATCGCCCCAGGGAGGAACGTGGGCAAAGCACCCCAGACTGTGGACACTGGACATAGTACTGTGTGCACACATCACACTCGTGTGCAAGCTGAGTGAGAGCCAGCACACCACAAAGCTTTAGGCCTGAGGGCAATGCATGTTCTAGAATGCATTACGCTACCGGATCTCCTTTCCTTCACAAAATGGAACTTGAAGGGCCAGAATTCCATCCTCTGGGGAAGGGAAGTGTGGGAGCTGCCCACCGCCTGGATGGGGCGGGAGGAGGGGACCACACTGTCCCCCGGGGGCCACTGTCAGGCCATTCTCTTTTGCCATCAAGAGCTGCAGGGACCCCAAGGACCAGGCCTCTGGACCCTCTATGCCTCACGCCCATACTGGCTGACGAAAGTGTTCTACACTCTGCTAGGAACTGGGTGGCACCGAAAAATCTAGAAACAAACTGAAAATTTTGAATTATGCACTGTCCCAAGTAGCAAAATAAAAATCTCTTGCCGGGTGCCAGTGGCTTACATCTATAATCCTAGCTACCCAGGAGGCTGAGGTCTTAGTATCACGGTTCATAGCCAGCCAGGGCAAGAAACTCTTATCTCCAATTAACCACCAGAAAAATGCAAGTGGTGTTGTGGCTTAAAGTGGTAGAGTTTTATTGCCTTGAGCAAAAAGGCTCAGGGACAGCGCCTAGGCCCTGAGTTCAAGCCTCATGACCACCACCAACAGCAAATTGCCCCATTCCACATTATGTAACTTGGGATGGAAATCAGCCTTCGGTCTAGTTTATCCATGCTGCATTTGCTGCCTGCTGTTACTGAGCAGCCAGCTCCCAATATCACTTGTGTTTGAAGACAAAGCAAGTTAAACTTGCCATAAACATGCATTTATTAGGAAAGGAGAGAAGAGAGAGAGAGAGAGAGAGAGAGAGAGAGAGATACAGACACACAGACACACAGAGAGAGTGTTGAGGGACACCAGAATCCATCCATGAAATCAGAGCATGAAGCGCAGCTCCTCTGATAAAGTTTGTCTATTTTTAACACCACACAGGGCCAAGTGAGAAACCTTTGGAGACAGAAGATCAAGAGGCAGAAGAAAGGAACATACACAGTTCTAAAGAATCAGGGGTCAGGGCTGGGAAGTGGCTTAGTGGTAACGTGCTTGCCTCGCATTCATGAGGCTCTGGGTTCAATTCCTCAGAACCACATAAGCAGAAAAAGCCAGAAGTGGTGCTGTGGCTCAAGTGGTAGCATGCTAGCCTTGAGCTGAAGAGCTGAGGGACAGTGCCCAGGCCCAGAGTTCAGGCCCTATGACAAACAACAACAACAAAAAGAATCAGGGGCCTCATGGTACATGTCATGTTGGTGCTCAGGCTTCTGACCCCTGACCAGACACCATGCCACGCTCCTGGGGCCATGCCAGGGTGACAGGGTGTTGCAAGGGACAAATCACTCAGCCTGTGGAATGCCACTGCTCAGCAAGTCCCACTGATGGTGGAGAGCCCAGCCTGTCAGCAGCAGGGGAGGGACACACAGGCCACCTGGCTCCTGGGACAGACCGGCTGGTGGCAGCCAACCCTGGTCCTCTGGTGCGTCACCCAGGCTGAATGTGAGCTGAAACATGGGAAACACATGCAGGCTGCTCTTCCCTGGAGCTGCCTCGTGCTTAAGAGCCATCCTGCTGGGGGTGTCCCTCAGAGAGCCCAGTTCCATGCTCCAGTGGTTCTGCTCGATGTCACATCCCCTTAGCAGGACACTGGAGCTGGCTAGAGAAAAGAAGAGTATGTGGAAGAGTGAGGCCGGACATGTGGCGTGACCGGGGCCCCTGGGAACACAGCCTCCTCTTCCCAGGCCCTGCTCGGTGCAAAGGCGCTTTGTGCACTGGCAGGCAGAGGGAGGGGCCTGGACAAAGGCGAGGCTGTTCCCTGCAGAAGTGTGGACGTGTCCCAACAAGCAGCAGCTGTGTGCAGAGCATCTGACTGCCCAGTAGGGCTAGGATCCCGCCCAGGTGACATCTTGCCATCCCGGTGGCAGCCAGCCAGAAACCCCGCCCAGCTCTGAATCCGGAGCAGTAAGAGCGTCTGCGCTGCTCCGGTGTGCCGCTCCCACCCCACAGTATGCATTCCCACACTCCCTGCTCCAGAAGCCGGTGTGGTCAGTAGGGCAGATGACTCAGCCAGAGACACATTCCTGCTTCCCAGTGTCACATGCACTTTCTGAGGCTAGATTGCACCTCTCAGTCGGTCTCCATTGAGTCCCCTGCACCCCTAATCACTTGTTAGAGAACACCCAGCCCTGAGAGGACCTGGGAGGAGGCATCGTGGAGACCTCCCTCAGGGGCCCTTGCTGCTACCCCCACCCACTGGTTCTAGAAGCTGCAACATCACTCAGCAACAGCCCACGCCTCCTTCGCCACCTCATCTGTCCCGCATGTCTATCTGTCCATCCACCCATCCACCCACCCATTGACCCATCCGCCCACCCAACCATCTATCCATCCATCCATCCACCCATCCACCCCTTTACACATCTATCCATCTATCCATTCATTTCTCCATCCATCCACCCATCTGTCCATCAACCTATCCATCCATCTGCCCATCCATTTGTCTGTACATCCACCTATCCATTCATCCATCCATCTCTACATCCATCCATCCAGCCAGCCAGCCAGCCATCATCCATCTATTGTTCATCAATTTTTTCTATGCATCTATTGCATCTGTCCATCTATCCATTCTTTCATCTGTCTGTCCATCTGTCCATCATCTGTTCTTCTGTCTGTCCATGCAAAAGACAGATGTCGCTGTCCCAGGCTGTAGTGCCACACAAGGCATGGAGGGCTAGCCCCAGTGCTGTCCATCTGTCTATCATGTCTGTCCATCTGTCCATCATCTGTTCTTCTGTCTGTCCATGCAGAGGACAGATGTCGCAGGCTGTAGTGCCACACAAGGCATGGAGGGTTAGCTCCAGTGAGAGGACAGATGTCGCTACCCCAGGCTGTAGCTCCACATAAGGCAAGGAGGGCTAGGCCCAGTGAGGTGCCCTACACCCCACTCTCATGGGAGGAAGCATCAGCATCAAGCAAACAAACCAAACAAATGGGTGTTTGTGGTTGACAAATGCTGTTGCAAATAGGAGCTGGTGGAGTAATGGCTTTTGGTCTCAACCTTCTCAGCCCTTCGCCGTGTTGCAATGCAGCCCTGGGAGTGCAGAACCAGCTCCCGGGTGCCAGCTCAGGGAACTGCAGGCACCTGCTAGGCTCGGCTTCCCAAATGCACTGCCACACAATCCGTCCAAGTGCCAGGAAACACCTTGGCCCGGTGCCCATGAGGCTCATAGCAGGAGCCTGGGAAAGTATGCAGGCAGAGCCGAGGGAGTGGCTATACCTGGCCCATCCCTTGCCATGTGGCTTTGGACAAATGGCTCACCCTCTCAGCATCTGCACCTAGACGTTACAGTAGCCATGGGAGGTGCATCCTTCTTACTGTCATGATCGACAGAGCAGGGGATAGAACCAGGGCCCTGGGCTCACCCATGCCTGGGAGCTGACCTGCAGGAAAAGTCAGAGTGAGGGGACGTCTGCAACCTCACTCCTAAGTTCTTAGGGTATGGGAGCTGAGGTCCACAGAAAGGTGGCCTCCTGGTGCTCCAGAACAGCAGGCCAAGACTTGTTACAAAATCCAGAAATCAAACCCTGCAGCACTTCACCCAACTTTTTTTTTGGGGGGGGTGTTCCGGTTGTGGGACCTGAACTCTGGGTCTGGGCACTGTTCTTCAGCTCTTCAGCTCAAGGCTAGCGCTCTACCCCTTGAGCTACAGGGCCACTTCCAGTTTTCTGGTGATTTATTGGAGATAAGAGTTTCATGGACTTCCTGCCCAGGCTGGCTTTGAACCGAGATCCTCAGATCTCAGCCGCCTCAATAGCTAGGATTACAGGCGTGAGCCACTGGTGCCCGGCTTCACCCATCTTTTGAAGGTGCTGCCATGAAAGCTCGGTGGATGCAGACCTTACCTGGGGACGAAGAATGGAGCACACAGCCTCCGGGGATCCATGGGACCCTCGTGAGAGGCAGGCCCCCAGGGAGCCAGACCCCCGGGGAGCCCAGCCAGCTTCTCCTGGGCCATACCTTTCCTAGATTCCAACTGCCAGACCATGGTGCTTCCTCATGTTCTGTTGACAAGGTCTTCCATGAGCACCAGATGGCAGGATGGTATCTTCCGCCCCGCCCCGTGCCGGCCCCAGGCCCCGTGCCCTCCCGGGGGTAGAACGGGATGTTCAGAAGGTCACCGTGCACCCCAGGGATGGTGTGTGAACTGAGCTGGGGTGAGGGATGCCAGTTTCAACAGCTCAATGGCAGTGCCAGGCACGTTCTTGCAGCCACTCTGGGCCTTTTCCACCCCAGACCTCCTCCCTGAGCCACCACCCCTCCCAGAGAGAGCTGTGACTGTGCAGCAGGCCCAGCCCTGAGCACCCAGAGCCCAGGCTGGGTGCCTACCCCTTCCCGCTGGGCAGGCGCCAGGATGGATAAGCGCTCTGCTTGCCTGCCTGTAAGTCAGGAACAAGACTGGCCCCCACCTCCTCCTCATGGGGTTGCGACACACTTGCCTGCTGGGGAAACACTTGCAGCAACTCGGGGGAAAGAGCAGGGAAGAGCAACGGTGAGGCCCATTGCCTGGGCTCCCATCCTAGGGCCTGCTTGGCAGCCCGTGCATCCCCGGGGGACCCCAGCACCCTCCGCTTCTGTCAGCTGCAGGTCACCTGGGAGGTCACAGAGGCCAGGGCAGACAGGTCTGATCCATAGGGGCCTACACAGCGCCCAGCAGAGGCTGTGGCTACCCCATTGCCATGCCAATGATACCCACCCACCAGGGGAGCTGGCCCCAACTGTGACCCCAATGAGTCCAGAGCAGGCCAAGGTCGAGAGCGGAGGAGCATCCCTGGCCTCTCAGGTGGCAGTACCACACAGGGCTTCTGCTTCTAAGCAGAGCCTCCTCCCCAAGTTGCAGGGAACAGGACCCACCTGCAGGTGCTCATTCACATGAGCTCCTGGACGGGAAGTGCAAAGTGTCTGCCTGCTGCTAGTGAGATTTACTTTCAAAGCGGAGGGAAGGTGGTAGGGTTGCCTTCTGAAGGTGAGCCTCCACAGTGAAGGCCGGAGGCCAGCCCCGCCAGCCAGTCATCTGTGTCACCTTCATTGGGAGGCAGACTTTGCAAACAAACTCTGACCAGACTGGGGAGGAGAGGCTCCGTCCTCTGCCTCCACACCACCCATGCTGCCAGTCACATCAACCACAAGAACAAAGCCAGCCCAGGCAGGAAAGTCCGTGAGACTCTCATCTCCAATGAGCCACCAGAAAACCAGAAATGGTGCTGTGGCTCAAGTGGTAGAGTACTAGTCTTGAGCTAGAGAGCTCAGGGACAGGGCCCAGGCCCTGAGTTCAAGCCCCCCCAACCAACAAAAACAAGAATGCTATGCAAATACTTCCTCATCTCCTCCCAACCCACCTTCCCTGTCCTCCAAGTGTTTTTGAGGCCAGCTTGCAATGTGGCATGGGGTTCCCTGTCTGGACAGGCAGAACTTGATTATTAAATCCGGTGGGTGTTTCAGGTTTTGAGGTTTTGTTTTGTTTTTGGCAGTGCTGGATTCTGAACTCAGGGCCTCCCACTCACTTGGATGGCTCTATACTACTTGAGTCACATATCCAGCCTAGCTTTTTGCTGTTTAATTACAGATGGGGTCTCCCAGACCTGTTTGGGCTGGTTCCAAACTATAGCCCTCCGATCTTAGCCTCCTGAGCAGCTAGGATTTACAGGAATAAGCCAGCGATGGTTGGTGTGTTCATCTGATTTTTCCAAAAAGGAAGACAGAAATGGATCGACAGTGTAGGGTCAGCATCATCTGATTTTGTTCTTTGAGTTACATTTTAAATGTCAAAGATGAACAAAACAGGGCTAGAAATGTGCCTGGCATGCATGAAGACCTGGGTTCCATTCCTTGGTACCACCATACAAACAGAAAAAGTTGGAAGTTTGCTGTGGCTCAAGTGGCAGAGTGCTAGCCTTGAGCAAAAGTAGCTCAGGGACAGCACCCATGCCCTGAGGTCAAGCCCCAGGACTGGCAAAAAGGAAAGAAAGAAAAAGAGAGAGGGGGAGGGAAGGAGGGAGGAAAGGAAGGAAAAAGAAAAGAAAGATGAACAACTGTGACTTATGGTCTTCTGACAGAAAAATTAACTTCAGAAGTAATGGAGTGGGGTGGAAGACAGAAAAAGCCTCCAAATCAAGCACAATTTCAGTTGCTCTTTTCCCTTTCCTTTCTGAGTGTGCGCACGTGTGTGTTTTCGAATTGTGGAAAATATTTCCCAGATTCTTTGCCACAGCGTCCTCAAGTGTGTGGTCATGCCAAGTTTATAAAAAGCAGCTGCACACAGGGTTGACTGAAAGGCTTCTCTCCCTCTGCGTGCTCCCAGAGTCCTTGGCTGTCGCTGAGCCACTTGCAAAGTTCCTTAAAACTTGAACTCTCCCATGTGTCCAAAGGGGGACAAGCTAGGGATGAGGGGGCAGTCAGATAAGACTGGGGGAAAGGGAGGTGGGCTGGGAAGGTGGCTTCGTGGTACAGTGCTTGCCTAGCATACATGAAGCTGGGTTCAATTCCACAGTACCATACAAACAGAAAAAGCTGGAAGTGGAGCTATAGCTCAAGTGATAGAGCACTAGCCTTGAACAAACTAAGCTCAAGGACAGTGCCTAGGCCCTGAGTTCAAGCCCTAGGACTGACAAAAAAAAAAAGTTTCACAGAGA
Organism: Dipodomys ordii; assembly: GCF_000151885.1. Taxonomy (NCBI): domain Eukaryota; kingdom Metazoa; phylum Chordata; class Mammalia; order Rodentia; family Heteromyidae; genus Dipodomys; species Dipodomys ordii. The sequence goes on along the minus strand of NW_012267240.1, from coordinate 467,359 downwards.
CTTTTCTGCCCTGGCTTCAAACTTCAAATCTCCGCCTCCTGAGTAGCTAGGATTACAGGTGTGAGCCACCAGTGCCCACCAGTGCTCAAGGCTGGTGCTCTACCAGTTGAGCCACATCTCTACCTCCAGCTTTTTGCTGGTTAATTGGAGATAAGAGTCTCACAGATTTCTCTTGCCAGGGCTAGCTTCAAATTGTGTTCTTCAGATCCCAGTCTCCTGAGTAGCTATCTCAGCAAATCATACATTTTTTAAATTTTTTATTCTTTGTTGTTTTAATGTACTATGTGATTTGTTGTTTCTTTTTTAATTTTTATTTATTTTTTATTGTGAAAATACTGTACAGAAGGGTTACAATTACATAAGCAAGATGAGTACATTTCTTATCAAGCATTGTAGCCTCCTCCTTTGTTTCCCCTTCCCATCCCTTCCTATCCTCCCCCCGCCCCCGAAAATCATACATTTTGTTTGCAGAGTACTTGAGCAATATGTTCCTGTAATTCTAAATCCCTCACACGCAATTCAGAAAGCACCCCAATGATGCATGGCTCTAAGAACAGCCAGCAGCTGGGCATATGGCTAAGTAAACTCATGTTCACACATCTACCTGTCTTCTTGCTCTTGCAGCAGAAAAATGTTCTTTATCCTGGTGGGAGACTGACCATCCCAGCCACTCTGGATCTCTCACCCTTGCCAGGCGAGAAGCTCCAGTTCCAATTTCATGCTTCAAGCTCCAGTTCCAACTCCAACTCGTGTTCTAGCTCCAGGTCCATGCTACAGTTTCAACTCCATGCTTCAGCTCCAGGTCCATGCTGCAGCTCCAACTCCATGCTCTAGCTCCAGGTCTGTGCTCTGGCTCCAGGTCCATGCTGCAGCTCCAACTCCACACTCCAGCTCCAACTTCATGCTTTAGCTCAAGGTCTGTGTTCCAACTCCATGATCTACCTCCAGATCCATGCTTCAGCTCCAACTCCACACTCCAGCTCCAACTCTGTGTTCTAGCTACAGGTCTATGCTCCAACTCCAACTTCATGCTCCAGCTCCAACTCGGTGCTCTAGCTCCAGATCCATGCTCCAGCTCCAACTCTAAGTCCATGATCTACCCCTAGATCCATGCTCCAGTTCTAATTCCATGCTCCAGCTTCAACTTCATGCTCTAGCTCAAGGTCCATGTTCCAGCTCCATAATCTATGCTCCAGCTCCAACTCCATGCTCCAGCTCCAACTCCACACTCCAGTTCTAACTTCATGCTTTAGCTCAAGGCCCATGCTCCAACTCCATACTCTATGCTCCAGCTCCAACTTTATACTTCATGCTGGGGCTCTTATCTCACTTTGTTTTCCACACCCTGGGATGCTGGTGTTGTTTTCTCCTCCCCCTCCCCCCCGGCCCCGTCCCACACACCCAGCATTGCTTAATGAAGACACAGACAACCTGCTCTGTGGCTCTAGGAGTGACTCAGAGGTTAATCCTGTGGCCCAGCCTTGGAAGATGAAAGCCAGTGTTACTCACAGGAGGAAGGTGTGCACCTGCCCCAGGAGGACTGAGTCAGCAGAACATAGCCACCCAGCCCAGCAGGCCTGGGCCCTGCTCAAGGTCAAAGCTGGCCCACAGGAGGGGGGTGTGCCAGCATCCATCCAGGGGAACCATGAGGCCTTGGCAGCTGGTGCTGGGTGGACCTTGGTGAGTCTGGGAACTGCGCCCTGCCTTGGTTCATGTGGCCAAGGCACAGGGCACGCACGAACATCAGTCCAGACAGGCTCTCCGGGTCATTGTTTGCAGAGAATGCTTTTCTCACAGTAAATTCCTCCCCTGTTCTCCTTCCCCTGATCTCCTTCCTGCCTCTGAAGCTTAGGGAAGGTAAGGTGGGAGGAGGGTGGGATGTGGGGTTCTCCCACCCATCCCTCTGGAAACCAGAGGCCACAGCAGGGGGCCCTTCCAATCCTGCCCTTCACCTGTGTCCCAGTGACCCGGTGATTCCGTGAAGGGGGATCTTGACAGAGCAGCAGCTGAGAGGCAGGAGAGGCAGCCTGATGCTGGATTTCAGGGAGAGGTGGTGAGCCCTCACTTCCCTGCTCCCTCTAAACATTCTTGCAATTCATAGCACCTTCTCTCTCTCCTTCCCCACCCCCTCTCCCCACAGCTAGTTCTTTCTTCTAGAAAACAAGCCACAGGTCAGAAAGATTCCAACACTTCTGTTTTCTGTTCAGTTCCAAGTCCTTGCAAGTTTTTTAATGGCCTTTCCCCGCCCCCCCCCCCAGGAGGTTAAAGCTCTGAAAACCAGAATGGAAGGCTGGGAGCACTGTGCAGAAAGAGGACAGAGAGCAGAGGATATCTAAACCTTGGCCCTGGCTGGTTGGGGGTAGAAAGGGGGGACCAGGGGCGGGGAAAGGGCTGAAGCAGTTCTGGTCCCTTCCTCGTGAAGGCGGGGCGAGGCAGTTCTGTCTTTCTCAGTTCTCTTGTGCCATCAAGTGGCTTAGCTAGTAGGTGCAGGGCAGCGCCTCCCACTGCCCCAGAGGGGTAGAAAGTGGCCAGGCTTCCCCGCGGGCTGGTTGAGGGCCAGCCACCAAGGGGAGATGGGCCAGCTTCTTCTCTGGACAAGAGAGGTGGATGATGAATGGCATTTAACAACCGGACGGACACTGGCCATGTGGCTGAGCGGGCATGGGTGGGGCCTTCCTGGCATCTCTGGATAAAGTCACCATCCTGAAAAGGGCACTGAAACACATGGCCCCAGGGGACAGCAGGTGTGGCCCGCCCAGAGCTGCCAGTCAGCCAGGCAGGCATAGGGGGTGCTTTCTGGCATTCCACTGATTGCATTTTTATGGGGGTTCAATTTAGTGCCCCACACTTGCTAGGCAAGTGCTCTGCCATGTGAGCCATGCCTCCAGCTGGTTTTTGCTGGCTATTTTTAGGATAGAGTTCCTTTCCCACCAGGGTTAAACCTGAGCTGTGATCTGCCTATTTAGGTTCCCCCATTTTGCCAGGTGATTGCCCCAAATGCAGCTTCCCTATGGGCAGACAGTGTTTCAAGGGCTTTTCTGCTGGACTGACCAAAAAAGCCACCATCCTGATCTCAGCCTCCCATGTGACAGGTATGCCGCTGTGCCCAGCCTGGCCTAGAACCACAGTCCCCCCTGGCCTCAATCTCCCAAACAGGGAGGATTACAAGATTAGCCACCTGTGCCCAGCCAAAGCAAGTTTTCTTTTTTAATTCTGCTATTCAAACGATCAGTTTGCACGGGCCAGGCTGCTCATACCTGCAGTCCCAGCTATGTGAAGACATAGATAGGAAGACTGAGACCCCAGGCCCGCAGCAGGCAACCCCCCAACCCTGCATCCTGCCTGGGCACCACACCCCTCATTTCTCTTGGGCCTGTTCCTGAGGGCCTCTGAGAAAAGCTTTAAAACACCAGATTACCTGAAAGTCCTCCCAGCCCTAAGAAACAACATCCCCTCCCCGCCTCCCCCCCCCCCCCGGCAATGCCAGGCCTAGCCCAGAACAACGCACCAGCCAGGGGACCCCCTAGTTTCCAAGAGTGATTTCTAAATAGATTCTAATTTATAAGTGAAAATGCTTCATAGAACAAAGTGTGTAATGAGCAAAGAAACATTCAAATTATCCCCTCTGTCCCTGACCTGTTTTTGTTTGTTTTTTGCCAGTCCTGGGGTTTGAACTCAGGGCCTGGGCATTGTCCCTGAGCTTCTATTGCTCAAGGCTAGCCCTCTACCACTTAAGCCACAGTGCCACTTCTGGCTTTTTCTGTGTATGTGGTACTGAGGAATGGAACCCAGGGCTTCATGCATGTGAGACAAACACTCTACCACTGAGCCACATTCCAAGATCCTCACTGGCCTGTTTGAAAGTTGCTTTTTTCACAAGTCAAGTGCTTTTTCCTATTGCCATGAATTATAATTATTACTGTTGTTTGTGACTCAGGCTGGCCTCACACTAACCATCCTCCTGCTGGGATTACAGACATATATGCCCCACATCAAGTACTTGCTACAAAAAAAAAATCTTTATTTCATAAGGATTGTATTGTTCATGTCTGTTCAGACTGTCCCATCAATAGCACCTGGTGCTTTTCTTTGTCTGGAACCTTCTATATAAGGATTTCAGTATCTGTAACAGTAGACAAACTCATTATTGCTCTGTGATTTACCAAAGAAATGGATTTCACAGGGGCTGGGAAGGGGCTCAGTGGTAGAGTGCTTGCCTCACATGTATAAGGCCCTGGGTTTGATCCTCAGCACCACATAAGCAGAAAAAGCCAGAGGTGGCGCTGTGGCTCAAGTGATAGAGCGCTAGCCTTGAGCTGAAGAGCTGAGACAGCACCCAGGCCCAGAGTTCAGGCTCCATGACCAACCAAAAAAAAAAAAAAAAGAAAAGAAATGGATGACACAGTCCTTCACCAAGGATGTAAAGAAGTCAGTTTCCAGTGTGTGTTTCCCAAATTGTGTTTTTCTCCCTAGCAGGGGCCCTGAGCCATGCAGGGAGGGATCCTGGATGGGCCTCCAGTTAAGGAAGGCCTCCGCCCAGGGACACAGTGGGGGCACACTGGTCAGCGGGGTGGCTCTGTGGCCAACAGCAGAGATGCTGTTCCCAGCATCAAACCATCACCTGTGTGAAGGCCAAGCATTATCTGGCAAAACCTGGTGTCAGTCGCACATGCCTGTGCTCACCTATTGTAGTGGGTAGGTGGGGGTCTCCAGGATGCTCACTCAACTAACCACATACCCCCTTTCCCCCCAGGCCAACCAGTGCGTGCTGGGCACCTTTCCCCTTTCCCCAGGCCTCTGAGCTGATTAGCTCAGAAAGATGGGATAATTTCAGACTAGGTTCAGGGCTTCTGACCCCGACGCCCCCTCCAGCAGTTGGCCCATTGATTCTGGGCATATAGGGATCAGTATGTCACTGCTGGTGTGTGGTCCATCAAAATGCAATGTGATCTCATGTCTGTCATACTAACTACTCAGGAGGCTGAGATCTAAAGATTGATGTTCAAAGCCAGGCCAGGCAGAAAAGTCAGTGAGATCCTTATCTCCAATTTGCCATGAAAAAAAGCCACAAGTGGGGCTGTGGCTCAAGTGCTAGAGCAGTAGCTTTGAGGGGAAAAAAAAAGTTCATGGACAATACCCAGGCCCCAACACACACACACACACACACACACACACACACACAGAATGCAGTGTCCTACGGCAAGATTTAGGGTACAGCTATGTCTGTGCAATTGCTTCTCCTTTGGGAACGCCTGTGGTGTCCACTCTGGGTGCACGCAGGAGGCTCAGAAATCAACACGGGGGGAGGGGGGCTGGGAAGGTGGCTCAGTGGTAGAGTGCTTGCCTTGCATGCATAAGGCCCTGGGTTCGATTCCTCAGCACCACATACACAGAAAAAAAGCGCCGAAAGTGGCTCTGTGGCTCAAGTGGTAGAGCGCTAGCCTTGAGATGAAGAGCTGAGGGATAGTGCCCAGGCCCAGAGTTCAGGCCCCAGAACCGGACCCCCCCCCCAAAAAAAGGAAAAGAGAAATCAACAGGTTGATCAGCCTGGCAGAGCTGATCAGGTCCAGCAGCTGCAGCTCAAGCCCTGTCCTGTCCACTGTGCACCCAGCTGCCTGCACACACCCAGCTGCCTGCACAAGCATCTGCCAGCCCTTCACTTTGTGTGTGCACTAGGTTTTTGGGCGTCAGGGAGCCTGCGCAGTGAATGGTGATGAGATGCTGTGGGAGGACAGTAGGAGCAGGAGGCACGCTGGCAAGCCAGCAGCCTCTGGCACTGGCTGGAGCCTTGAGCCAAGCGTGTGCCAACTGTCCTGCAGAGGCTGCCTGGGTCCCCTGGTTCTCGGCATTCCCAGCCCACCATAACATGAGAGCTTGGGAACTTTAAAATGTCAAGGTAAGCCGGGCGCTGGTGGCTCACGCCTGTAATCCTAGCTACTCAGGAGGCTGAGATCTGAGGATCGCGGTTCAAAGCCAGCCTGGGCAGGAGAGACCTTGAGACTCCTATCTCCAATAAACCACCAGAAAACCGGAAGTGGCGCTGTAGCTCAAGTGGTAGAGCGCTCGCCTTGAGCTGAAGAGCTGAGGGACAGCGCCCAGGCCGAGTTCAAGCCCCATGACCGACAAAAAAAAAAAAAAAAAAAAAGTCAAGGTAAAGGACTGGAGAGGTGCTGTGGGTGAGGAGGGCCAGGAGGCAGAAGCTGGGCACAGCAGCAAGGTGGACCCCGTTGAACACATCTGGGTCAGGCCGTGGCCTTTTATTAAAGGGATGCAGAGAAACAGCAAGCAGATGAAAGCAGGGCAGTGGGGAGCCTGCCAACTTATGCCCACTGTCTGAGATGGGTTGGGGACTGCTGTCCAGCCAAGCCAGCTGACCTCTCCCCTCATGCCCTGCCCCACACTGGCACTGCAGAGGCTAGGACACTGGCCCCTCAATGTCTGCCCTCCCCCCCCACAATGCCATCCCTGCCTCTGGCCTCGGCCTCATGTGGAACACCCAGGCAGGCGCTGGAGCCTTGTGTTCCACTGCACTCCTCACCTTGGACAACAGAAAAGAATCCTAACCTGTGGCCCAGGAAGGAAGTTTGTTTCTTCTTCCTGCCTAATGGGAGACTGAATGTTTGTGACTTCCAGACTATCCATCCAGTCCCTTCTTTTGATAACTACACCAAAGAAAGATGCAAAGTAAAGCTTACCGGGCAGGACAGAGACAGAAACAAACTATTCCCGTCTGAGTTGGAAAGCCACAGTCTGGGGCCACCTCCACTGTGTGAGGGATCTGCCTGCACACATAGCCACACATGGAGGAGAACCCTGTGGGGGGCTGGCATCCTGGCTCAGAGGAGCCCTTTCTCTGCCCAATGATGAGGCCCCAGGGAGCCCCTCCTCTGCCCTGGCCTCATTGGGGTGGTCTGTGCCCATTTCCAGGCATGGCTGAAGCTGTCATAACTGACCACACAGCTGGGGACAAAGCTGCATTCGTCTTTTCCTGTGGTAAGAGGAAAGGCAGCGTATTTGAAGGCAAGAACCTCCCAACCCAACCCAGAGGCCAAGCTGCCCAAATTGCTGTGAATGAACCCCAGTGCCATCCCCACTGCTGCAGCCTCAAAGCCACTGACAGGTGGAGACAGGCCAGCTCACCTCTGCCCAGACACATGGAGGACACGTGCGCTCTGCCTGTGCCCTGATAGGTCTCAGGTCTCTCTCCTTCCATGATCCAAGCCCCAGGGGTGTGCTTCCGGGAGTGGCGGCGGTGTGGAGCCCAGCAGCTAGCTTTGGGTGTAGCTGGAGAGCTGGGGTGGGGGTTGGGACACAGGCAGTTTCAGGGGTCCCAGGTTTGGAGGTCTAGAACCTGCTATTAATTCCCCTGCCCCAATACACACATGACCTTTGGTGCCAATCCTAGTTGAACTCAGGGCCTGGGAGCTGCCCCTGCATTTTCTTTTTTTCATTCAATGCTAGCACTCTACCACTGGAGCCACAGCTCCACTTCCAGCTTTTGCATGTATTTTTGGGAGTTAACTGGGAATGAGTCTCCAGGACTTTCCCACCTAGGATGGCTCTGAACTGTGACCCTCAGGTCTCAGCCTCCTGAGTGGCTTAGGATTAGAGTCCAGTGGCTGTTGTCTCTCTTTTCAATTTCTTGTCCAATTTAGATGTCTGAGGATAATATAAAATAGCATTTAGATAGATAATTCAAATCTATTCTCTCTAGTTTCCTTCCCTCACGTGTGGGAAGTTACTGGGCACTGGCTGGTGCAGCCTGACTCTGGTACCAGAGCCCAGCCGGTGTGCACTGAGTGGGCTCCTGCCTGCCCTCCGATCCGCTCAGGAGGTTAGGATCTGAGGATTGTGGTTTGACGCCACCTGGCACTCTTACCTCAAATGAACGGATAGAGGGGAGGTGGGGCTCACAGTAGAGCACCAACCTCACATGAAGACGCTAAGGGGCACCCAGTCCTGGGTCCAGTCCTAGCTCCACGTAGGCCAGACGAACAGCCATGCGAGAGCACTGTAGAACCACGCAAGGGGAACAGCTCCTGCGCAGCCGGCGAGGGACAGGCGCCAGCCAGCAGGGCTTGCTGCCGAGGCCTGGGGGCTCTAGAAGGGTGCTTGGGCCAGGCCGGGGCCAACAGTCAGGGGAGCCCCAGCATCGGCCACCAAAGCCAGCCCCAGCCTGGGGCTTCTTTCCCTGTGAGCAGCAGGTGTGCACACCCAGGGCCGCTGCCAGGGGCGCGCATGCACCCTGAGGACCCGTGGAGAGGAGGCCCTGCCCAAGCTAAGGCGGCCACCGGGGGATGCGCATGTGCACTGCCCTTTCTGACCCAGCTCCCAGGACAGCCATTATAGAGCCACCCCACAGGAGCACCAGCCACCTGCTGGCACTGGGGGCCGGCTCGGTGGGCCACCCTGTGCCCAGACACCCACAGGAGATGCCGAGGGGTGTGCAGAAGGGTTTTCTTCTGGGTTCTGAACTGCACAGGGCCGCGGACGCACATACGTACAAGGACTGACAGGAGTCAGCTGGAAGACGATGAGGCGGGCAGGAAGGCGCTCCAAACCTAAGGAACCAATGCTGCCACAGGAGCAGCTGAGTGGCAGGTCTTAAGGAATCAACGAAACCCGTGGCATTTTGTTAACGCAGTGTATTTATAAAGGAAAGGCTCTCTATCAAAATACACTTCACCGGGAAAATAAATAAAAATGAAATACATCTACACAAAGCAGACTAACTTTGGTAGATATGACTCCCCCAGAGCTGCTCAACTTCCAGGTTAAGAATTTGCAAATCATTTTAACTGAGACTTTATTATGCTGTTATTTCTCATTCCACATCATCTTCGGCCAAGCTCTGAGCACTTACAATTCTCTAGAAAGAAAAAAACACAACTTTAATTTTAAAGTATCAAAAGCACTCAATCAGGATTCTGAGTTCAACATAAAATGTACTTTCTAGTCTAAGTGTCAAATCTTGGTATAGGTATCGACTGACACTTAATACTTATGGGCACTGTTATCACCTAATAAAATGATGTCAGCCATGACAGAGCTCAATATAGGATGTGTCCATCTATCAGTCAATTATATAGCTTAGGTTCACTCCCACACAAACAGCATCAGCACCTTACCATCTCATGCCCCAAACACTTCCCTTTTTAGTTCACAGCAATTACAGGAAGAAGGAATACTGTGGTCTGAAATTAGCATATGAAAAACACTGGCAAGTAACACAAGACAAGCTGACTAAGGGTGGCCATTTTTACAGAGAAATTTAGGCTTCATTCTGAACCTACAGATTGTGAAATGTACCCTCAGTCAGGTCACTATTTCAGAAGAATGACATCTAGTTTGTCTAGCATAGGCTGTACAGGTCCCTGGGTTTCATGCCTACTGCCATGAAGGGTAGGAAGAGGGTTGAAAAACTTACTTTACTGTAACATTCTGTGAAAACTTCCTTCACCATTCACAAACTTTTACACACCCACACTGGCCTCAAATTTCAATCTCCTGATCTCTCAGGCAATTAGGATTTCAGGCTAAGTCACTTTGCTGAGCTGGACATACTTACTTTTACAAATGACCCATATGGTAAAAATACTGAATAAAAAATAAATTGCTTGGGCTGGGAAGGTGGCTCAGCGGTAGAGCGCTTGCCTTGCATGCCTGAGGCCCTGGGTTCGATTCCTCAGCACCACATAAGCAAAAAGAAAAAAAGCCAGAAGTGGCACTGTGGCTCAAGTGGTAGAGCACTAGCCTTGAGCTGAAGAGCTGAGGGACAGTGCCCAGACCCGGAGTTCAGGCCCCACGACTGGACCCAAAAACAAAACAAAAACAAAAAACAAAAAAATAAATTGCTTTAAGCCAGGTGCTGGTGGCTCACACTTGTAATCCTAACTACTCAAGAGGCTGAGATCTAAGGATCTCACTCAGTTCATAGCCAACCCAGGCAGGAAAGAGCATGAGACTCTTATCTCTAATTAACCACCAAGAAAACCAGTGCTTTTGCTCAAGCAAAAGAACTCATGGACAGCACCCAGGCCGGCCCTGAGTTCAGGACCCACGACTGACCAATATATTTAAAAAAACCAAAAACCTGCTGTCTCATTTAATGTGATCTCTAAGCAACATGAGATACCTTTATCTTCCTATATTAAGAAAAATAAATCTAGGTTATGAAAGGAGCTCCAAAACTTACCATCATCTTGATTCACCAGGAGCTTTACACCATTAAGAAAGATAAGGATAGATTTCCATCTGTCTCGCTCACACTAGACACTTTCTAAACTCTTACCTGACTAATGGTGGGAAGCTTGGTCAGAAGCATCTGGAACACTGGAGGCGGCAGAGTCTGCTGTAACACCTGCAGCAGCTGCTGTGGCTGCCCACATACAGCGATGGCATTTGTCAGATGGTCCACACCCTTCTCATATTCACCTGTAAGGTTTGCAGTTACATGTGATCTCAAGTCTAAGCCTTTGTCAAATGTTATATTTTTAACTGTCTCCAAGTATGCAGACCAAATTAATAATCAATGATAAGTGATGCATCCACTGAAGTGCTAACGAGTCACCTTCCAGGTACCAATACAGAAGCATCTACCATGCACAGAGAGTGCAATGAAGGTGCCGAAACACATAGGTGTATTACTATCTATGCTGTTAAAATATCCTTTTTTTCGAGGAGCGAGGAACTAAATCCAATGCTCACTCATTCCAGGTAAGCACTCTATTTGTCAGCCACACATAGGTGTGAGACAGTCTCACCAAGTTGCCCACGCAATTCTCAAAATGGCAATCTTCTTGCTTTAGCTTTCAGAGTAGCTGGGATTACAGGTACATATCAAGCCCAACTACATACATACATACATACATAGACACAAAGCAAGCATACATACATATATTTGTGTATGTGATGGGGACCTGGGCCTGTCTCTTAGCTTTTACACTCAAGGCTGATGCTCTACCACTTGAACTACACCTTAAATCTGGCATTTTACTGATTAACTGGAGTAAAAATAGCCTTTTGGATTTATCTGCCCAGGCTAGCTTCAAACCTTGATCCTCAGATATCAAGCTGGAGCAGCTAGGATTACAGGCATGAACCACTTGAGCCAGTGTCTGGCTGATTTCTATATTACCTTGAGCTAGTAATTCTTCACCAAGCTGTATTTCCTCAAGGAAGAATTTCTGGACAGCTTCAGCATCTTTAAGATCAGGTAACTGGAAACAAAACATAGAAATTGAGATCAACACTGTGCCAGGGATAGAACCAATACACAGAAACTCAGCAAAACTGAAGACTAAACAAAGAACTATTTAAGAAAAACCTCAGAATTTAGTTTATCTACATTAAAATGAAGTACTTACTGGTTAGACTGTTATTTCAATAGTTCTTTGAAAGCATTTCATATGTGTGTTGGTCCTGGGGCTTGAACTCAGGGCGTGGGCACTGTCCTGAGCTATTTTGCTCAAGGCTAGTGCTCTACCTCCTGAGCATCAGCTCCACTTGTGGCTTTTTGGTGGTTAACTGGAGAACTCAATGTCATGAACTTTCTTGCCGGGGTTAATTTGAACCACAACTCAGACCTCTGCCTCCTGAGCAGCTAGGATCACAGGGGTGAGCCACCAGTGCCTAGCCTTTAAAAGTTTTGCTCAAACATTAAGAAAACATGAAGGACATAAATATCCACGCTATCCAATATTTCAACCTTATGTTATTTTTATAATGCCATTATAGATTTCCATGGGCATCTCTACTTACTCAGAACCTCAAGCTCCTGCTTGTTTGGCTAGCACAGTTTACAGTCTACCACTTCAGCCACACCTCCATTTATACAGCCTTTTCTTTTCTTTTTCTTTTTTGGGTCCGGTCGTGGGGCCTGAACTTTGAGCCTGGGCGCTGTCCTTCAGCTCTTCAGCTCAAGGCTAGTGTTCTAACACTTGAGCCACAGCGCCACTTCCAGCTTTTTTTTGCTTATGTGCTGCTGAGGCATCGAACCTAGGGCCTCATGCATGCAAGGCAAGCGCTCTACCACTGAGCCACCTTCCCAGCCCCAGCCTTTCCTTTTTAAAATGTAAACTATTTTTTAAACCGACATTTAAAAAACCTGACTTCCATTAATGAAAAATTTTTAGTTTTAAATTACATTGTACACATTCTATCCATTACATACGAAAAAAATTTCTCAAAATAAAGGCATTTTTCAATGACCATCTCAGTGTATAGAGAGAATCTAATGATATTTTTAAATGTGAAAATGCATACTGATGGGGGCTGAGGTGTATTTCCTACCCCTTACCAAGAAGAGACTACAGAACAAATCACAGTGAGCAGCAGCCTGGACACATTTCAATAGCCAAACATTCTTTACAGGCTTCCCCCTTCATTACCTTACCAGGCCACTCAGTGTGGATGAGACTTTTTTTTCCTTCCTTCCTTCGTTTCCTTTCTTTCTTATTAATGAGTTTTTTTAATTGTGAAAATACCGTACAGAGGGGTTACAATTACATGAGCAAGCCCTCCCATTACCCCCACCCCCGACTGTTTCACAGTAACAAAACTTCCCATTTGGAACTGGCACTGTGGTTCAAGTGGTAGAGCCCTAGCCTTGAGCTGAAGAGTTGAGGGACAGTGCTCAGGCCCAGAGTTCAAGCCCCACAACCAACCAACAAAACAAAAAACAAAACACAACCAAAACTTCACATTTGTGTTTCAAGTTTTCTTTCCTTTAACCTGATTTTCAAAGTGCCGTTAGTGCGGCTGGGAAGGTGGCTCAGTGGTAGAGTGCTTGCCTAGCATGCATGAAGCCCTGGGTTCAATTCCTCAGTACCACAGACAGGGCCATTAGTGACCTACGGTCCAAATATCCTAGAAATCCAGAAAATAAATCTGAATTACTATGGGAACACACAGGCTGCATTTCCCTGGCTCTTGCGTGCAACAACTTTAGCTATTAGGGAGACAGAGATAAAGAAGGATTGTGGTTCCAGGAAAGCCAGGGCAAAATGTTTATAAGACCCACCCCTCCTGCCCTCCATCTCAACCAACACAGCTGGGCATGGTGATGCACAATTAACTCTCATCCCAACTACACAGGTACTAAGGCAAGGAGATTGCAGCTCCAAGCCAGCCCAGACAAAATTCATGAAATCCCCATCTCAACAGAAAAAGCTGGGTATAGTGGTGATCCCCTGGCACTCCAGCTACAGCTGTGAAAGTATAGGAGAATCATAGGCAGGGAGAAAGTGAGACTCTATCTTAAAAAAGTTAACAGAGCAAAAAGGTTGGAGAGTCTGGCACTGCGGGCTCACGCCTGTATTCCTAATTACTCAGAAGGCTGAGATCTGGGGACGATGGCTCAAAGCCAGCCCAGACTCAAAGTGGCATAGCAGTAGCCTTGAGCTGAAGAGCTCAAGGACAGTGCCCAGTCTGAGTTCAAGCCCCAAGACTGACCAAAAAAAGGGAGGGGATTGGAGGCCTAACTCAGGTAGTAAGAGTGCTTGCCTAACGAGTATAAAGCCCCGAGCTCAAATCACAGTACTCACAGATACAAGTTGGGGAAGCAGCAGGGGCTAACATTTTTTTAGTTACATATACCATAGCAGATTATTTTATCAAGCAGATAAATCTATATAGTCATATGAAATAATGAACATTAGCATCTATGGAAAGAAAAAATGGGAAGGTTTACAAGAGAACTAAAGTTGTAAGAACCTGGCAGGATTGCATCAGTAGTCAGGAATAATCTTGACTAAGTTTGGAAATGAACAGCAAAGATAAAACAAGGACAACTAAATTAACACTACATTTTATCATCTTGAAGCATCTGAGACTTTCATCTACAGCTTCCCTAAACCCGCGGAAACACTAAGCTGTTAGTACAGAAAGAAGTCCTGGAGGCCAATAGAACCTGCCAATGCCCTGCTAAGCCATTCCCCTAATAACACAATTTTGAGCACAAAATCAATATCCAATAGCAGAGCCTCTCAAAACATACCTCAAAAGACAGATTTTTGGACATTATCTCTGTAATGAAAAAAACCAGACTAAACATTACCTTGGAAAGCCCAGCTCTCTCCTTCGCAAGCTTCTGTTTCTTTCTTCCTGTAAGAAATGTTATATTTTTCTTTAGCTGTAATCAAAACAAGAATCAAAAGTCTAAGTGGTATGGCTGGGTCCTGCCTGGCCTCCCTAGGGTCTGTCAGGGACCTGGGAATAGCTGCAGTCGAAGTGAACTCAGGCAAGTGGCATTTCTGGGCGAGAGCACTCTCTTGTTCTCTGGGCCACCAGGTCTAGCAATTCACAGCTCCAGCGGCAATGCCAACACCCCTTTCCTACATACACAGGACACGGAACAGAGAGAATTAGGCCACTGTCATCAAGCCTTATTACTGACATGTAGCACATCCTAAAATGGAAAAGCTGTATTTAACCAAGTTATCAAAAAACAAAACACAGTATGCACCCAACATAAGAAAGCAATGGCAAAATGCTTAGAACCTCACCTTTACAGCCTTAGTTGAATATTACTGGTGAAGGAAAACAGCCTATCATTTGTGACTTGTTTAGTTTCTGGTATGAAATATACTTAAAAGTCTCAGGAGAGAGACATCTATACTCCAGTTACTGGCTGTGGGAACATGTGTCTGGAATCCCAGCACTGAGAGGCTAAGGGCAGAGGGAGCTGTATGGACAGGCCCTGTCCTGCTAGCAAACCCAAGCAGAGGGAGGGAGAGAGGGGGAGAGGGTTATCAAACAAAACTATAGTTCTTAACCAGTCAGCTCTTCAAATCAATCCATGGAACAGACAGTACAATTTCTTCAGAAACCTGCTCTAAGGACAGGAACCCCACAGGACGGTTGTGAGGAGTTAGCAGGTGAACAATGTCACTTAAAGCTACCTAGCTTGTGTTCCACTCTATGAGCACGTAAGCATCTACAATGAGACTATTCTTAGATAAGGGGCTGCACTAACATCAAAGTAATAATTCTACTCCCAATCTGCTTAAGTTTTGGCTGTCTAATGGCACAAAATAGGTTATTTAATCCATCTTCACAGAAACTCAAAAAGCAGGTATAGTACTGCCATCCCCTTGTTACAGGGTAACAGCAAGAGAGTGGCTATTCAAACACAGGCAGCTGACTCAAAACTCAATAGAGCAACATATTCATTATGATAAAAGACATTTCAGAAATGAGCAAAAGCCAAGGACC
Organism: Dipodomys ordii; assembly: GCF_000151885.1. Classification (NCBI taxonomy): domain Eukaryota; kingdom Metazoa; phylum Chordata; class Mammalia; order Rodentia; family Heteromyidae; genus Dipodomys; species Dipodomys ordii. The sequence goes on along the minus strand of NW_012267240.1, from coordinate 452,146 downwards.
ATGGCTTATGCTTACAATCCTAGCTACTCAGGAGGCAGAGATCCAGGAGGATCCTGGTTCAAGGCCAGTCTGAGCAAGAAGTTCTCAAGACCTCATCTCAAATAGCTGGGTGCAGTACAACGTGCCTGTCACTCCAACTATGCATGAGGCCAAGAGCTGGGGAACTGGTGTTCAATGCCAACCAAAGCAACCATCCACAGAATTCTTACTCATCTCAACAGAAAAAGATTGAATGGGAGGTGTTAAGAGCATTAATGTCCATGGCACAGGTAACTACTGAGATACATCTCAACACAGCAAAAATGGCTCGAAGCCGGCTCAAGTGGTAGAGGTCTGAATACCAAGCACGAAGCTGTAAGTTCAAGCCCTAGTACTGCCAAGGGGGAGGGGGGAGAAATGAACAAGTATTGTGCAATAAGCAATGAAATACATACAGTCTGTTAAACCAGAACTTTGGCAAACTGACAGAAGATAATGAATCACACTAGAGTGAAAAGAGTTCCCAGCAGTATTCAAATACAGGTTTTGTTTTTATTTATGTTTTTGTCTGAGACAGGGTCTATTTAGCCCAAGCTAGCTCACCTAAAACTCCAACCTCCAGCCTCTACTTCCCTGGACTTTCTGTGATTATAGGTGTGGCCTACCACGCCCAACTCCAGATTTTTTTTTAAACTTAGGCGTGGAGGAGTGTGTGATTAATGCAGAATACATTTGATTGATAGTTCTGGAATTTTAAGCTCCCTTAATTGCCTTTCATTTTTAGCAATAAGATTAAAATTATGAAACTGTTTTACAAAATAAATTGTATCTGTGACAGAGGAAAAGATGGCAACAGACTGAAAAATCAAAATTCTAAAGAGTAACATAGCAAAACCAGACCTAACCCAGCATTAGCTGACTGTAGTACCAAATGCTGCTGCGTGAATCAAACAAGTTAAAAAAGGTATGTCTACCTTAAAAAAAAATGGAGCTGGGAAGGTGGCCCAGTGGTAGAGTGCACTTGCCTCTCATGCATGAGGCCATGGGTTCAATTCCTCAGCACCACATAAGCAGAAAAAGCCTGAAGTGGCTCTGCAATTCAAGTGTTAAAGTGCTAGCCTTGAGGTGAAGAGCTGAGGGACAGCGCCCAGGCCTGGAGTTCAGGGCCCACGACCGCAAGAAAAAAAAGTAAAACATAGCTTACGATCATTTCCAAACCAAATCACTTTTCAGACACTTCCTTAGTATACTTCAAAATGACATGCCATTTTATCCTTACTGTGTAGATGAAATAGACGTAAAATGGTATGTCATTCAGAGGTACATTTCTAAATGTACCTGCAGTATGCACTGTGATTTGGAAGTTAAATTTCACTTATTAGTAAAGATGGATGAAAACTGTGCTTTACGGGGTGGGAATGTGGCTTAGTGGTAGAGTGCTTGCCTTGCATGCACGAGACCCTGGGTTCGATTCCTCAGTAACATATAAACAGAAAAAGCTGGAGGTGGTGCTGTGGCTCTAGTGGTAGAGTGCTAGCCTTGAGTGCCCTGGCCCTGAGTTCAAGCCCCAGGACTGACAAAAAAATAAAAAACTGTGCTTTAAGAGTGCTAATTGGGACTGAGTATGTAATTCAGTGGTAGACCGAGTGATTGATGTGCTCAAGGCCCTGGGTGACACACTTAGCACAAACAAGAATATGTATAATAGGCTAACAAAATCCAAAAACGATGAAATAGGAGCCTAGGACTAACCCTTAATAACAAAGTCTCCTTTTCCTTAACCAATCAATTTTCAGTAGATTCACTCGCTAGCAAAAAAAAACAAAAACAAAAACAAAATTTTACTTATTTCCTTATCAAACTAAGGCGTGAAGCAGCTTGCCCTAGATGGTGGCCACGAACTGCGATCATCTACTTCAGGTAGAAAAAAACACTGGATGAAAAGGACTTTTGAAAATTAAGAGTCCTCAACGCGTCTACAGTGACAGCTCTTCTGATTTCTCCCCTCCGAAGTCAGACTTCCCCGGGCGTGCCAGGGAAGGGCGGGCAAAGCCCTTCCTCACGGCGCCGTCCACGTCTGCACCCTAGCGAAGGGCCGCACCGCGTGGGCAGCGCGCGATCGAGGCCTGCCCAGGACAGTGGTGGGCTTCCGCGCTCTCCACCTCCACAAGGCCCAGGCCGCACCCGGACCGAACAGCTAAGGGAGGCCTCATCACCCGCGACCGGTCTCGAACCCAACACAGTGTTCTTCGTGAGTCCGCCTGGGCGTGGACGAGCTCACGGGTGCGCCTCGCGTCCGCGCGTGACCACGCCGCCCTCGGGAGGACTCCGCGCCGCGGCGGGCCTGCACCACGTGGGCGCGCACCCCGCCCCCGCGGAGCTCCAAGGCGAGCCTCTCACGAGCTGTCGCAGGGAGGAAATAGGGCTGAGCCACGGAGGGCGCGCAGCCCTTTGGACTTCCTGCACTTGCTCTCGCATTCACTCGTATCCTGGAGGCGCCGGCGCGCGGCGGCCAGGAGGGTTTAAGAATGCACCGCACTGGGCTCCGGAGTCCCCGAGCCACCCACCCCGCCGGGCCAGGGCAAAGATGGAGGACGGGTCCCCTCCAGAACGTGGGAGGGGGGGGGGCCGCGGTCCGGGCCCCGGAGGGAGGCGATAGGAGGACGGGAGGGGGTTGGGCGGCGCGGGCCCCGGAGGGAGGCGGCGAGCGGGGGCGGCCCGGATCCCGGAGGGCAGCGATGGGAGGACGGGAGGGAGGACTGGAGGACGGGCGGGCGACCCGGGCCCCAGATAGAGGAGCTGGGAGGACTGGAGGGAGAGCGGGCGGCGGGAAGGCAGCTGAGAGGGCCGCCCGGGGCGCGCGGCGCCGCCATGTCCTCCGGGCCGCACCACGAGGCGGCCGCGCGGCGGCCCGCCCAGGGAGGCCGACACCCGGTCGGGCCTACTCACGTTCGCGAAGCCTGTTCTTGAAGTTGGGGTCACTCCTCCTCTTGCGGTCGAAGTAGATGCAGTAGCCGATGAAGAGGGCCCCGCACACGCCCGCGGCAATGGCGCTGTTGCGGCCCACCATCTTCCCGGACTGCGGCGTGCGCCGGCCGCGGCGGGCAACGGAGCGGTTGGCCGCGAGCCTTCACAGCGCGCGGGCCGCACGCAGCCGACGCCCGCCGGCCAGGACGCCGAAAAGCAAAACGCGGGCACTTCCGGCGTTCGAGGACCCCGAGGTGTCTGCGGCGGTGCCTGAGCGTATGCCCCTGAGCCCGGATGCGCCTGCGCGTAAGGACGCGTGTCCACCGCGGAGTGGGAGTGGGAGGGGGAGGGAGGGGGCTGAGACGCATGCGTGATAGGGGCGTTTCGCGTCACGCCCGGTGGACCAGGCGTGCGATGAGGACGCCGGGAGGCCAGCCCGAGCCTTGCCGCCGGCGCCCTCTCCCTGCAGCTAGGTGCGGTAGGACCCGAACTAGACTCCCGATTCGCTTCAGTGCTGCCGTGCAGCGTTGCTTTTATGAGGCGATGGAAACGGAGCCCAACAGTGGGGAAGACGCGGCTCGGCCGCCGGGGCCGCCGTCGTGAGTACCGAGGCGGGGACGCCGGGCGAGGACTGCGGTCCCGAGCGCCCGCGCTCTTGACCCCAGTGCGCGTGCGCACCGGGGGCTTGGAGCTGCTCCCTAGACCGCGGTGCTTTCTGGGAAGGGCTGCGGACTCCTCCGGGGCCGGGCGGGGGGTGGGGTCAGACCCTGGGTGGCACCCATGCTGGCTTACCCGAGGGGAAGCTACGCAGCAGCCGCGGCCACGCGAGCCCCGTCCACCAAGCGGAGGAGGTGCCTCCCCGCGGCCCGCCTGAACCTGCAGGGCTGGGCCTGCCTCCCTCCAGGCTGTAAGCAGGCCGGCAGTTCCCCATGTGGCCCTATGAAAGGCTTCTCTCCATGGCCTGTTTGTGATCTTCAAGGTGAGTGGGAAAGAGCGGCTGTAGAGTTTCACAGCCAGCAGAAGCCAAAGGCTGTGCATACAAAGACCTGCCTGAGACCGAAGGCTCGGGAGCCAGGTTGGAAGACAAGGACAGGAACTCTCACAAGGAACCAAAATGACCAGTCACCTTTATTACAACCACTGGAAGGCAGATTTTAACAGTTATGACAAGAAACCTTCACTGAAATTGATAACCAGCATTTTTCCAAGTTACAGACCATGACTAAGTATCTCTGGAAGTTTTTCTAAAACCCACATTGTTTTCCTATGTCAAATGTGTCAAACTATTATAGCAACACAGGCATAGTCTGTTAGAGAAAGTAGAAACTAAACATACACAAAACTGCCAAGTAGAACTGTAACATTCTCTTCAGCTTTAAAAAGCTGCCCACTCGGGCTGGGAAGGTGGCTCAGTGGTAGAGGGCTTGCCTTGCATGCCTGAGGCCCTGGTTTGATTCCTCAGCACCACATAAGCAAAAAGAAAAAAAGCCGGAAGTGGTGCTGTGGCTCAAGTGGTAGAGCATTAGCTGAAGAGCTGAGGGACACCGCCCAGGCCCAGAGTTCAGGCCCCACGACTGGACCCCCCCCCAAAAAAAACTGCCCACTCAGCAGAGCCCTGAGGTCACCACAGAGCCTCATATGTATGTACCATCTATACAGTCTACAGATGCCCTGAACTTTCACAAATTTAACCAGAATATGTGCAGAAATACCCAATGGTCAGGTAATATTTACTGGGCATAATTTCTAGAAAATAAGGTTCTACGATCACTAAGGGATGCCAAGAATAAAAATACTCAGCTTCTTGGTACTGGTGGCTCACACCTGTGATGCTTACTACTCAAAAGGCTGAAACTTGGAGAATCTCCATTCTAGGCCAGCACAGACAGAAAACTCTGTGAGGTTCTTATCTCTGATTAGCCAGCAAAATGCTGGACTGGAGGCATAATTCAATTGGTAAGTTTAGTGTGAGTGTAAGGCTCTGAGTTCAAAGCCTATACAGGCCAGAAAAAAAACAAAAATGTTCTGTCCTGAAGAAAATGTAATTCTGTTCTCTCCAGAGCTACATTTTAAAGACCTAGGGGGTTCCATGTGCTCTTCCCCCAAAACAGAATTTTCACAATCAGTTCTGCTTACATCACCCTGTTCTGATTTCAGTGATGTTGAGACATGCTCACTATAGATTCTACTTGTCTTGGATCATCAGTTCAGTTTTTCTCACTTCCCTAAAGTCTGGATCAAGAATATAGACCAAAATTTGGTATAAATAAGTCACTGACTCCTAATCAGTTGAGCCAAGAGGAAAACTGCATTTTTCTCCTTTAATGACATATATACACCCACATGTATGCAGTGTTCAACTGCATACATTTATGTGTGCATGTTTTCTCTCTTGACATAGATCTATGTGGCTCAGACTGGGAACTTGAAACCTTCTAAGTTCGAAGATTACAACAGTGTGTCTCAATTTTATCTTAATTTTATTAGAAAATATTTCCTTTAACGACTTTCTGGAAAGATTGTTTCATTCTACCAAGTGACGCTAATTTTAAGGATACAGGTTTTGTTGGAGAATACTTTTCAAATAAAAACTGAAGTGAAAGTAATCTGTCTTATATGAAACTCACCAACGACATCAATATATAACCAATAGGGGCTGGGAAGGTGGCTCAGTGGTAGAGTGCTTGCCTTGCATGCATGAGGCCCTGGGTTCGATTCCTCAGCACCACATAAGCAAAAAGAAAAAAGCCAGAAGTGGCGCTATGGCTCAAGTGGTAGAGTGCTAGCCTTGAGCTGAAGAGCTGAGTGACAGCACCCAGGCCCAGAGTTCAGGCCCCACGACCAGACTGCCTGCCCCTCCCCCCCAAATATATATATAACCAATATTAAAAGTTTGGGTTTTTGTTTTTTCCCTTGTGCCAATAATGGGAATGAGTGCTAAGTTTTTTGCTCAAGACTGGTGCTCTACCACTACAGTTCTACTTCTTGTTTTTTTGGTAGTTAATTGGAGATAAGTGTGTCACGGATTTTTCTACCCAAGTTGGCTTTGAACTGGGATCCTCAGATCTTAGCCTCCTTCTCAGAAGGGTAGGATTCAGGTGTAAGCCATCAGAACCCAGCTTTATTTTCTTAAATTTAATCATTCTTTAGCTTAGTTTAATACAAACAATATTCTTGAGAGAAAATATTCTGTATGAAAATAATCTGTATGTTCACCCTGGGCCAGTACTGCCATTAGTAGTAACTCAGATCCTATGGTAATAAATCTGTTTACATATAAAATCCCTTCAAGTAAGTATTACAATGTGAGTAAACTAGCAATGTAAAATATTCACATTTTTACATACATTAAACAATAAAAAGTGGACACAATCCACAGATCTACTGTCACAACAATAGTCCACAGAAAAGCCACTTCATCATGACTTTTGTTTTCTTGGTTTCTTAATTTGTACACTTTTCTTCTGCCCTTTCTTCTTCTTCTTAATGAGAACAGCTTTTTCTCCAAGAAATATACTGTTAGACTGTCTTGCATGTGTGGAAGCAAAGTTAAATCCCTGCTTAGGTTTACTGGTACTCTTCAAACCCGCATTTGAATTTTGTCTTAATTTTTCCTTATTAACAGATCTCATGACTCTGAGTTTTCTTCCCATTAGCTCAGAATTATTTAACTTCAGAGCCAGATGAACAGCATCCGTATTCTATATAAGGACAGAAAAAAGGGATATATCAATTTCTACTAAGAAACATCTACCCAAGAAGAATAGTAAAATTTGGACTCTAATAGGTTCTTACAAGCAGAGCCACTCTGCTATAGCATGCCTCAGGTGTCCCCAGAGCCCCCAAATTTCCCTGAAATCCCTCAATCTGCCTCCTCAATGTTCAGATCATACTGGATTATATGGGCTCCCTTGTCAGCAAAAGAGTTTCCACCAAGAAGGGAATCGAGATCGACTGAAGGCTAGCAACCTTACTCAATGGAATTATAGTGGATAACTTTGCAGCTGTAGGGAAAGAAATAGACATCTAAGCACTTGAGGCATTTAGGACCTAAACAGAAACCTTTCCACATCATAGTAAAATGGTAATCAGTAGTGCAGAACAAACAATACTTGAAAGTTCTAAAAGAAAACACTACACTAATATACTTAAGCAAAGTCATCAGATCAACCAGACTTTCAGGAGAGCATGGACTGAAGGAGTCCAAGCAAGTAGCTGCCACCCAAGATTACTATACCAAACCTTTAAAGTGAAGACCTTCCCTGATAAGCCCAGACTAAAGCAATTCATGACCATTAAGGCAGCATTGCAGAAAACAATACCACAGATACAGGTGCAACTATGAAAAGGAACACACAGGAAAAACCGAAACACTAGTAGATGATTGCTTAGGAAGCAAAATTTAATTTACTCATGTTAGGCTTGAAACATTTTGGTATTAACTAGTGGACCATACATGAGTACCTTGTAGAGACCTGAAAAATTTCTTCTCTGTGGGTTATTCAGAGACTTAGTCCCTCTAACACCCAATATCTAAAACATCATTTAACCACGTTAACAGGAAGAAGAAACTAGAATATTTTTTAGCTGAGTGCAGCTACAGCAACCTAATCTAAGGTGAAGGCTGTTTGGTGAGTTTGAAGTTGGAATCTGAGGGTCTCTGAAGGCTGACTCAGCAAAGACCCCTCCCTGAAGCCAAAGGCCAGTAACAATGCATACTTGTCTCCCATACCTCAAAGAGCACATAGCCAAAGCCCTTGCCAACTCCTGTAACTGGGTCTCTCACGATCCTCACGGCCACAACACACCCACAGTCCACAAAGTGCTCCTCCAGCGCAGGTTCTTCCACCTCTGAGAAGAAATTCACCAAATGAAGGTTAAGGCTCGGCCTCCCTTTACAAAGTGGGGATGTATGATGAGGCAACAGATGAACAAACTCCATTACACAGCACATCTTACAGCTAGGGACTGAATTCAAGGCCTCATGCAGGCCAGGCAAGGGCTCTACTCCTAAATACCCCACCCCTTCTCCAATGTTGAATAGCAAAACCTTTTGCTCCAACTTACTGTAAGGAAGATTCCCCACGAAGACTGATCTTTTGTCTCTCTGAAATACAAAGTGAAATCTCTTGGTACAATGAACATACAAATGCGTGTGCGTGCACACACACGTACACACAAAGGTTTGCTCTATTGGGAATGGCAAACATTTCCTATGGAAAGTAAGCAAGTGTTTCACCCTGGGGGGCTACGTGGTCAGTTCTGTACGCATATAAGGTGTGCGCCCACAACATTAACCAATGCTGGAGGGTAGATATGCTGATCCTGTGACCCATCCCCAATAAAGCCAGGACTTTTCTCCATGCTCATTTCAACCAGGCCACTCTGACATCAATAGAAGCATACTCTGTCCTTTACAGTCCACCCTGCCTCTGTTTGCAGGTGCAGTCTGCTCATATCACTGCAGCACTGCAACTTTGGGATAGCTCCAGACAAGATTCGGAATGCTCCAAATGAAGCATGGCAAACAAGGATCTTCAGGATTTGACCTCTAACAACAAAAAGGTCATGATAGCCCTTGTACCCCTTTCACCCAGGAACTAGTCCCAGTCAGGTAGTCTGCCCTTTTGTCCAGACACTGCAATGACTCTCATTAAACTTTCCTGCTGGATGGCTTCTCATCTTTCGAGAAAGGACTTGCTTTCCTGGAACCCGCCTTCCCCTTCTTGCCAGCAAGTCCCCAAGTCAAGTACCCAGATCCCAATCTGATGAAGTTCCCTCTGTACCTATGCAACACAAGCCACAGAACAGCTTGTCTCTACATATACTATATGTCTCTACATATACTATAAATTAAGATGTTGTCTCAGGACCTCGTGCCCACAGAGAGGCTTCTCAAAACTGTCCAATGAACAAACATTTCCTTAACCTCCAGCCCTACAAAAAGGTTAAGGACCTTTGGCCTCACTTTCTCTAGTTAATCAAATATGTGTGGGAGGGGTCTTGTGACCCCATGATATGAAGTGAAGGCTCTTCCTCTTACAGTGCTGGCTTTGTGTCTTCCAGCAAATCTCAGAAGAGAACTCTCTCCACAAGGCTCTTGCTAGGTTCTTTAAACAGATGACTTACAGATGACGTCTCAGATGCACGATCAACTCGAATACGAAATCCATCTGCAATCTGGGCCCCATTTCTGTTTTATAAATAAAAGGGGAAGATGGAGCACATGATTACAAACACATTTGCTTGACAGTGAAGCCACAGAATAAAGTGATACATCTGCTGGCCATGCTGTTTCCAGGCAGTAGCACCATTACCTTTTCAGTGCCTTCGCAGCAGCACTCTCCTCTTTAAACACAACGTAAGCGTTCACAGTTTTCTGATCAGGATGAACTTTACGTCTACAGAAACAATGAAGACAATGTAAGTCTGGTGGCCTTAGTCACCAGAACACATGGAGCTTGTTTTCTTAGCATATGTGACAAGATCCCTGGGTCAAGTTTCATCTTTTCAATAAATATCCACTAATTAAAGGAGAAACAGATTATAAAAAGAGTAGGAACACAAAGTCCACACTCCCAGGAGCCAGCATGTACCGATCCCTAAGAACAATACAAGGACTAGAAATTCAGTCTTAGCCACAGCTCTGTATCTCACTGACTTCTCTCCCTCCTCCTCCCCCCCCCCATCTTGTCTGGCCTCAACTCTTCAGCTTAAGGTTAGTGCTCTAATACTTGAGCTACAGCGCCACTTCCAGCTTTTTCTGCTTACGTGGTGCTGAGGAATCAAATCCACGGTCTCATGCACACAAGGTAAGCACTCTACCACCTTCCCAATCCTGGTTTCTCTTTCTTACTATCAGCTCAAACTCTCACAGAGACAAGTGCACAGCCATGTACAGAGAATCAACCACAGGTGGAGGCTCAGCAGCCATCAACCACCACCCACCCAGCAGGCTCTCCGTGGCCCATTCCAGTCACCGCCCATCTTTCTTCATTCTTAATTCCCACCCCATGTTTCTGTGGACCATTCCCTGCCTAGCATTGTGGTTCTACCCTGCACATCTATTCCTACACATTTAGCTTTGGTCTTGTCTGTATAATGGGGAAGTATGTCTTTGAAATACTGGTTCATTCACAGGATTCTCCCTTAATCTTTGCTTGCAGTTTGAATACAAGTTTTTTTTTTTTTTTTAATGGGTCGTGGGACTTGAACTCTGGGCCTGGGCGCTGTCCCTCAGCTCTTCAGCTCAAGGCGAGCACTCTACCACTTGAGCTACAGTGCCACTTCCGGTTTTCTAGTGGTTTATTAGAGATAGGAGTCTCACGGTCTTTCCTGCCCGGGCTGGCTTTGAACCACGATCCTCAGATCTCAGCCTCTTGAGTAGCTAGGATTATAGGCGTGAGCCACCAGCGCCCGGCTGAATACAAGTTTTGCACACACAGCGTGGACTTCGCTGGCTGCAAGAGAGCAGTGCAGTTTCACCATGCAAACTGACAGCTGGCTCCCAATGTCTGATGAAGACCATAGACAGGGTTGGTTGTTCTTTCATGGGGAGGCATGTTGCGACTGAATTTCACTCCTGATGACTGGAGTTTGTTCTCTAAACCCATTGACTGGCTGGACTTACAAAAGCTGATATAGCATGTTGTGGCTAGTGAAAAGGAGACCTGGACCTTAATGATACAGATCTTTCACTGAAGACGTCAACCTGGCATTCTGAAGTAACAGAAATACAAGCACCAAGCTCTGAATGCAAGCCCCAGTAATATACATGGACACAGCCACAGAAACAATGCCAGTAACCACCTATAAAGCCAGGACACTCAGGAGGCAGAGGCAGGAGGGTCATGAGTTTGAGGCTAGCCTGGACTCCATAGCAAAACACTGTCTCAAAATAACCAAAATGGAACCCAAGATGTGGCTCAAATGATAGCATACCAACCTTGAGCTAGGAAAGCCAAGCAAGAGGGTGAGGCCCTGATTTAAGCCTTAGCACTGGCAGCCTCCCCCATCCCACTCAAAGTGGTAAGACTAATATGAAAATACACACAAGGCTAAAGAGAAATGAGGATTAAACCCTTCATAAAGAAAGGAAGGACATTTGACAGAATTTCCAGAGAATGAACCCCTCATCCACACTATCTGCATGGTCCCCAAACTTTCAAACAGAAAACAAAGTGGCCATAGGCAAGCAGCAGGCCCCAGTAACCTGCAGAAATCTGATTGGGAGTGGCAGTCTTTGGCACCCCAAATATACAAAAACAAGCTACTTCAACAGCAACTATGAGAGAAATACAGCATTTACGATTTATAGAAAATCTGGAACAAACTTATGAATGTTCTTGACATTTCTCACAGCATACTTTCCAGCAAATTACCTTACAATAGTTTCTAAAATCCTTACCATTTATAGTTTAAGGCCTGAAGATAAAAAGCTGACAAATCTACATGCTATTGCAGACACAGTCAAACAAACTACATTATCTAAATACAGTAGTCTATAAATCAGTAAGAAATGGTACCAATTCTTTTTTTTTTTTTTTGGGGGTCCGGTCGTGGGCTTGAACTCTGGGCCTGGGAGCTGTCCCTCAGCTCTTCAGCTCAAGGCTAGCGCTCTACCACTTGAGCCACAGCGCCACTTCTGGCTTTTTTCTTTTTGCTTATGTGGTGCTGAGGAATCGAACCCAGGGCCTCAGGCAGGCAAGACAAGCGCTCTACCACTGAGCCACCTTCCCAGCCCCATTTTTTTTCTTTTTTTTTTGCTTATGTGGTGCTGGAGAATCGAACCCAGGGCCTCATGCATGCAAGGCAAGCACTCTACCGCTAAGCCACCTTCCCAGCCCATGGTACCAATTCTTAATCAAAAAGAAGGAATTTAAGTCAACACATTTCCTTTATAGACTTACTTTATTGCAGCCAACTTTTTGGATAGAGTACCCTCTGCTGGAATCTTTGAGGGAAAAAAAAGATGATGCAAATAAAATTAAATACTTGAAATTAAGTCGTATTTTCATTCTTTTTTTTTTTTTTTGGTGCTAGGGATGAAAACCAGGGTCTCAAGCATTCTACCACTGAGCTATGCCTCCAGCCTCATTAACTACACGCACACATTTTGAGAAAGGGATCATGAGGCTCAAGTCAGGTGTTCTTCCATCGTACTAGTACTAAATCAGTAGTCAGTAAATCTGACTAACACAAAACACTTTAACACTACCCCCTTTTAAGGACTGGGAGAGGAAACATACCAGAGAGCGAAATCGTACAGATTCTATTTGTCCATACTCTTTAAAAAATGACTTCAGCTTCTAAAATGAAAACATACACACTTCTTAACTTTCAGAACATCACAAAAACACAATAATGATGTGAAACTCTGATAATCTCCTACAGCTAGTTTTTATAAAAACAAACAAAAAAAACCCCACGCCATTTCAAAGAAAGACTGGAAGCTAGGTGCCTGTGGCTTACGCCTATAATCCTAGCTACTCAGGAGGCTGAGATTTGAGGATCACAGTTCAAAGCCAGCCCAGGCAGGAAACTCCGTGAGACTCTTATCTCCAATAAACCACTAGAAAACCAGAAGTGGTGCTGTGGCTCAAGCAGTAGCGTGCTCGCCTTGAGCTGAAGAGCACACGGACAGGCATGGACAGCGCCCAAGCCCAGAGTTCAAAAAAACATGGGGAAGCAAAGCAAAGGGTTCTGTGTGTAGTTTTGTGAACCCACATAGTGTAAGATACTTAAAATGTGTTTGTTTTACACAACAAATGGAAACTATGTTAGAGGCACTCTGTCATGTGTGAAGGTTAGAGCTTTGCAGAAAAAAACATGCCTGCAGGTAAAGGCATTCTGTTCTAATGACATATAACTGAACTCACACCAGAACTAATCCACAGCTCACCTTCTTATTGCATGTAACAGGCAAATTCCCAACAAACACAGTCCTCTCGTTCTTCAACCTCTCTTCTTCTTGGTTGACTTGAATTTTCTTTCTCTGCCTTACATCAAGTTTCTTATCCACATCATCAAGTACTTTTCTATCTAATACTTTAGCACTAGACTGAGTTTTCTTTTTCTGTGTTTGGTTCTGGCGAGTTTCTTCTTCCAAGTCAGCACTGGCTAGTGCGTGTTCCCTAATTTTTAAGACAAAAACAAAGAAAAGTTAAAGCAAGCCACAAAAAGTAGCACTTCACAAAGCAGAGTTCTATTTGCCTTAGGGGAAATACTTTCCAATGGCTTCTGGCTTTCCTAAATATAAAACTACCACTCACAAGTGTACCAAGGTTCTAAAGCAGCATTGTCTAAAAAAGGTGGCTGGATCACCAGCCCTGGCAAAAAAAGTCTGTGAGACTCTTACCTCCAATTAAACACCAAAAAGCCACAAATGGAGCTATGACATAAGTGGTAGAGCTGAGCACTAGCTATAGCACTAGGGAAGTACCTAGGCCCTGAGTTCAAGCCCAAGGACTGGCATAGACACACAGTAGTATAGACTGGGTGTACAAAAGGTTTACTGAAAATAGCTGCTGAAGTGGTATAGCTTGAGTTGAAAAAAGCCCAGTATTTGAGGACACTGTATCAGAGCCTAATTTCATCCTCTGTTCTAGAACCAGGACACTGCACTATGGCCTTGAAACCAAAAAATGTTTATGAGCCTTCCATAAACTTACTTCCTTAAAAAAAAAGGTCAATAGAACAAAACAGGTTCTGTATTTACTATATATAGCTAGCTCTATAAGTATTTAAGAGTGCTGACAAGTCAATCCTGAAATGGCAAAGACACTATAAAGTATCAGGTAAAGGGAGCGTGTAAGTTCTGACAGGAACTCAACAGCCTAAGAAAGATTTTTCCGTTTCCTTTGCTTGGGTGGAATCCTGGACCTACTACACAAGCTGAGTTACATCCCTAGCCAGAGACAAGAATGTAAAAGAGTAAGAGAATAAGCAGTGGCAGTCATAAAATGACTCCCTCATCAGAAATACTTGCTGGTTCCAACTCTGTTCCAGGCTCTGGGAAAACAAGCTACTAAGTTTTTCAACAGTGTAGTAGTGACAGGCCTCCAGCCCTCTCCTTTACAGCTGTTTTCAGATCCAGTCTCCGTTTTGCCCAGGCTGGACCAGTATTCTCCTCTTTGGAGCTGGGACTGCAGGACACTGCCATGCTTCCGTTCTTTAGCCAGCCAGGCCACGGTAGGAGAATTTTTTATTTTTTGAAAGATTCAGCAATTAGGAATACCATAAACGAGAGACACCAGCTTGCGCATTTCGGGTGCAGGACTTTCCATTTCTTGCCAGAGGCTTTTTTTAGCATCCACTAGGAGTGGGTGTCACCGACCTGCCGGCTAGATTTCGGTCTGCGTCCGAGGCTGTCTTTGCCCTGGCTCTCTTCGCAGGCTGTCTGGAAGCCGGCCCCGGCCTCGGGGAAGTGCTTCCACCGTCTTCCTCGCGCTTCCTTCCCTCGGAGGTTTCCTTTTCAAAGTTACCTGTCAGATCCAAGAGTTCCCAGCCCCGCCCGGGCCCGCGCTGGGCCCTCCACGTCAGCGCCCCCGGCGTCCCCCAGAGCCGGTACCCCCGGAGTCGCCCAC